>NC_140991.1:273093263-273584797 GCF_052327205.1 Somniosus microcephalus
CCCCCCCCAGCCCGTCGCTCCTCTCTCTTCCCCCCCAGTCGCTCTCTCTCTTCCCCCAGTCGCTCTCTCTCTTCCCCCCCAGTCGCTCTCTCTCTTCCCCCCAGTCGCTCTCTCTCTTCCCCCCAGTCGCTCTCTCTCTTCCCCCCAGTCGCTCTCTCTCTTCCCCCCAGTCGCTCTCTCTCTTCCCCCCAGTCGCTCTCTCTCTTCCCCCCAGTCGCTCTCTCTCTTCCCCCCAGTCGCTCTCTCTCTTCCCCCCAGTCGCTCTCTCTCTCTCCCCCCAGTCGCTCTCTCTCTTCCCCCCAGTCGCTCTCTCTCTTCCCCCCAGTCGCTCTCTCTCTTCCCCCCAGTCGCTCTCTCTCTTCCCCCCAGTCGCTCTCTCTCTTCCCCCCAGTCGCTCTCTCTCTTCCCCCCAGTCGCTCTCTCTCTTCCCCCCCAGTCGCTCTCTCTCTTCCCCCCAGTCGCTCTCTCTCTTCCCCCCAGTCGCTCTCTCTCTTCCCCCAGTCGCTCTCTCTCTTCCCCCCAGTCGCTCTCTCTCTTCCCCCCAGTCGCTCTCTCTCTTCCCCCAGTCGCTCTCTCTCCCCAGTCGCTCTCTCTCTTCCCCCAGTCGCTCTCTCTCTTCCCCCCAGTCGCTCTCTCTCTTCCCCCAGTCGCTCTCTCTCTTCCCCCCAGTCGCTCTCTCTCTTCCCCCCAGTCGCTCTCTCTCTTCCCCCAGTCGCTCTCTCTCTTCCCCCCAGTCGCTCTCTCTCTTCCCCCCAGTCGCTCTCTCTCTTCCCCCAGTCGCTCTCTCTCTTCCCCCAGTCGCTCTCTCGTCTTCCCCCCAGTCGCTCTCTCTCTTCCCCCCAGTCGCTCTCTCTCTTCCCCCCAGTCGCTCTCTCTCTTCCCCCCAGTCGCTCTCTCTCTTCCCCCCAGTCGCTCTCTCTCTTCCCCCCAGTCGCTCTCTCTCTTCCCCCAGTCGCTCTCTCTCTTCCCCCCAGTCGCTCTCTCTCTTCCCCCCAGTCGCTCTCTCTCTTCCCCCCAGTCGCTCTCTCTCTTCCCCCAGTCGCTCTCTCTCTTCCCCCAGTCGCTCTCTCTCTTCCCCCCAGTCGCTCTCTCTCTTCCCCCCAGTCGCTCTCTCTTCTTCCCCCCAGTCGCTCTCTCTCTTCCCCCCAGTCGCTCTCTCTCTTCCCCCCAGTCGCTCTCTCTCTTCCCCCCAGTCGCTCTCTCTCTTCCCCCAGTCGCTCTCTCTCTTCCCCCCAGTCGCTCTCTCTCTTCCCCCCAGTCGCTCTCTCTCTTCCCCCAGTCGCTCTCTCTCTTCCCCCCAGTCGCTCTCTCTCTTCCCCCCAGTCGCTCTCTCTCTTCCCCCAGTCGCTCTCTCTCTTCCCCCCAGTCGCTCTCTCTCTTCCCCCCAGTCGCTCTCTCTCTTCCCCCCAGTCGCTCTCTCTCTTCCCCCAGTCGCTCTCTCTCTTCCCCCAGTCGCTCTCTCTCTTCCCCCCAGTCGCTCTCTCTCTTCCCCCAGTCGCTCTCTCTCTTCCCCCCAGTCGCTCTCTCTCTTCCCCCCAGTCGCTCTCTCTCTTCCCCCAGTCGCTCTCTCTCTTCCCCCAGTCGCTCTCTCTCTTCCCCCAGTCGCTCTCTCTCTTCCCCCCAGTCGCTCTCTCTCTTCCCCCCAGTCGCTCTCTCTCTCTTCCCCCCAGTCGCTCTCTCTCTTCCCCCCAGTCGCTCTCTCTCTTCCCCCCAGTCGCTCTCTCTCTTCCCCCCAGTCGCTCTCTCTCTTCCCCAGTCGCTCTCTCTCTCCCCCCAGTCGCTCTCTCTCTTCCCCCAGTCGCTCTCTCTCTTCCCCCCAGTCGCTCTCTCTCTTCCCCCCAGTCGCTCTCTCTCTTCCCCCCAGTCGCTCTCTCTCTTCCCCCCAGTCGCTCTCTCTCTTCCCCCAGTCGCTCTCTCTCTTCCCCCCAGTCGCTCTCTCTCTTCCCCCAGTCGCTCTCTCTCTTCCCCCCAGTCGCTCTCTCTCTTCCCCCAGTCGCTCTCTCTCTTCCCCCCAGTCGCTCTCTCTCTTCCCCCCAGTCGCTCTCTCTCTTCCCCCCAGTCGCTCTCTCTTCCCCCAGTCGCTCTCTCTCTTCCCCCCAGTCGCTCTCTCTCTTCCCCCCAGTCGCTCTCTCTTCCAGTCGTCTCTCTCTCCCCAGTCGCTCTCTCTCTTCCCCCCAGTCGCTCTCTCTCTTCCCCCAGTCGCTCTCTCTCTTCCCCCAGTCGCTCTCTCTCTTCCCCCCAGTCGCTCTCTCTCTTCCCCAGTCGCTCTCTCTCTTCCCCCAGTCGCTCTCTCTCTTCCCCCAGTCGCTCTCTCTCTTCCCCCCAGTCGCTCTCTCTCTTCCCCAGTCGCTCTCTCTTCCCAGTCGCTCTCTCCCCAGTCGCTCTCTCTCTTCCCCCAGTCGCTCTCTTCCCAGTCGTCTCTCTCCCCAGTCGCTCTCTCTCTTCCCCCCAGTCGCTCTCTCTCTTCCCCCCAGTCGCTCTCTCTCTTCCCCCCAGTCGCTCTCTCTCTTCCCCCCAGTCGCTCTCTCTCTTCCCCCAGTCGCTCTCTCTCCCCAGTCGCTCTCTCTCTTCCCCCAGTCGCTCTCTCTCTTCCCCCCAGTCGCTCTCTCTCTTCCCCCAGTCGCTCTCTCTCTTCCCCCCAGTCGCTCTCTCTCGTCGTCTCTCTTCCCCCAGTCGCTCTCTCTCTTCCCCCAGTCGCTCTCTCTCTTCCCCCCAGTCGCTCTCTCTCTTCCCCCAGTCGCTCTCTCTCTTCCCCCCAGTCGCTCTCTCTCTTCCCCCCAGTCGCTCTCTCTCTTCCCCCCAGTCGCTCTCTCTCTTCCCCCAGTCGCTCTCTCGTCTCTCTTCCCCCAGTCGCTCTCTCTCTTCCCCCCAGTCGCTCTCTCTCTTCCCCCAGTCGCTCTCTCTCTTCCCCAGTCGCTCTCTCTCTTCCCAGTCGCTCTCTCTCTTCCCCCCAGTCGCTCTCTCTCTTCCCCCAGTCGCTCTCTCTCTTCCCCAGTCGCTCTCTCTCTTCCCCCCAGTCGCTCTCTCTCTTCCCCCAGTCGCTCTCTCTCTTCCCCCAGTCGCTCTCTCTCTTCCCAGTCGCTCTCTCTTCCCCCAGTCGCTCTCTCTCTTCCCCCAGTCGCTCTCTCTCTTCCCCCAGTCGCTCTCTCTCTTCCCCCAGTCGCTCTCTCTTCCCCCAGTCGCTCTCTCTCTTCCCCCCAGTCGCTCTCTCTCTTCCCCCCAGTCGCTCTCTCTCTTCCCCCCAGTCGCTCTCTCTCTTCCCCCCAGTCGCTCTCTCTCTTCCCCCAGTCGCTCTCTCTCTTCCCCAGTCGCTCTCTCTCTTCCCCAGTCGCTCTCTCTCTTCCCCCCAGTCGCTCTCTCTCTTCCCCCCAGTCGCTCTCTCTCTTCCCCCCAGTCGCTCTCTCTCTTCCCCCCAGTCGCTCTCTCTCTTCCCCCCAGTCGCTCTCTCTCTTCCCCCCAGTCGCTCTCTCTCTTCCCCCCAGTCGCTCTCTCTCTTCCCCCCAGTCGCTCTCTCTCTTCCCCCCAGTCGCTCTCTCTCTTCCCCCCAGTCGCTCTCTCTCTTCCCCCCAGTCGCTCTCTCTCTTCCCCCCAGTCGCTCTCTCTCTTCCCCCAGTCGCTCTCTCTCTTCCCCAGTCGCTCTCTCTCTTCCCCCAGTCGCTCTCTCTCTTCCCCCAGTCGCTCTCTCTCTTCCCCCCAGTCGCTCTCTCTCTTCCCCCCAGTCGCTCTCTCTCTTCCCGTCGCTCTCTCAGTCGCTCTCTCTCTTCCCCCAGTCGCTCTCTCTCTTCCCCCAGTCGCTCTCTCTTCCCCAGTCGCTCTCTCTTCCCCCAGTCGCTCTCTCTCTTCCCCCAGTCGCTCTCTCTCTTCCCCCCAGTCGCTCTCTCTCTTCCCCCAGTCGCTCTCTCTCTCCCCCAGTCGCTCTCTCTCTTCCCCCCAGTCGCTCTCTCTCTTCCCCCCAGTCGCTCTCTCTCTTCCCCCCAGTCGCTCTCTCTCTTCCCCCCAGTCGCTCTCTCTCTTCCCCCCAGTCGCTCTCTCTCTTCCCCCAGTCGCTCTCTCTCTTCCCCCCAGTCGCTCTCTCTCTTCCCCCAGTCGCTCTCTCTCTTCCCCAGTCGCTCTCTCTCTTCCCCCAGTCGCTCTCTCTCTTCCCCCCAGTCGCTCTCTCTCTTCCCCCCAGTCGCTCTCTCTCTTCCCCCCAGTCGCTCTCTCTCTTCCCCCCAGTCGCTCTCTCTCTTCCCCCCAGTCGCTCTCTCTCTTCCCCCCAGTCGCTCTCTCTCTTCCCCCCAGTCGCTCTCTCTCTTCCCCCCAGTCGCTCTCTCTCTTCCCCCCAGTCGCTCTCTCTCTCTCTCTTCCAACAACAACATGCCCTCGAAACCACCGGGCACTCCAGCTAGTCTATATATATATATAAAGGAATCGATCTGTCTGTCTGTCCTTCTGTCTGTCTGTCCTCACGTGTGCGTCTGTCCGGCTATGCGCTCGAAAGTTATAGAGCGTACCTACGCGCGCGTTACCTCCGAAGAAAGCTTACAGTTCCGGGACGGTCGTAAGCGTATTTACTTTTCGGTCGAACGAAAATTCTTCGCGCCTTATGCAAAAAACCTTCAAAATTAAACTCATTATCTGCTACTTAGCATTGATTGACTGACGTCAAGGTTCGTCCAATCCTGTGCCATCACGATTGACCAATCCTACAGTACGGTCCCCTGATGGTTGGCCAATCGGTGTGTGTGTGTGTGGGCGGGACTAATCGTTTTCATCTCAGGGATGTGGCAGCCATTGTTTCACTGCCATGACTTCAGCTTCCAGCTCAAACTACTCTATCCAGCTTTGAAAAAGTTCGTATCTCTTTTAAAAATAACATAAGATTTACCAAAAACGTTTTATAAGTACTTTCACTTTCATCTTTCAAGGTATTACAAGGTAGAAATGTTGCCCGGCAGCAGATTCGCAAAGGGACACAGACAGGGCCCAAAAGCCTGGGACTCGATTTTAAATGTTGCCCGGCACCAGATTCACAGAGGGACACAGAGAGGCCCCAAAGCCTGGCACTCGATTTAAACCGCCCGCCCCAAAACAGCCCTGGCAAAGCCGGGCTCCCCCAGCTAGTACTTTTTATATTACAGACACTTTAGTTCATTTTTAGTTAGTGCTTTTACTCAGCTGTATTTTTTTGCTTTGTTACAGTGCTGCCGCATGGTGCGGAGTGATACAAGATATCCGACGCTGCACTGTGCACTGCCCGTGCACAGTGTGCCACATCGCAACATAACTACACCATACCAAAGTAGTTCCATACCAAAGTAGTTCCATTTAACGATGTGATACTATAACAATGTAACATCCCTCTTTCTCAAAAAACGAAAACATGAAATTTAACAATTTAAATTAACATATTGGCCTAGAAATTCAGTTAAGGCCCGCCAGCAGGCTAACGCCCAAAAGTTAGCGCTGCGCGCGGAGCCCGTTGCGACCGCCAGAAATTCACTTTTAGCGCCCCAATTCGGAACCGGGCGCTGTTCCAGGGTGTGCCCGCCTCCGCTTGGGGCGCTGAAAGTGAATTTCAGCGCTCCAGCTGCCGCTGCGCCACCTGATGCGGTGCGGCAGGCTGGGGTACTGCAGGCCTCCTCCTTCTCTTAAGGAGGAGCTGCCTGCAGCCGTGAGATCGCCGCTGGATTCTGCCAGCAAATGAGCCCAGCACCACGGAGAAGTGCTGGACTCACGGGAATCAGCCACCAATGCCGCGGGGGGGGTGGTGGAGGAGGCCGGGGAGGGAGGTGTGGGCAGGCAGCCGCCGAAAAAGCGGCCGGCCGCAGCTCCACCTTAAAGCGCCCCAGTAGCGCAGCAGTACGGCCCCGTTTCACGAACGTTGTTTGCGGCCGCTGCAGAAGAGGCGGCCGCAACTAAATATGGGGTTTGGGCCGGAAGCGGGGCGGTACCGGGGCACTGCGCACACCGATGACGTCATCGGTGTCGGCGCAGCGCTACCGGCTACCGCCGCCATTACCGCAGCGCTGAATATCAGCGCAACCTCTTATACTGGCGCAGAAACCCTCTTTAGGCGCCAACTGGGCGCAAAGCTTGCAGCGCCCAACTGAATTTCTAGGCCATTATATCTAAACTATTATTATCAACTACAAAGAATCGTGAGTTTTTTTTTTATTCGCGATATTGCTCAGGTGGTTGGATGTTGTCCCTCCATCTTGTGGATTTGGTGGTGACCATTCCTCTCTGGTGTGTTCCGCTCTCGTTGTTGTTGCTGTCGCCTTTGGAGTTGGAGTGTGCATGCTCGTGGTTGTTTGATTTGTAGCACTTGTTTCTGGTGTTGTACTGCTTGTGGTAGCTGGTGTTGTCAATGTTGCTGATGCTGTCTGCTGCTTATCCAGTTCAGGTGAAGGTCTGATGTGGAGTCTGTTCCATCTGTATTGGTTACCAGGTTCAGTCTCTACGAAGTAGGATCTTGGAGTATCAGCTTTTCCAATGACCTTGGCTGGATTCCAGGTTTTCAACACCGGGTCTTGCACATGCACTGATTGTCCATTCAGCAATTCTGGTAGCGTCTTTGCATGTTTATCGAAATGTTTGCTTCCTACGATTTGTGCTTCTGCCAGCTTTTGTCTGAAGTCCTCCTTGTCCTGGGGAGGATGTATTTTTGCTGGTAGTGTAGTCTTAAACTTCCTCCCATTCAGCAATTCCGCAGGTGATTTCATGTCTGCTTTCAGTGGTGTTGATCTGAGTGATAGGAGGACAAGGTCTTGGTCTTCCCCCATCTCACTACTTTTGATGAGAGTTATCTTGACAGTCTGGATCTGTCTTTCGATGAACCCGTGTCCCCTTGGGAAACGTGGGGATGAGGTTACTATTTTAAACCCATACTTTTCTGCCAGAGCTCTGAATTCACTCGATGTGAACTGGGTTCCATTGTCACAGATTACCTTTTCTGGGATTCCTTGTTCAGCAAACAAGCTCTTTGCAATCCTGGTGGTAGTTCAAATCAAATCAAATCAAATCAACTTTTATTGTCATTGTTAGTGCACAAGTGCAGTACAACGAAATGTAGGCTTGCGGCTCCCGAGAGTGTACAATTTGGATTAGGACCCTTAAACATTTCAACATACATTTGTACATATATATTAGCATAAATATGACCATAATAAAGTGCATCGGCAGATGTGCAGGCTTTAGTGTTTATTTGTGGAGTTCAGTAGGACGACAGCCCTGGGAAAGAAGCTGTTCCTAAATCTAATCGTACGGGTGCGAATGCATCTGTAGCGTCTTCCAGATGGTAAGAGGGCGAACAGACTGTGGCTGGGGTGGGTAGGGTCTTTGATGATGGACCGTGCCCTCCGTAGGCAGCGTTTCTGATATATATGTTCTATGGTTGGTAGCCGGGTGCCGGTAATGCGTTGGGCAGTTTTGACTACCCGCTGCAGGGCTTTCCGGTCATGGGAGCTACAGCTGCCGTACCATACCGTGATACAGTTTGTCAGGATGCTCTCTATAGTGCAGCGGTAGAAGTTAGAGAGGATCGGGGGTGACAGATTACATCCCTTCAGCCTCCTCAAGAAATATAGGCTCTCAAGTCTTTCATCCTTCTCACAAAAGGAAACTTGGAATAGTAATCTGCCACTATGAGATACCATTCTTGATTGCACATGAAGAGATCTGCCCCAACAGTGTGCCATGGTCTTGACGGTATTTCACTATGTATCATCTCTTTCTGTTGTGCATTTCTGTATTTCTGGCATATACCACATGCAGAGACCATCTGCTCAATATTTTTGTACATGCCTATCCAGTATACAGCTGATCTGGCTCTCAGCTTGCATTTTTCCATTCCCATGTGGCCTTCATGTATGAGATGGAGAAGTTGTGTCTGCATCGTCTTTGGCACGATGATCCTCGATCCAGCAAGGAGAATACCGTCTTCTACTGCAATATCGTCTTTAATCGTCCAGTGTTGATGAATTGTCGCCTGTACCTGCTGGATTCTCTCTGGCCACCCCTGTATTACTTGTTGTGTGAGTAGTTGCAACTCCTCATCTTTGCTAGTCTCATCTCTGATTTGACTGAGCTTTGTAGGGGTAACATTCACTAGGTGGTGGATTTTTACTGTTAGGCCCTCCACCTCGTGTTTCTCATATGGTGACAATCGAGACAACGCATCTGCTAGCACCATTTCCTTTCCTGGCTTATATTTAAGCGTGAAGTCATAGCTTTGGATCCTTAGAAGTAGTCTTTGCAGTCTTGCAGGCGCTTTGCACAGATTCTTCTTATAGATCTGTTCTAGTGGACGATGGTCACTCTCTATTGTAAATTGCCTGCTATATAGGTATGTATGGAATTTCTCGCATCCGTACACGACTGCTAATAGTTCTCTTTCTATGTTGGCGTATCTCGTCTTGGCTGACGTCAAGGCCTTTGATGCGAAAGCTATCGGCTTTCCTTCCTGCACCAGAGCTGCCCCTAGTCCTCTGGTAGAAGCGTCTACTTGCAGAGTGACTAGTTTTCTTCTGTCATAATATGACAGACTTGTTTCTTTGCACAACAGTTCTTTAAGTTGTTTGAAATTCCTTTCGTGTGATTCAGACCACTGGTATTCGGCGTCTTCTTTCAATAGCTCTCTGAGATTTGTTGTATGTTCCGATATGTGTGGGATGAAAGAACTCATGTATTGGACCAAGCTGAGGTAACTCCTCAGCTCTTTCTTGTCTTTGGGTGGTTTCATTTCAGCAATCACCGCAATCTTCTTTGGATTTGGCTTGACTCCCTCTGGTGTATAAATCATACCGAAGAATTGGCATTCCTTGACTTTAACTATGCACTTATCTGCATTTAACTTGATGCCAGCCTTCCTGGTACTCTCCATGGCCTCATGTAGGTGCATGTCATGGTCTCTTTCATCTGCTCCATAGATCTGAATAGCATCAGCTATTCCTATAGCTCCTTCACAGCCTCTGTATGTCTCGTCTATTTTCTGTTGAAAGATATCTTGACTGACCTTTAGCCCGAATGGTAGCCGCAGGAATTTGTAACGCCCAAATGGTGTGTTGAATGTTGTCAGTGTTGTTGATTCCTCATCCAACTTCATGTTTCAATATCCATTTCTGGCATCTAGTTTTTGTAATGTATATACCTTTAAGGGGGGAACTACTTTTTACAGCTCATGTATACTGTAGTACCGGCAGTGACCACACCTGTATATAGCACTGAGTAGTAATCTGTACAGTTCAGTTCCAGAGTGAGCCACGTTGAGTAAACACCTGTTGTACCATTCTCCTGCAGTCTTGTGTCTTACTACCGACGGACACAACATTGGCGATGAGGCAAATTCGATCCTAACTGCAACTCTGCATCACCTCCCAGGGATTCATTCCTGGAGATTAGTAGATTGGAGGTCAAGGCCAGAGACACGGGCGTCGACCACGGGCAACCGCCCAGTCATCCAGCAGAGACTCAAGAATTGCGGGGGAGGCTGTTGAGAGCCAGGCTTGACTTTCCAGTCGCGGTGGTCCAGCGAAACGGTGCGCAGACCCTTCCCGGACAGCGGTGGGCTAGAGCCCGACCGAGCGGCACAGCAAAGGGCCGAGCAGCGTCGACGGGAGAGAGAGAGAGAGGGCAGAGCGCACAGGGTGCAGCCGGTGTTCAGGGGCCGAGCAGTGTTGAGGAGAGGGAGAGAGACGCGCGGAAACCCGCGAGGCGCCGCCATTGCCACGAGGACCGACGAGAGCGGCGTTGGCAGCAGCGGGGGAGGAAGGAAAGCGCGGGAGACGCCATTTTAAGCCATTGTAAACCACACCCAAAATGCCAAAAAGTGGCAGTATCACCGCATTTGACAATGAAGTCGAAGATTGGACTACATATGTCGAACGAATAGAGGTATACTGCAAGGCAAATGAGGTGTCAGATGACAAGAAAGCATCGGTATTGTTAAATTTAATGGGTGCAAAGACGTATGGCTTATTACGAAATCTAGTAACCCCAGTGAAGCCAGTGGAAAAGAGTTTTGGAGACATAGTGACGATACTACAGGAACATTTAAACCTCACACCGCTGCTGATAGCAGAAAGATTCAAGTTTCACAAACGGAACCAGCATAAGGATGAAAGCAATGCTGAATATTTAACAGAACTGTGCAAACTATCGAAACACTGCCAGTTTGGAACGGGACTGGCAGATACCTTAAGGGACAAGTTTGTGTGTGGGCTTCAAAGTGAAGGAACCCAGAAACGGCTTTTATCTGAAAAGGACCTTACGCTGGACAAGGCTTTCAGCATTGCGGTATCATATGAAGCAGCAGCACGGGGCGCTGCAGAGATACAACAGAGACCGCAAGAATATGGCACAAACGAAATGTCATACAGAACAGAGAAATGCTATCGCTGCGGCAGAACAACACACGACCACAATGATTGCTGGTTCAAAGACAAAGTGTGCAGACAGTGTGGAAAAGTAGGACACATAGCACGAGTCTGCAGGTCAGGAAAGAAAACCAGCAATAAGAAATCTCCAAAAGAAAAGTACAAGAAGGTACATAAGGTGACGGAGAATAGTTCAGACGAACAAAAGAGTGACACCGACTCCAAAAACAGGGAGCTGAGTTGTCTGAAACTACATAATGTGATCAAAACGGAGGATCACCGAACCATTTGGGTCACTCTCAAGATAGCAGGAGTCCAGGTAAAAATGGAATTGGACACAGGATCAGCCCTAACAGTCATAAACCGACAGGACTACGAGCGGCTATTCTCACACATACCCTTGAGAGACACAAAAATTATTTTGAAGACATACCCGGGGCAAAAAGTCTACCCCAAAAGAAAAATAAGGGTGACTGTTATATATAACGGTAAGGAAACACCAAAACTAGACCTGTATGTATTGCAAGATGGAGGACCACCATTACTGGGACGTGAATGGATCCGGAAAATACAGCTGGATTGGCATTCCATACAAGCACTGACTGTGGCTGCCAAAAAGGATGACGACGTCACACCTGGGCGACTGTCAAAGATCCTAACCGACGCGCAAGAAATGTTCCAGCAAGGACTCAGAACACTAAAAGGCATGACAGCAACAATTAAAATCAAAGAAAACGCAAGCCCAAAATTTTTTACGGCCAGACTGGTACCTTATGTGATCCGCCCAGCTGTCGAAGCAGAGCTGGAGAGTTTGGAACGTTCAGGAGTACTGTCCAAGGTAGACTGGAGCGAGTGGGCTACACCCATCGTCCCTGTGATGAAAAAGTAGTTGAGCAGCACGCCTGGGGAACCAAGGAAGATTCGCATCTGTGGGGACTTTAAGGTAACAGTGAACCCAGTCCTTGACACCGTGCAATATCCACTTCTGCGGATTGAAGATATTTTCGCCTCGCTATCTGGAGGGAAATGCTTCACTAAGATTGATCTGGCCCAGGCATACCTGCAAATGGAGGTAGAAGAAGCATCAAAAAAATACCTCACATTCAACACCCATAAAGGTCTCTACCAATACAACCGGCTGGTATTCGCGGTAGCATCAGCTCCGGCTATTTGGCAGAGGGCAATGGAACAAGTCCTGCAAGGGATCCCAGGGACCCAGTGTTATTTGGACGACATCCTGGTCACATACGAAAATGACAGTGATCACCTCGCCAACCTGGAGCAGGTGCTCACTAGATTGAAGGAATATGGGCTCCGAGCTAACCGCCCCAAATGTAAGTTTTTTAAAAAAGAGATCTCGTATTGTGGCCACGTTATTGATAAAGAGGGGTTACATAAGTTCCCAGAAAAGATTGAGGCAGTAGTCAAGGCTCCAGCACCGGAAAACGTGTCACAACTGAGGTCGTTCCTCGGGCTGGTAAACTACTACCATAAGTTCTTGCCAAATTTGTCTACAATACTACACCCACTGAACACCCTACTGCAAACTGGAGTGCCATGGAAGTGGAGTGATGAATGTAAACGAGCTTTCCAGAAGAGCAAAACACTAATCACATCGAAAGAGGTATTGGCCCATTTCAACCCGGCACTACCAATTCGGTTGGCGTGTGATGCGTCACCCTACGGCATTGGAGCGGTGCTGTCGCACAAATTCTCGGATGGCTCAGAGAGGCCAATAGCCTTTGCATCACGATCACTAACCTCAGCCGAGCGTAACTACGCCCAGATTGACAGGGAGGTCCTCAGCCTAGTGTGGGGAGTGAAAAAGTTCAATCACTATCTGCACGGGCAGAAATTCACCTTGCTGACTGACCACCAGCCTCTTGTCTCCATTTTTAATCTGAAGAAGGGCGTTCCGGTGATGACTGCGCAACGACTACAAAGATGGTCACTCTTTCTAGGGGCGCACCACTATGAGATTGAATATAAGGGCACGAAACAGCATGGAAATGCTGATGGGCTATCACGCCTGCCACTGCCTACTGCGGAGGAAGCACCAGCAGTGGATCCTGTCGAAATATTTCATTCGACTATAGTTGAATACCTACCGGTAACTAACGCTGGTATAGAAAAGGAGACCCGAAATGACCCGACACTGTCTCGGGTATATGATTTGACGGTGAAGGGATGGCCAGCACATGGCGACTCACTGTTGCCAGCATTCTCGACAAGAAGAGAACAGCTGTCAGTGTGCCGGGGGACCTTGATGTGTGGATCCCGAGTGGTAATTCCACCCAAGTTAAGGGATAGAGTGCTCAATGAGCTTCATGAGGGTCATCTGGGAGGGGTAAAAATGAAAAGCCTAGCCAGGGCTTATGTGTGGTGGCCGGGAATCGATAAACAAATCGAGGACCTGACCAAGAGCTGCTCAGGATGCCAGAAAGTCCAAAATGCACCACCACATGCCCCTCTACACCCATGGGAGTGGCCCTCATCTCCATGGCAACGGGTGCATATTGATTTTGCTGGTCCATTCATGGACTCAATGTTTTTAATAGCCGTGGATGCACACTGAAAATGGCCTGAGGTCATCAAAATGTCCTCCACCACCACGGAGAAAACTATTGCAGTCCTAGGGACCATTTTTGCCAGGAACGGCTTGCCAGAACAGATTTGCTCCGATAACGGACCACAGTTTGTGTCCGAAGAGTTCCGGAGGTTTATGCAGAAGAATGGGGTAAGGCATTACACATCCGCCCCATATCATCCAGCCACAAATGGATTGGCTGAGAGGTTCGTACAAACCTTTAAGAAGGCAATAAAGGCTATGTACAATGACAACATTCCGCTGCAGCATAAGGTGGACAATTTCCTGTTCGCCTACTGGATTGCGACACATGCAGTCACCAACCAGGCCCCGGCCATGATGTTCTTTAACTGAAGGTTAAGATCTCGCCTGGATTTGCTCAGACCAAACGTACGAAGAGATGTTGAGAGTAAGCAATTCCAGCACAGCCAACAAGGAGCTTCAATGTAGGGCAACCAGTCTTGGCCCGCGACTACCGAACAGAAAAATGGCAGCCAGGAACGATATGCACACGGCAGGGTCCACTAATGTACACAGTGGATGTTGGGGAGAACATCGTGAGACGCCATGCTAACCAGATCCTAGAGTCACAGGAACAAGTCAACCCCATGCCTCGCCCATACGTACCTGGTGAGGAACCCGACGTACAGGTCGCATCTACCCCAGAAACAGTAGCATCAGAAGCTGATGACCCAACCGACGACAGGGTGCCAGAATCGCCTCCGCACCAAGAGCGAGACACTCAGGAAAGGCGCCATCCAGAAAGGATCAGAAAGCCTCCCCAAAGACTGACTATATAAAGGGACTATTTTCAGCTAACGTTGTATGTTAAAAGTGTTAATTGTAATTAGTTTGATATTTAATTGTTAAATGAGTGTTATGGTACTGTTAATCTAAAAGGGGAGGAATTGTAATGTATATACCTTTTAAGGGGGGTACTACTTTTTACAGCTCATGTATACTGTAGTACCGGCAGTGACCACACCTGTATATAGCACTGAGTAGTAATCTGTACAGTTCAGTTCCAGAGTGAGCCACGTTGAGTAAACACCTGTTGTACCGTTCTCCTGCAGTCTTGTGTCCTGCTACCGACGGACACAGCAGTTTTGAGAAAACCTTGGCTCCTGCCAGTGATGGCGTAATCTCCTCTAGCGTTGGGGTGGGATAGTGGTCCCTCTTTATCGCCTGGTTTAGATCTTTGGGGTCCAAACATATTCTGAGACGCCCGTTTGGCTTTTCTCGTACCACAATTGAGTTTACCCAGTCTGTGGGTTCAGTGACCTTTATGATCACTCCCTTTTCTTCCATCTCCTTTAGCTCTCTTTCAAGCTTTGTCTTCAGCTCGATGAGTACTTTTCGTGGAGCATGGATAACGGGCTTTACCTCTGGATCGATGGTGATGTGGTATTGGAAATCTCCGAAACATCCCACTGTATCATCGAAACATTCCGGATACATGTCTATCAAGTCTTTTTTACTCTTGATTTGTGGGCGGTTCTCCAGTGGGGTGTTGCTGTCTATCTTCAGTGGCGTTTCCGTCAGCTCGTGATGCACTGAGATCAATCTCAACTTCTCGCAGCTGTTTAATCCCAGGATCGCTGGCCCCTCAGTGTCGGTGACATAGAACATGCAGTTGATGTTCTTTCTTTTATGTGTCCCTTTGATAAAGGTTATTCCAAGTTGTTTAATCTCACTCCCCCCGTATGCTGTCAGCGTGATATTACTTGCCTTTAAACAACCATTTTTCAGGTAGCCATCTTCTCTCAGGTTTTCGGGAAAGATCTGCTGGTACAGCCTCAATGGGAGAATGTTGCTCTGAGCCCCTGTGTCCAGCTTCAACTTTAAGTTGATGGTTGTGGGCCGACCTTTGACCATTTTTTTGATTTGGATGATGGTGTGCAATTCTCTCCTCGGAGTATTTTCTGCTCTGGACATCTCGTGAAGCTGTATCTTTATCGTTTCGATGTTTAGTGCATTGTCGTGATCATCATCATCATCCTGCTCATCCATGGCATGGATATTGTGTTTCTTTCTCTGGTTCTGCTGTCCGCCTTTGTTTTTGACGTATGTTCCTTCTTTCTTCGTTCTACGCCTCTTTTCCCAGTGGTTTAGTTTGCCGCATGCATTGCAGCTTGTTCCATATGCTGGACATTTCCTCTTGTCTGTGTAATCGTGCGGTCTTCCACAATTTCTGCACATGATTCCCTCGTTGTCGTGTGCATGTCTTTGTGTGTTGTACTTTTCTCTCCCTGCATCCACTCTGTTGTCCGTCTCCGAAGCCGTCCGCATGTCAGCCGTTTGAGAAATCAGCGTTTTCATTTGCTGCTTCATGAGCTCTCGCAGTATCTATAGCCTCTGTTATTCCGAGCTTTTCTTTTCCTATCAGGGCTTTTTGTACCTCTACATGCGCTGACCCCCATATTAGCTGGTCCACAAGCCTTTCCTCCATTTCCTTAAATTTACACTTGCTGGCTTCATTTCTCAGCCTTGTCAGGAAATTGTCAGCTGTTTCACCGGGTTCCTGTCTTAGACTCTGGAATTTGTATCTGTGTATACGATGATTGGATTTAAGCTCTAGATGGTTGCTGAATTTATCAAAAATTGTCGCAGGGTTTTCCTTTTCCACTTCAGTCAAACTCCAGCTATTATACAAATCTAGACCTTTTTCTCCTGTCCACAACAGAATGTAACTAACCTTTTCCTCATTGGTAGTACCCTTCGGGAAGCTTTTGAATGTAAGCTCACATTTCTGTTTGAACTTGCGGAATGCTTCTACTATATCGTCGGCTTCCCAGTTCATGAGGGGTTGCATTTGCACAGTCAGTGCCGTCATTTTAGTTTCCCGTACGATTCACTCTCAATCACCACATAAAATCACTTTTCGTCTTATTCGTAGTTCGTATAACACAATTTTGTACTCACTTATACCGCTGCCACCATGTTGTGTTTCCTTGTGTTCTTCTACTATATATATTACAGACACTTTAGTTCATTTTTAGTTAGTGCTTTTACTCAGCTGTATTTTTTTGCTTTGTTACAGTGCTGCCGCATGGTGTGGAGTGATACAAGATGTCCGACGCTGCACTGTGCACTGCCCGTGCACAGTGTGCCACATAGCAATATAACTACGCCATACCAAAGTAGTTCCATACCAAAGTAATTCCATTTAACGATGTGATACTATAACAATGTAACAACAGTGCTCAAGGTGTGGTCTCACCAATACCCTGTACAGTTGTAGCAGGACTTCCCTGCTTTTATACTCCAACCCCCTTGAAATAAAGGCCAACATTCCATTTCCCTTTGGATTACTTGCTGTACCTGCATGCTAACTGTTTGTGTTTCATGCACAAGGACTCCCAGGTCCCTCTGAACTGTAGCATTTTGTAATCTCTCTCCATTTAAGAACATAAGAAATAGGAGCAGGAGTAGGCCAATCGGCCCCTCTAGCCTGCTCCGCCATTCAATAAGATCATGGCTGATCTGATCCTAACCGCCAATCCACTATCACAGAACCATCTGCTGAATCTAACAGAATTAGACACACGAAATAGGAGCAGGATCAGGCTACACGGCCCCTGGGCCCGCTCCGCTACCCACAGGGCCATGACCGATCCGAACCAAGACTCATGTCCAAATTCCTGCCCGCTCCCCGTAACCCTTAATTCCCTTTACTTCTAGGAAACTGTCTATTTCTGTTTTAAATTTATGTAATGATGTAGCTTCTACAGCTTTTTGGGGCAGCATATTCCATGGACCTACCACCCTCTGAGTGAAGTAGTTCCTCCTCATCTCAGTTTTGAAAGAGCAGCCCCTTATTCTAAGACTATGCCCCCTAGTCCTAGTTTCACCCATCATCGGGAACATCCTCCCCGCATCCACCCGATCCAACCCCTTCACAATCTTATATGTTTCATTAAGATCGCCTCTCATTCTTCTGAACTCCAATGAGTAGAGTCCCAATCTACTCAACCTCTCCTCATATGTCCATCCCCTCATCCCCGGGATTAACCGAGTGAACCTTCTTTGTACTGACTCGAGAGCAAGTATGTCCTTTCTTAAGTATGGACACCAAAACTGTACGCAGTATTCCAGGTGCGGTCTCACCAATACCTTGTACAACTGAAGCAATACCTCCCTATTTTTATATTCTATCCCCTTAGCAATGAAAGCCAACATTCCATTGGCCTTCTTAATCACTTGCTGCACCTGCATACTAACCTTTTGAGTTTCGTGCACCAGGACCCCCAGATCCCTTTGTACTTCAGTACTTTCCAGTTTCTTGCCATTAAGATAATAACTTGCTCTACGATTTTTCCTGCCAAAGTGCATAACCTCACACTTTCCAGTATTGTATTCCATCTGCCAAATCTCTGCCCACTTACTTAGCCTGTCTATGTCCCCTTGCAGGTTTTTTATGTCCTCCTCACTCACTACTTTCCCTCCCATCTTAGTATCATCTGCAAACTTTGATATGTTACACTCGGTCCCCTCCTCCAAATCGTTAATATAGATTGTAAAGAGTTGGGGACCCAGCACTGACCCCTGCGGAACACCACTAGTTACTGATTGCCAGTCTGAGAATGAACTATTTATCCCAACTCTCTGCCTTCTGTTGGATAGCCAATCCTCTATCCATGCCAGAATATTACCCCGAATCCCGTGATTTTTTATCTTAAGCAATAATCTTTTGTGTGGCACCTTGTCAAATGCCTTTTGGAAGTCTAAATACACTACGTCCACTGGTTCCCCTTTATCCACCCTATATGTTACTTCCTCAAAGTGTTGTGTCTGTGTGTTGATAGAGACACTGAAGACAGGAGTTGGTTTCATAGGTGTTTACTAAACAAAGTCTGGAGGGGAACTAACTGATACAACACAATATACAGGCTTATATAGCCCGAGTGGCCATTACCGGCATTACAGTACACCTGGGGCTCTTAAAGGCACCTACACTACAATTCCTCCCCTTTTAGCCAACCAGTACATAATATTTTAAGTAATTATTAATTACATGTTACAAGAAAAATAATCAACACATTGCTGCAGTTAATTAATTATAAGTCAGTCTCTCTGGAGGCTTCCTGACTCGGTCCGGATAACGCCTCGGTGGTGTAGTAGTTTCTGGTGGTGTAGTAGGTTCTTTTGGCAAGGCTGATTCGGCTTGCATGCCAGTGTCGGGTTCCAGTATCACCGGATCGGAGGTAGATATGGGTATCTCTACTTCATCGTTAGGCGTATAGAGTTGTGGTGTAGGTTGTCCCTTTTCGGATGACTCTATGATTTGGTCAGCATGGCACCTTATTATGCTTTCTCCGATGTCCACGGTATACATCAGTGGTCCTAGTCGTGTGCAGATAGTTCCAGGCTGCCATTTCTCGGTACGGTAGTCCCGGGCCAAAACCTGTTGACCTATCTGGAAGGTTCTAGTTGGCCTTTCATTCATGCCTTGAAATTGCTGGTTCTCCACATCCCTTCTGATGTTGGGCTTGATCAAATCCAGCCGGCATCTTAGGCTTCTATTGAAGAACATCATGGCGGGAGTTTGGTTTGTAACCATATGTGTTGCATTCCTGTATGCGAACAAGAAGTTATCCACCTTGTGCTGAAGTTTTATGTCTTCATTACCCATGGCCTTTATGGCCTTCTTGAAGGTCTGGACAAACCTTTCAGCCAATCCATTGGTGGCGGGATGGTATGGGGCGGACGTGTAGTGCTTAACCCCATTGTTTTTTAAGAACTTCCTGAATTCTTTGGACACAAATTGCGGTCCATTATCAGAACAGATCTGTTCCGGCAGCCCATTCCTGGCAAATATGGTCCTTAATACTGTGATGGTTTTTTCCGTGGTGGTGAAGGACATCTTTATTACCTCCGGCCACTTGGAGTGTGCATCAACCGCGATTAAGAACATTGAGTCCATAAATGGACCAGCAAAGTCGATGTGTACCCTTTGCCAGGGAGATGAGGGCCACTCCCATGGATGTAGAGGGGCTTGGGGTGGAGCATTTTGGACCTTCTGGCATCCTAGGCAGCTCTTGGTCATTTCTTCGATGTCTCCATCGATACCTGGCCACCATACAAACGCCCTGGCTAGGTTCTTCATTTTCACTCCACCCAGATGCCCCTCGTGAAGCTCCTTTAGAACTTTATCCTGGAGTTTGGGTGGAATCACCACTCTGGATCCACACATCAAGGTTCCTCGGCACACTGACAGCTGTTCTCTTCTTTGCGAGAATGCTGGCAACAGTGGTTCGCCATGTGCTGGCCATCCCTTCACTGTTAAATCGTAGACTCGTGAGAGAGTTGGGTCATTTCTAGTTTCCCTTTCAATGGCAGAATTTGTTACTGGTAGACATTTGACTATGGTAGAGTGGAAAATCTCCACTGGGTCTACGGTGCTGGGTGCTTCTTCTACCGTTGGCAACGGTAGGCGCGATAACCCGTCAGCATTCCCATGCTGTTTTGATCCTTTGTATTCTATGTTGTATTGGTGTGCCCCTAGAAAAAGGGACCACCTCTGTAGCCTTTGCGCTGTCATAATGGGAACACCCTTTTTAGGGTTGAATATGGAGATGAGGAGTTGATGGTCAGTCAACAAGGTAAATTTTTGTCCGTGTAGGTAATGGTTGAATTTCTTCACTCCCCATACCAGGCTGAGTGCTTCCCTGTCGATCTGGGCATAGTTACGCTCAGCTGAGTTCAATGAGCGTGACGCAAAAGCTATCGGCCGTTCTGAGCCATCAGGGAATTTATGCGATAATACTGCTCCTACGCCATAAGGGGATGCATCGCACGCCAGTCTGATTGGCAGTGATGGGTTGTAATGAGCCAAAACTTCTTTGGACGTGATTAAGTCTTTGCATTTATGGAAGGCACGTTTACAGTCTTCGCTCCATTTCCAAATTACTCCTGTTTGTAGCAGTTCATTAAGAGGGTGTAGAAGAGTTGATAAGTTCGGTAAAAATTTATGATAATAATTTATTAATCCCAGGAATGACCTTAATTGTGAAACATTTTCAGGCGCTGGGGCTTTTATGACCGCTTCAATTTTTTCAGGTGACTTATGCAACCCTTCCTTATTAATTATGTGGCCACAATATGATATTTGATTTTGGAAAAATTCGCACTTGGGGCGATTTGCTCGTAGGCCCCGTTCTCTCAGCCTAGTGAGCACCTACTCCAAATTGGCACGGTGCTCGTTGTCGTTTTCTCCTGTTACAAGGATGTCATCTAGGTAGCATTGAGTCCCCGGAATCCCTTGGAGGACTTGCTCCATAGCTCTTTGCCAGATAGCTGGAGCGGATGCTACTCCGAAAACCAGTCGATTGTACTGGTACAGACCTTTGTGTGTATTTATCATGAGATATTTTTTAGAGGCCTCTTCAACCTCCATCTGTAGATATGCCTGTGCCAAGTCAATTTTGGTGAAACGTTTCCCTCCGGATAGTGAGGCGAAAATATCTTCTATCCTCGGAAGAGGATACTGTACCGTGTGAAGGGCCGGGTTTACAGTCACCTTGAAGTCTCCACAGATGCGAATTTTTCTCTGTTCTTCAGATTTATCATTATTCAATGCTTTCTTCATGACTGGAACAATGGGTGTTGCCCACTCGCTCCAATCTATTTTGGATAATACGCCTGCCTTTTCCAAATTCTCCAGCTCTGCCTCGACTGCTGGACGAATTGCGTATGGCACCGGTCTTGCCTTAAAAAACTTGGGAATTGCTGCATCTTCCACTTTTATTGAGGCGGTGATGCCTTTCACGGTTCCTAGTTCCTCTTGAAACACTTCTTTGGCGTTGGCCAAGATGTCTTTTAATCGTTCAGGTATGACGTCATCATCGTTTTTTTTCTTACTGGTCACCGTCAGTGCCTGAATGGAGTGCCAGTCTAAACGTATTTTCCTGATCCATTCACGTCCCAACAGCGGTGGACCACCATCTTGTAGAATGTATAAATACAACTTTTGTATTTCCTTGCCGTTGTATACAACAGGCACCCTTATTTTTCCTTTGGGGTATACTTTCTGCCCCGTATATGTTTTCAAGATAATGGATGTGTCTTTTAAAGGTATATGCAGAAATAGCCGCTCGTAATCCCGTCGATTTATGACGGTCAGAGCTGATCCTGTATCTAGCTCCATTTTAACTGGGGACCCTGCTATCGTGAGGGTAACCCAAATGGTCTGGTAATCATCTTTGGCAGTTACATTATGTAATTTGAGACAGCTTAGTCTCTTGTTTTCGGAGTCGCTATCGCCCTTCTGGTCTTCGGAGCTACTGTCCGTCATCATTTGTACCTTTCTGTACTTTTCTTTAATGATTTTATTTTTCCTGTCTGTGGATTTTTTTTGTCCAGATCGGCATACCCATGCAATGTGTCCAATCTTTCCGTATTGCCTGCATGCTTTGTCCTTGAACCAGCAGTCCCTCTGGTCATGGGTGGATCTGCCGCAGTGATAACATCTCTCGAAACCCTGTGTCATTTCATGGGTGCCGAAGTCCTGTGTCTTTTGTTGTATCTCTGCAGCTCCTCTTGCGGCTGCTTCGTATGATACAGCCATATTGAAAGCCTTGTCCAGTGTTAAATCTTTTTCAGAAAGCAGCCTTTTCTGTGTTCCTTCACTTAAGAGACCGCAGACGAATTTGTCTCGAAGATAATCTGCTAGTCCTGCCCCGAATTGGCAGTGTTTTGATAGCTTTCTTAATTCGGTGAGGTAATCAGCATTACTTTAATTCTTGTGTTGATTTCTCTTGAAGAATTTGAATCGTTCCGCTATCGGCAGCGGTGTTGGGTTTAAGTGCTCCTGTCACCAGCTTGGCTAGCTGGTGAAACCACAGCTTTTTCTTTTTCTTGATTTTTCTTCAACTTTGGACGCCAGAGGAATCGATGTCCTTGAGGGGCTGCCGAATTGCAGGTAAGTCCGTTTCCAATTCGTCGCCACTGTTGTGTCTGTGTGTTGATAGAGACACTGAAGACAGGAGTTGGTTTCATAGGTGTTTACTAAACAAAGTCTGGAGGGGAACTAACTGATACAACACAATATACAGGCTTATATAGCCTGAGTGGCCATTACCGGCATTACAGTACACCTGGGGCTCTTAAAGGCACCTACACTACAATTCCTCCCCTTTTAGCCAACCAGTACATAATATTTTAAGTAATTATTAGTTACATGTTACAAGAAAAATAATCAACACATTGCTGCAGTTAATTAATTATAAGTCAGTCTCTCTGGAGGCTTCCTGACTCGGTCCGGATAACGCCTCGGTGGTGTAGTAGTTTCTGGTGGTGTAGTAGGTTCTTTTGGCAAGGCTGATTCGGCTTGCATGCCAGTGTCGGGTTCCAGTATCACCGGATCGGAGGTAGATATGGGTATCTCTACTTCATCGTTAGGCGTATAGAGTTGTGGTGTAGGTTGTCCCTTTTCGGATGACTCTATGATTTGGTCAGCATGGCACCTTATTATGCTTTCTCCGATGTCCACGGTATACATCAGTGGTCCTAGTCGTGTGCAGATAGTTCCAGGCTGCCATTTCTCGGTACGGTAGTCCCGGGCCAAAACCTGTTGACCTATCTGGAAGGTTCTAGTTGGCCTTTCATTCATGCCTTGAAATTGCTGGTTCTCCACATCCCTTCTGATGTTGGGCTTGATCAAATCCAGCCGGCATCTTAGGCTTCTATTGAAGAACATCATGGCGGGAGTTTGGTTTGTAACCATATGTGTTGCATTCCTGTATGCGAACAAGAAGTTATCCACCTTGTGCTGAAGTTTTATGTCTTCATTACCCATGGCCTTTATGGCCGCCTTGAAGGTCTGGACAAACCTTTCAGCCAATCCATTGGTGGCGGGATGGTATGGGGCGGACGTGTAGTGCTTAACCCCATTGTTTTTTAAGAACTTCCTGAATTCTTTGGACACAAATTGCGGTCCATTATCAGAACAGATCTGTTCCGGCAGCCCATTCCTGGCAAATATGGTCCTTAATACTGTGATGGTTTTTTCCGTGGTGGTGAAGGACATCTTTATTACCTCCGGCCACTTGGAGTGTGCATCAACCGCGATTAAGAACATTGAGTCCATAAATGGACCAGCAAAGTCGATGTGTACCCTTTGCCAGGGAGATGAGGGCCACTCCCATGGATGTAGAGGGGCTTGGGGTGGAGCATTTTGGACCTTCTGGCATCCTAGGCAGCTCTTGGTCATTTCTTCGATGTCTCCATCGATACCTGGCCACCATACAAACGCCCTGGCTAGGTTCTTCATTTTCACTCCACCCAGATGCCCCTCGTGAAGCTCCTTTAGAACTTTATCCTGGAGTTTGGGTGGAATCACCACTCTGGATCCACACATCAAGGTTCCTCGGCACACTGACAGCTGTTCTCTTCTTTGCGAGAATGCTGGCAACAGTGGTTCGCCATGTGCTGGCCATCCCTTCACTGTTAAATCGTAGACTCGTGAGAGAGTTGGGTCATTTCTAGTTTCCCTTTCAATGGCAGAATTTGTTACTGGTAGACATTTGACTATGGTAGAGTGGAAAATCTCCACTGGGTCTACGGTGCTGGGTGCTTCTTCTACCGTTGGCAACGGTAGGCGCGATAACCCGTCAGCATTCCCATGCTGTTTTGATCCTTTGTATTCTATGTTGTATTGGTGTGCCCCTAGAAAAAGGGACCACCTCTGTAGCCTTTGCGCTGTCATAATGGGAACACCCTTTTTAGGGTTGAATATGGAGATGAGGAGTTGATGGTCAGTCAACAAGGTAAATTTTTGTCCGTGTAGGTAATGGTTGAATTTCTTCACTCCCCATACCAGGCTGAGTGCTTCCCTGTCGATCTGGGCATAGTTACGCTCAGCTGAGTTCAATGAGCGTGACGCAAAAGCTATCGGCCGTTCTGAGCCATCAGGGAATTTATGCGATAATACTGCTCCTACGCCGTAAGGGGATGCATCGCACGCCAGTCTGATTGGCAGTGATGGGTTGTAATGAGCCAAAACTTCTTTGGACGTGATTAAGTCTTTGCATTTATGGAAGGCACGTTTACAGTCTTCACTCCATTTCCAAATTACTCCTGTTTGTAGCAGTTCATTAAGAGGGTGTAGAAGAGTTGATAAGTTCGGTAAAAATTTATGATAATTTATTAATCCCAGGAATGACCTTAATTGTGAAACATTTTCAGGCGCTGGGGCTTTTATGACCGCTTCAATTTTTTCAGGTGACTTATGCAACCCTTCCTTATTAATTATGTGGCCACAATATGATATTTGATTTTGGAAAAATTCGCACTTGGGGCGATTTGCTCGTAGGCCCCGTTCTCTCAGCCTAGTGAGCACCTACTCCAAATTGGCACGGTGCTCGTTGTCGTTTTCTCCTGTTACAAGGATGTCATCTAGGTAGCATTGAGTCCCCGGAATCCCTTGGAGGACTTGCTCCATAGCTCTTTGCCAGATAGCTGGAGCGGATGCTACTCCGAAAACCAGTCGATTGTACTGGTACAGACCTTTGTGTGTATTTATCATGAGATATTTTTTAGAGGCCTCTTCAACCTCCATCTGTAGATATGCCTGTGCCAAGTCAATTTTGGTGAAACGTTTCCCTCCGGATAGTGAGGCGAAAATATCTTCTATCCTCGGAAGAGGATACTGTACCGTGTGAAGGGCCGGGTTTACAGTCACCTTGAAGTCTTCACAGATGCGAATTTTTCTCTGTTCTTCAGATTTATCATTATTCAATGCTTTCTTCATGACTGGAACAATGGGTGTTGCCCACTCGCTCCAATCTATTTTGGATAATACGCCTGCCTTTTCCAAATTCTCCAGCTCTGCCTCGACTGCTGGACGAATTGCGTATGGCACCGGTCTTGCCTTAAAAAACTTGGGAATTGCTGCATCTTCCACTTTTATTGAGGCGGTGATGCCTTTCACGGTTCCTAGTTCCTCTTGAAACACTTCTTTGGCGTTGGCCAAGATGTCTTTTAATCGTTCAGGTATGACGTCATCATCGTTTTTTTTCTTACTGGTCACCGTCAGTGCCTGAATGGAGTGCCAGTCTAAACGTATTTTCCTGATCCATTCACGTCCCAACAGCGGTGGACCACCATCTTGTAGAATGTATAAATACAACTTTTGTATTTCCTTGCCGTTGTATACAACAGGCACCCTTATTTTTCCTTTGGGGTATACTTTCTGCCCCGTATATGTTTTCAAGATAATGGATGTGTCTTTTAAAGGTATATGCAGAAATAGCCGCTCGTAATCCCGTCGATTTATGACGGTCAGAGCTGATCCTGTATCTAGCTCCATTTTAACTGGGGACCCTGCTATCGTGAGGGTAACCCAAATGGTCTGGTAATCATCTTTGGCAGTTACATTATGTAATTTGAGACAGCTTAGTCTCTTGTTTTCGGAGTCGCTATCGCCCTTCTGGTCTTCGGAGCTACTGTCCGTCATCATTTGTACCTTTCTGTACTTTTCTTTAATGATTTTATTTTTCCTGTCTGTGGATTTTTTTTGTCCAGATCGGCATACCCATGCAATGTGTCCAATCTTTCCGTATTGCCTGCATGCTTTGTCCTTGAACCAGCAGTCCCTCTGGTCATGGGTGGATCTGCCGCAGTGATAACATCTCTCGAAACCCTGTGTCATTTCATGGGTGCCGAAGTCCTGTGTCTTTTGTTGTATCTCTGCAGCTCCTCTTGCGGCTGCTTCGTATGATACAGCCATATTGAAAGCTTTGTCCAGTGTTAAATCTTTTTCAGAAAGCAGCCTTTTCTGTGTTCCTTCACTTAAGAGACCGCAGACGAATTTGTCTCGAAGATAATCTGCTAGTCCTGCCCCGAATTGGCAGTGTTTTGATAGCTTTCTTAATTCGGTGAGGTAATCAGCATTACTTTAATTCTTGTGTTGATTTCTCTTGAAGAATTTGAATCGTTCCGCTATCAGCAGCGGTGTTGGGTTTAAGTGCTCCTGTCACCAGCTTGGCTAGCTGGTGAAACCACAGCTTTTTCTTTTTCTTGATTTTTCTTCAACTTTGGACGCCAGAGGAATCGATGTCCTTGAGGTGCTGCCGAATTGCAGGTAAGTCCGTTTCCAATTCGTCGCCACTGTTGTGTCTGTGTGTTGATAGAGACACTGAAGACAGGAGTTGGTTTCATAGGTGTTTACTAAACAAAGTCTGGAGGGGAACTAACTGATACAACACAATATACAGGCTTATATAGCCCGAGTGGCCATTACTGGCATTACAGTACACCTGGGGCTCTTAAAGGCACATACACTACACAAAGAACTCCAGCAAATTTGTCAAACATGACTTCCCCTTCATAAAACCATGCTGACTTTGTCCTATTAAATTATGATTATCCAAATGTCCTGTTACTGTCTCCTTAATAATGGACTCCAAAATTTTACCTACCGCAGATGTTAGGCTAGTTTCCAGCCTTCTGTCTACTGCCCTTTTTAAATAAGGGTGTTACATTAGCAGTTTTCCAGTCTGCCAGGACCTTTGCCGAGTCCAGGGAGTTTTGGAAAATTATTACCAATGCATCCGCAATCCCTACCGCCACTTCCCTCAAGACCCTAGGATGTAAGCCATCAGGTCCAGGTGATTTATCCGCCTTGAGTCCCATTATTTTACCGAGTACCACTTCCTTAGTGATTTTGATCGTGTTTAGCTCCTCCCCCCCTTTAGCCCCCTGTTTGTCCAGTGTTGGGATATTCTTAGTGTCTTCTACTGTAAAGGCTGATACAAAATATTCATTCAGTGTTTTTGCCATCTCCATATTTACCACCATTAATTTCCCGGTCTCATCCTCTAAGGGACCAACATTTACTTTAGCCACCCTTTTTCTTTTTATATAACTATAAAAACTATTTAAATAATAGTTTGCTTTTTTATTTTTCCTGCCAAAGTGGAAAACCTCGCATTTTCCCACATTATACTCCATCTGCCAAATGTCTGCCCACTCACCTAGCCTGTCTATATCTCTTTGCAGATTCTTTGAGTCCTCTGCACAACTTGCTTTTCCACCCATCTTTATATCATCCGCAAACTTGACTACTTTACACTCGATCCCTTCATCCAAGTCATTAATGTAGATTGTAAATAGTTGGGGCCCCAGCACTGATCCTTGTGGCACCCCACTAGTTACCATTTGCCAACTGGAAAATGACCCATTTATCCCGACTCTCTGTTTTCTGTTAGTTAGCCAATTCTCTATCCATGCTAATATATTACCCCCAACTCCGTGAGCTCTTATCTTATGCAGTAACCTTTTATGTGGCACCTTATCGAATGCCTTCTGGAAATCCAAATACACCACATCCACTGGCTCACCCTTGTCCACCCTGCTTGTTACATCCTCAAAGAACTCAAGCAAATTTGTTAAACATGATCTCCCTTTCCTAAAACCATGCTGACTCTGTTTGACTGCATTATGTTTTTCTAAATGCCCTGCTACTGCTTCCTTAATGAAGGACTCCAGCATTTTCCCAACGGCAGATGTTAGGCTAACTGGTCTATAGTTTCCTGCTTTCTGTCTCCCTCCTTTCTTAAATAGGGGTGCTACATTAGCGGTTTTCCAATTCGCTGGAACCTCTCCACAGTCCAGGGAATTTTGGTGTATTGTAACCAATGCATCCACTATCTCTGCAGCCACTTCTTTTAAGACCCTGGGATGCAGGCCATCTGGTCCAGGGGACTTGTCGTCTTTTAGTCCCATTATTTTACCGAGTACTATTTCCTTAGTGATAATGATTGTCTTTAGTTCCTCACTCCCTGTGGCCCCTTGATTATCCATTATTGGGATGTTGTTAGTGTCTTCTACAGTGAAGACAGATGTAAAATATTTGTTCAGAGTCTCTGCCATTTCCCCGTTCCCCATTATTAATTCCCCAGTCTCATCCTCTAAGGGACCTATGTTTACTTCAGCAACCCTCTTCCTTTTTATATACCTGTAGAAGCTCTTACTATCTGTTTTAATGTTTCTTGCCAGCTTACTCTCATAATTCATCTCTCTCTTTATTATTTTTTTAGTCATCCTTTGCTGGTTTTTAAAAATTTCCCAATCCTCTGGTCTCTCACCAATCTTGGCAACATTGTATGCCTTTGTTTTCAATTTGATACCATCCTTTACTTCCTTAGTTAGCCACAGATGGTGCTCCCTTCTCTTAAAATCTTTCTTTCTCACTGGAATATATTTTTGTTGAGAGTTATGAAATATCTCCTTAAATGTCTGCCACTGCATTTCAACTTTCTTACCCTTTAATTTGTTTTTCCAGTCCACTTTAGCCAGTTCTGCCCTCATGCCATTATAATTGTCTTTGTTTAAGATCAGGACACTGGTTTGAGACACAACTTTCTCACCCTCCAACTGAATTTGAAATTCAACCATGCTATGATCACTCTTTCCTAGACGATCCTTTACTATGAGATCATTTATTAATTCTGTCTCATTACATAGTACCAGATCCAAGATAGCCTGTTCCCTGGCTGGTTCCATTATATACTGTTCTAGGAAAACATCCCGGATGCACTCTATGAACTCCTCCTCAAGGCTACCATGGGCAATTTGATTTGTCCAATCAATATGGAGATTAAAATCACCCATGATTATTACTGTACCTTTTTTATAGGCCTCCATTATTTGTTGATTTATACTCTGTCCAACAGCATTGCTACTGTTCGGGGGCCTGTAGACTACGCCCACCAGAGACTTTTTCCCCTTATTATTTTTCATCTCCACCCAAACCGATTCTACATCTTGGATCTTCTGATCCAATATCACTTCTCACCACGGCACTGATCCCATCTTTTACCAACAAAGCCACCTCACCTCCTTTTACTTTCTTTCTATCCTTCCGAATTATCATATACCCTGGCATATTCAGTTCCCAGCCCTGATCACCTTGCAACCATGTTTCTGTAATGACGATCAGATCATACCCATTTATATCTATTTGTGCCGTCAACTCATTTATCTTGTTACGAATGCTGCGTGCATTCAGATCTAGAGCTTTTAACTTTGTCTTTTTACCATTTTTCCTGGTTTTGGCCTTTTTTTCTGTTACACTCTTATTTTTAAACATTCTGTCCCTTCCTGTCACACTCTGGTTATTATTTCCCCCATCTCTAGCCTGCTCTATTGCTTTTTCATTTCTCATTGACTTTTTATTTTCCCACTCACCTGGATCCTCCCCCCCACTATTTAGTTTAAAGCCCTCTCTCTACAGCCCTAGTTATTCGATTCGCCAGGACTCTAGCCCTAGCATGGTTCAAGTAAAGCCCATCCAAACGGAACAGCTCCCTCTTATCCCAGTACTGGTGCCAGTGCCCCACAAATTGAAATCTATTTCTCTCTCACCAGTCTTTGAGCCACTCGTTCATTTCTCTGATCTTATTTATCCTATTCAAATTCGCTCGTGGCTCAGGTAGTAATCCGGAGATTATTACCTTTGTGGTTCTGCTTTTTAATTTAGCCCCTAGCTGCTCATACTCTCTCAGCAGAACCTCTTTCTTTGTCCTACCTATGTCATTGGTACCTACATGGACCATGACAACTGGATCTTCCCCCTCCCACTCCAAGTTTCTCTCCAGCCCAGAGGAGATGTCCTTAACCCTTCGGGACTCTCACTCTCGGCTGCAGAGAACAGTATCTATCCCCCTCACTGTACTGTCCCCAATCGCTACAACATTTCTTTTTGCTCCCCCACTTGAATGGCTCCCTGTACCATGGTCAGGGAATGTCTATGGATGTTCTATATATGAACTTCCAGAAGGCATTCAACAAGGTTCCATAAAAATGAGAGTACATGGAATTGGAGGCAACCTGTTGGCTTGGATAGGGAATTGGTTAGGAGATAGAGAGTAGGGATAATGGGTATGTACTCAAATTGGCAGGATGTGACTAGTGGTGTCCCCCAGGGATCTGTACTGGGGCCTTAGCTTTTTACTATATTTATAAATGACTTGGATGAAGGAATAGAGATCCATATATCTAATGACACTGTTAGGTAGCACACTAAATATAGTAGCTAGGAGCAGAAAATTGCAAAGGGACGTTGATAGATTAAGTGACTGGGCAAAACTATGGCAGATGAAGTTCAATGTGGGAAAGTGTGAGGCCATCTACTTTGGATCTAAGAGAGAGAGATCAGAGTATTTTCTGAATGGGGAGAAGCTAGGAACTTGGAGGAGCAGAGAGATTTAGGCCTAGAAATTGAGTTTGTGCTGCGCCAGGGCTTTAGCGCCGGAAGTTAGCGCCGGCGCTAAGTCCCTTTGCGCGCGCCAAAAATTCAGTAGCGCCGCGCCCAAACGGCTGCCGGCGCTACTGAAGGGTTTTAGCGCCTGAAAACTGGCGCAACGCAGCGCTATTCCGGCGCTGCGGCGCCCGCTGCGGTGCGGCAGGCTTGGGAAGTGCAGGCCTCCTCCTTCCGTTAAGGAGGAGCTGCCTGCACCCGGCCGCGGCCCGCGCAAATCTCTTCAAAAATGAGCCCGGCACCTCGGACAAGTGCCGGGCTTGCATCTATTCCGGGGGGGGGAAGTCCGGGGAGGGAGCTGCGGGCAGGCGGCCGGCGGGAAAGCGGCCGGCCGCCGCGGGGCCTTTAATGCGCCGGCGCAAACACATGTTGGACTCTGTTGCCAGAGTCTTAGTTGCGGCTGCCACGGGCGAGGCGGCCGCAACTGAATTTCGGCGCTGGGGCCCGTCGGCATGGCAACCGGGACGCTGCGCACACCGATGACGTCATCGGTGCCGGCGCAGCGCTACCGGTGCAACGCCGCTTTAGGGCCCCAGGGAATTTTTGAACTGGCCATAACTCTGGCGCTAGTCCCTCTAGCGCCTCAAAAGCGGCGCTAAGGCTAGTGAATTTCTAGGCCTTAGGGTCCAAGTACAGAAATCACTAACAGCTTGTGGACAGGTACAAAAAATAATTTAAAAAGACTAATGGACTGTTGGCCTTTATCTCAAGGAGGCTGGAATACAATGGGGTGGAAGTTATGTTGCAGCTATACAGAGCTCTGGTTAAACCCCATCTGGAGTACTGCATTCATTTCTGGCCACCGTACCTCAGTATGGATATATTGGCCTTGGAGGCAGTGCAGTGCAGATTCACCAGAATTATATCAGGGCTAAAAGGGTTAAATTATGAGGACTATTTGCATACATTCGACTTGTATTTGATTTTTTATTTTTATTTTCTAGAATGGTCCCCATGGATTGGAAGGTACCAAATGTTACCAAGCTGTTCAAGAAAGGAGGGAGAGAGAAAACAGGAAACTATAGGCCATTTAGCCTGACATCAGTAGTAGGGAAAATACTAGAATCTATTAATAGGGGCATGGTAACAAGGCACTTAGAAAATCATAATATGATTAGGCAGAGTCAACACAGTTTTATGAAACGGAAATCATGTTTGACAAATCTATTAAAAAATTTTGAGGGTGTAACTGACAGGGTAGATAAGGGAGAGCCAGTGGCTGTAGTATATTTGGATTTTCAGAAGTCATTCGATAAGGTGCCACATAAGAGGTGTTACACAAGATTAGGGCTCATGAGATTGGGGGTAATATATTAGCACGAATTGAGGATTGGTTAACCGACAGAAAACAGAGAGTAGGAATAAATGGCTAATTTTCAGGTTGGCAGGTTGTAACTAGTGGGGTCTCTCTCTCTCTCAGGCAGTCCTTCGGAACTGAGGATGACTTGCTTCCACTTGCTCCCAACGAAGAGACTCGAGGTGTTCGGCGCCTTCCCGGATGCTTCGCTTCCACTTTGTGCGGCCTTGGGCCAGGGATTCCCAGGTGTCGGTGGGGATGTTGCACTTTTTGAAGGAGGCTTTGAGGGTGTCCTTGAAACGTTTCCTCTGCCCACCTGGGGCTCTCTTGCCGTTTCGGAGCTCCGGTAGTGCGCTTGTTTTGGGAGTCTCGTATCAGGCATGCGGACGATGTGGCCCGTCCATCAGAGCTGATCGAGCGTGGTCAAAGCTTCGATGCTGGGGATGTTGGCCTGAGCGAGAACACTGCCAATGGATTTGTAGGATCTTGCGGAGGTAGTGTTGGTGGTACCTTTCCAGTGCTTTGAGGTGCCTGCTGTACATGGTCCATGTCTCTGAAGCATACAGGAGGGCGGGTATCACTACTGCTGTGTAGACCATGAGCTTGGTGCTGGGTTTGAGGTCCTGGTCATCAAACACTCTCTTCCTCAGGCGACCGAAGGCTGCACTGGCACACTGAAGGTGGTGTTGGACTTCGTCATCGACGTCTGCCCTTGTTGACAGTAGGCTCCCAAGTTATGGAAAGTGGTCCACGTTGTCCAAGGCCTCGTCGTGGATTTTGATAATCGGGGGGCAGTACTGTGTGGCGGGGGCAGGTTGGTAGAGGACCTTTGTCTTACGGATGTTTAGTGTAAGGCCCATGCTCTCGTACGCTTCGGTGAAGGTGTTGACGATGGTTTGGAGTTTGGCCTCAGAGTGTGCACAGATGCAATTGTCGTCTGCATACTGTAATTCGATGACAGAGGATGGGACGACCTTGGATCTGGACTGGAGGCGACGGAGGTTGAACAGTTTCCCGTTTGTACTGTAGATTAGCTCCACTCCAGCGGGGAGCTTACTGAGGGTGAGATGGAGCATTGCAGCCAGGAAGATTGAGAAGAGCATTGGTGTGATGACACAGCCTTGCTTGACCCCAGCCCGTACGTGAATTGGGTCTGTGGTGGATCCGTTGGTCAGGATCACGACTAGTGGGGTGCCACAAGGATCAGTGCTTGGGCCTCAACTGTTTACCATCTATATCAATGACTTAGATCAGGGGACTGAGTGTAATGTATCCAAGTTTGCTGACAATACAAAGCTAGGTGGGAAAGTAAGCTGTAAGGAGGATGCAAAGAGGCCACAAAGGAATATAGACAGGTTAAGCGATTGGGCAAGAAGGTGGCAGCTGAAGTATAATGTGGGGAAATATGAAATTATCCACTTTGGTAGGATGAATAGAAAAGCAGAATATTTTTTAAAAGATGAGAGATTAGTAAATGTTGGTATTCAGAGGGATGTGGGCATTCTTTTACACGAATCACAGAAAGTTAACATGCAGACACAGCAAGCAATTCGGAAGGCAAATGGTATGTTAGCCTTTATTGCAAGGTGGTTGGAGTATAAGAGTAAGGAAGTATTGCTGCAATTATATAGGTCCTTGGTGAGACCACACCTGGAGTACTGTGTGCAGCCTTGGTCTCCCTACCTAAGGAAGGATATACTTGCCTTAGAGAGGGTGCAACGAAGATACACTAGATTGATTCCTGGGATGAGAGGGCTGTTCTATGAGGAGAGATGGAGTAGAATGGACCTAATGACATGAATCTTGTCATTCATGTGGAAATGACTTATGAAATGATACTGGGCGGCCTGCTGGTGGCGCTGTCCAGGGAGAGTATAAATACTCGGGCATGGGCCCAGCTTGCTCAGGACATTCTTTAACAGGAACTAGTGAAGGACACAACTAGATCTCCATGTTGAAAAAGTTGATTAAAGCCTTGTTTAATACTTAGACCAAGTGCCTAGTAGTTTTCTTACATCACCTATATTTTCTGAATTCTCGGCCATTTAGGACTGAGATGAGGAGAAATTTCTTCACTCAGAGAGTTGTGAATCTTTGGAATTCTCTACCCCAGAGGGCTGTGGATACTCAGTTGTTAAGTATATTCAAGACTGAGATCGATAGATTTTTGGGCACTAAGGGAATCAAGGGATATGAGGCTAGGGTGGGAAAGCGGAGTTGATGTAAAAGATCAGCCATGATCTTACTGAATGGAAAAGCAGGGTCGAGGAGACGTATGGCATATCCTGCTCCTATTTCTTCTGTTCTTATGTATTCCCTTGAATATAGAAGATTAAGGGGTGATCTAATTGAGGTGTTTAAGATGATTAAAGGATTTGATGAGGTAGATCGAGAGAAACTATTTCCTCTGCTGGGAGAGTCCAGAACATGGGGGCATAACCTTAAAATTAGAGCTAGGCCATTGAGGGATGACGTCAGAAAACAATTCTTCACACAAAGGGTGGTGGAAATCTGGAACTCGCTCCCCAACTAGGTCAATTGAAAATTTCACAACTGAGATTGATAGATTTTTGTTCAGCAAGGGTTATGGAACTAAGGCGGGTAGATGGAGTTAAGATGCAGATCAGCCATGATCTAATTGAATGGCAGAACAAGCTCGAGGGGCTGAGTGGCCTACTCACATTCCTATGTTCCTTCATTTCTATTTTCCTATGTTATTAGTTACATTCTTAAAATATGGTATATGTGGCCCATTGTGGTGAGTAAGCTTTACAGAGTGTCATAGGTTGTGGATGGCCCTGCAGATTAACTCCAGGTACTGGCATAAGTATTAGTGTGCACTGTTGTATTTGCCTGGTTGGTTTTGATTATGCCACCAGACCTTTGGTTGTTGGCCAGTTTGGGTGGTCCGGAGCAAGCTGTACAAGCTAAGTGGAGAGTATTGCTGATGTGCTGACCAGCAGTGGGCCAGGAATGGAAAGTAGATTTCAAAGACTTTCACCTGATTCAGCCTTGGGCAGTAGATGATTTTCTCAAATTGGGCTATTTTCTGTAGTGTCTTGAGATACATTGACCAAGTATGTGTGTGTGGAGTGGCAGGGGAACTGGTCCTCCTGCTATCATCCCCATGGAATGCACCAGCAGGCAGTGATTAAGAAGAAACCCAGGAATTTGCTTATGTTGAGATCCAGAAGATCCACTATGCAGAGGCCACTGAGCAGTGGGATGAATCGAAATGGTGCTGCATCAACAGCATTTTAAAAAAAATTGATTTTTATGAGTTTTATATAATTTCTATATCCCATCAATGTGAAGTTGCTACAAAAGCAAAATACTGCAGATGCTGGAAATCTGAAATAAAAACAGAAAATGCTGAAAATACTCAGCAGGTCAGGCAGCATCTGTGGAGAGAGAAACAGAGATAACGTTTCAGTTCTGACGAAGGGTCATCGACCTGAAACGTTATCTCTGTTTCTCTCCACAGATGCTACCTGACCTGCTGAGTATTTCCAGCATTTTCTGCTTTTATTATTAATGTGAAGTTGCTGCTCTTTATTGATTCCTCCCACAGTCAAAGAACATATGAATTTCCATAAATTAAACATCAAAGAACACTTCTTATTCTCCTCCTGTCGCTCCTGTTATCTTACTGTGTTTCTCATTTTTATTAAGTCTGCTGAAATAGTTAACATTTCCAGCAATAGCTAGATTAAAACTGGATAAAAGAGATACAGATATAGAATAGAGAGAGAGAAGAAACTGATCAGATAAAATAATCCATTTTAAGTGAAACTCTTATACCAAAAGCATCAATATCATGCTTGTAATAACATGATCCAGTGTGTCACCATCTCCGATGTGAATGGCATTGTTTCAGCTTCTGTCTGATAAACTATACAAAAAACAATCTGTAACACACCCGCTGATATAACACACTTGTTTGATTCACATAGTTATTCTTATAAGGGTTGTACTTTTTTGTAAATATAGGCTTTGATAGGGTAGATGTAGAGAAGATGTTTCCACTTGTGGGCGAGACCAAAACTAGGGGTCATAAATATAAGATAGTTACTAATAAATCCAATAAGAAATTCAAGAGAAACTTCTTTACCCAGAGAGCGGTTGGAATGTGGAACTCGCTATGTCATGGAGTAGTTGAAGTGAATGGTATAGATGCATTTAAGGGGAAGCTGGATAAGTACATGAGGGAGAAAGGAATAGAAGGATATGTTGATAGGGTGAGATGAAATAGAGTAGGAGAAGGCTCATGTGGAGCATAAACACTGGCATAGACCAGTTGGGCCGAATGGCCTGCTCTGTGCTGTAAATTCTATGTAATTCATACTTCAAAATCAAGTCCCCACATCTTGCAGTGCTACTACTTGTCCTATGGGTGGCAGGCTAATCGTCTGCTATCAAATTAAGCACAACTCTCTTCAGCTGTCAAAACAAGCTTAGAAAGTATCATATGAAAGGGGAGCACTGCACCTGATGTCCCTTTGGTTTGCTGCGGTGGCTCAACTGCGAGAGTGATGTCCTTAAAAATGTATTTCTGAGAAGTAAAAGTCTTAAGGTTTTTCTTTTTACTTTTTTGATTGAGTATTTCTGTACATCCAAATATATTATTGAAATATCTCCTACTCTGAAACAGCACCTGGTTAGTAGGTAGTACTGTAGTTATCTAGATGAAATCAATTGTTTCAAAGTGGTCATTACCAACTTTCTTGAGCTGCCAAGCTGTAGATGAAGTCTCTCCTGAACATACCTGAACAGCCCAGTATCAAAAAGAGGTCAGGATAGTAAATGTCTCATTCCAAAGTGATGAACATAAGAACATGAGGTCATCCCTCAACCAACCTGAACATAATACAGAGGGGGCTAAATTCTATAGCTAAATTCGACACTGTGCTGGTCAGTAACAGCAAAGGTACCGTGTGGGACTGTAGGTGAAAGGGCAATTGGGGTTGCAGTTACCAGTATCGCACTCGGATGAGTTCTTCACAGACAGAAAGGGGCTGTCTAGGTTGCAGTCTCTATGTTGCTTCCTCCCTTCTTCCTCTTCCTGCTCCTCATCCTCCTCCTCCTCCTCAGCTGCTCGCCATATAGCTGGTGGCAAGGGCTGTGCCCTTATGATGGCGAGGTTGTGCAGCATGCACGCGAATCTTGACAGCTGCTCTGCCGAGTACAAAAGGTTCCTCCAGTGCGGTTCAGGCAGCGGAAGCGTTGTTTCAGCACACCAATGGTCTGCTCTATCACATTTCATGTGGCAGCATAGCTTTCATTGTATGCAAGCTGCGTACGTGTGCGTGGGTTGCGCACAACAGTCATCAGCCATGTCATCAGCGGATAGCTTGTCGCCCTGTAGCCACCCTTTGGTTTGCTGTGGTGGCTCAAATGCAGATGGCACAGTGGACTGCCGCAGAATGAAGGCATCATGACTGCTGCCAGGATATTGGACATGGACCTGCATGATTTGCTGCCTGTGGTCGTACAGGAGCGGAATCATAGTGGTTATGTTACTGGACTAGTAATCTAGAGGCCTGGACTAATGATACAGAGATGTGAGTTCAAATCCCACCACGGCAGCTGAGGAATTTAAATTCAATTAAATAAATCTGGAATTAAAAAAAAAATACTAGTATCAGTAATGGTTGTCTTGTTTTGCACACTTTGTACAAAAATAATAAATTGCAGGACAACGGAGTATTACAGTTTAACTCTTTTATTAAGCATTAGGTCTGTGATCTTACTCCGAGCTGGTCAGTGGGGAAAAGCCTGGCATTAGGACCCCTAGCCTGGGTCTTCAAAACAATAGTAGTCCTTACAGATGCCTGCAGGCCAATGACAACTCAGCATGTGATCACATGTGAATATAATAGGTATTCCTTACAGATGCCTGCGGGCCAATGATAATTCAATATGCAAATGTTACAATGGTGACCATGAAACTATTGGATTGTCATAAAAACCCATCTGGTTCACTAATGTCCTTCAGGGAAGGAAATCTGCCGTCCTTACCTGGTCTGGCCTATATGTGACTCCAGATACACAGCAATGTGGTTAACTCTTAACTGCCATCTGAAATGGCCTATCAAGCCACTCAGTTGTAACAAACCGCTACAAAAAACAATAAGAATAAAACTGGATGAACCACCCGGCTTTGACTTTGGACACTGTACAGATAACTGTAGCTGTAGTAAAGACAGCTGCTTTATGGTAGCTGTAGTAAAGACAGCTGCTTGACAGCAGTCGTATAACTAGGAAGCCATCTTGGCCATGCGGCAGTACTGCACGAGCTGGCACTGACTCAAGACCTAATAAAGAGTACTCAACGATATCTACTCGTAAGCCTCTTAATACTAAGATATAAGATAACATTACATGGTACCAGGATTTATAGAACGCACGATACGGGCATACCACAACAATGGAAGGGATAAAACCACCAACTAGCTTGCAACTTGAAGGAAATCTGGATGAAAATTGGCGCGAATTCAAACAACGCTTTCTTCTCTACCTCACAGCGATCGACGCCACGACTAGCTCTGGAACATGTAAGGTAGCTTTGTTGCTAACAGTGGCTGGCTCGCAGGCAATCGAGCTGTATAATACATTTACGTTTGCAGCTGAAGGTGACAAAAATGATCTGGACAAGGTGATAGATTTGTTCGATAAATACTGCACACCTAAAAAGAATGAAACGTTCGAGAGATTTGTTTTTCGCTCCCGCGTGCAAAAGCAAGGAGAATCCTTTGATGTTTTTCTGATGGACTTGAAAACAAAAGCACAAACATGTAACTTTGGAGACTTGAAGGAATCGATGATACGTGATCAGGTCGTTTTCGGAATACTTGACAAGAAGGTGAGGGAGAGAATGCTTAGGGACAATGACTTAACTTTGGATGCTGCAGTAAAAATATGTCATGCTAGTGAACTCTCAGCCATGCACACGCAAACATTCGATGGGAGAACTACAGCAACGGGCGTGAGAGCGCTGGGACTGGACAACCTACCAGTGGATGTAGTACACAGAAGGGACACAAGAGGGCGCACAGAGTTCAGGACTATGACGCCATACGATTGCAGACGGTGCGGCAATAGACACGTGGCAAGACAATGTCCGGCTTATGGAAAGAACTGCGCAAAATGTAAAGGCAGGAATCACTTTGCTAAAATGTGCTTTTGGGAAGAGAAAACCGAAGGTAAAAAGACAGTGCATGCTATTGAGACTGAAGACACGGAATCAGAGACTTTGTATGTTGGAATGGTGCAAAATGACTTAAAACAGGGTAAAGATATGGAAAAGGAAGTACATTCCGTAGGTCTGAAGTTTGGATAGCCCCCTTGCTGGTAAATGGCACCATTGTTCCCTTCAAGCTAGATACAAGTGCTAAGGCAAACCTCATAAGCTGAAGTGATGCACGGAATCTCAAAGTGAGACCAAAAATACTGAACAAGACAGTGGCTTTGAAGGCGTACAATGGACAAATTATTGAAACAAAAGGAACATGTAGGCTGAATGTTAAGGTAAAAAATCGCATTCACCCATTGACGTTTGTTATAGTGCCTGAAGGACATGAGTCACTGTTGGGGGATAAGGCATGTGTGGATTTGGGCTTGGTAAAACGAGTCTATACTATTAATGAACTGAACTGTGTGCAGAGTGCCCCCCAAGACAGTACAAATATAAAGCATGATGCTGTAACACACAAGTACGCAGATGTATTTCAGGGTTTCGGAGCACTGCCCTTTACATACTCCATCAAACTGAGAGATGACGCACAGTCTGTGATTCACGCACCCAGGAGAGTTCCGGTGGCCCTCCGTGAGAAACTGTGGAAAGAGCTAGACCGCATGGAGGGACTAGGTGTCATAAAGAAGACTGAGGAACCGACTGACTGGGTAAATTCCATGGTTTGCGTCAATTCAAAAAAGACTGATAAATTGCGTGTCTGCATGGATCCCAAGGACCTTAACGCTAATATAAAAAGAGAGCACTATCAAATCCCTAAGAGAGAGGAAATAGTCAGCGAAATGACAGGAGCAAAATTCTTCTCCAAGATGGACGTCTCGCATGGATTCTGGCAGCTGAAACTTGATGAAGAGAGTGCTAAGCTGTGCACCTTTAACACCCCGTTTGGTCGATACTCTTACCAGCACCTGCCCTTCGGCATTAGCTCCACCCAGAAATCTTCCACAGAGCAATGGAGCAAATCATCGAGGGCCTGGATGGTGTGTGGGTATACGTGGATGATCTGGTAGTATGGGGCTCCACTCAGGGAGAGCACGACACCAGACTGGAAAAAACGCTTCAGAGGATACGGCAGTATGGACTCAAACTAAATAAAGACAAATGTCAGTTCAGCGTCAATGAAATCACATTCCTCGGGGACAAGATTTCTGCAGAAGGGATTCAGCCAGACAAGTCAAAGGTAAAGGCCATACATGACATGGAAAAACCAAAGGACAAGAAAGGGGTTCAGCGGGCCCTTGGCATGGTTAATTACCTGGGGAAATTCATTCCAAATCTGGCAGTGAAAACCGTTCACTTGAGAAAACTGCTGCACCAAGAGACAGAGTTCCAATGGGGACATGAACATGAGAATAAATGGAAGGGGCTGCTACACATCCTAGCAAGTGAACCCCTACTGAAGTTCTTCTGCCCTGAAAAGAGGACAAAAGTGTCCACAGATGCCTCTAAGGATGGATTAGGGGCTGTCCTTCTACAGGAAGATGAAGGAGAATGGCGACCAGTGGCATATGCGTCACGCTCCATGACGGCTACAGAGTGCCGGTATGCGCAAATAGAGAAGGAGTGCCTGGGCTTGGCATTTGGGTGTGAAAAATTTCATACCTACACCTATGGACTTCCCAAGGTTATCCTAGAAACTGACCATAAGCCACTGCTAGGGATCGCAAAAAAAAATCTGTGTGACATGTCATCACGGATACAGCGCCTAATGAGACTACAATGTTATGATTTTGAGCTCACATATGTGCCAGGGACACAAATGTTCATAGCAGATACACTATCCAGGGCTGCGCCTCGTGCCACACAAAACAGTGAAACAGAAGAGGATGTGGCCCTTCATGTGGACATGGTCTATGCAGCATTGCCTGCCTCACAGGAACAACTATCAAAGATAGCCACAGAGACATCAAAGGACCCTGTTCTGAGGAAAGTGATGAGAAATCTTCAAGAGGGTTGGAAGAAAGGGTCATGTAAACAATATCATCATATTCAGTCTGAGCTTTCTGTGGTCAATGGACTACTGCTTAAGTGTGACAGGATTGTAGTGCCCATCTCTATGCGATGAGAAATGCTTCACAGGATACATGAAGGGCACCTGGGTGTGGAAAAGTCAAAAAGGAGAGCACATGAGGCACTCTACTGGCCAAACATGAACTCTGATATTGACCAGATGATCAGTGAGTGTGCTACATGTCAGGAGTATCACTACAAGCAAACAAAAGAGCCCCTCATTACCACAGAGCTCCCATCACAACCTTGGGAAAAGGTAGGAACTGATATTTTTCACTACGAAGGAAAAGACTATTTGTTAGTTATTGATTATTACTCTAATTATCCTGAAATTGCTCTCCTACCCAGCACCACGTCAAGAGCTATGATAACTCACCTGAAGTCAATCTTTTCCAGGCAGGGCATCCCTCTAACTCTGGTCTCTGATAATGGCTCTCCCTATGCCAGTCATGAGTTTCAGTCGTTTGCTACAGAGTATGAGTTTTAGCATGTAACCTTCAGCCCGCTCTACCCTCAAGCCAATGGAAAAGCGGAGAAGGGGGTACAGATTGTGAAAAGACTATTAAAGAAAGCAGCACACAGCAACACTGACCCATATCTGGCCATGATGTCGTACAGGGCGGCCCCGCTGGAAAGTGGCAAGTCTCCAGCTGAGCTCTTACTGGGTCGCAAAATCCATACTCGACTTCCCAGGCATGTCACACCTGATCACAGAGATGAGGTATGGGCAGACAAGGCCCGGAAACTTCAGCGGAAACAAAAAACGCTCCATGACCGCACAGCCACTGCACTAGTGCCTATACAGGAGAAGGATGTAGTTCGCATTGAAGGGCCTGGGTCATGGAATCAAAGAGCCACCATTCTACAACAGGTCGCCCCCAGGTCATACAGTGTCATGACAGAAAATGGCAATGTGTATCGCAGAAACAGGAGGCACCTACTGAAAACCACCGAGACCTATCAGCCGCAGGAGGACAGAGAGGATGAGCTGATGATGGAAATCCGACAGAGTGACGAGGAGACGAGGGCAATGCCACAAAGTGATGAAGTACACAGGGGTGACAATGAGACAAGGGATCAGTGTGGTACAGACATGAACTTAATGGACACAACTGGGTTGGCCCAGCAAATACCCGCTCAGCTACGCAGGTCACAGCGCACCAGAAAGCCTGTCGTTAGACTCGACCTGTAGACAAGGGAAAGACTGTAAACAGCTAATGGACTTCTGGGTGTGGGTAGTGTTTATATGTACCGGCAGTTATTGCAAGGTATAGTTACACTGACAGTTTTTACATGTTGTTAATAGTAATTAATAGTAGTTACACTGACTGCTTTTATATGTTGTTAATATGTGTTCTATGTGTTATGTTATGTTATGGTGTTTACTGTTTATGTCATTGTTGAGGGGGAAAGATGTACAGATAACTGTAGCTGTGGTAAAGACAGCTGCTTTACGGTAGCTGTAGTAAAGACAGCTGCTTGACGGCAGTCGTATAAATAGGAAGCCATCTTGGCCATGCAGCAGTACTGCACGAGCTGGCACTGACTCAAGACCTAATAAAGAGTACTCAATGATATCTTAATACTAAGATATAAGATAACATTACAGACACAACAACGGCACATCCAGCCCAGTCAACCCTGCAAAGTCCTCCTCACTAACATCTGGGGACTTGTGTCAAAATTGGGAGACTAGTCAAGCAACAGTCTGACATAGTCACACTCACACAATCATATCTTTCAGCCAGTGTCCGAGACTCCTCCATCACTATCCCATGGTATGTCCTGTCCCACGGGCTGGACAGACCCACCAGAGGTGGCGGCACAGTGGTATACAGTCGGGAGGGAGTGGCCCTGGGAGTCCTCAACATTGATTCTGGACCCCATGAAGTCTCATGGCTTCAGGTCAAGCATAGGCAAGGAAATCTCCTGCTGATTACCACCTACCGCCCTCCCTTGATGAATCAGTACTCTTCCATGTTGAACACCATTTGAAAGAAGCACTGAGGGTATCAAGGCCACAGAATGTACTCTGGGTGGGGGACTTCAATATCCATCACCAAGAGTGGCTCGGTAGCACCACTGCTGATGAGCTGGCTGAGTCCTGAAGGACATAGCTGCCAGACTGGGCCTGCGACAGGTGGTAAGAGAACCAACACGAGGGAAAAACCTACTTGATCTCGTCCTCACCAATCTTCCTGTCGTAGATGCATCTATCCATGACAGCATTGGTAGCAGTGACCACCACACAGTCCTTGTGGAGATGAAGACCCATCTTCACACTGAGTACTCCCTCCATCGTGTTGTGTGGCACTACCACCGTGCTAAATGGGATAGATTCAGAACAGATCTAGCAGCTCAAAACTGGGCATCCATGAGGCGCTGTGGGCCATCAGCAGCAAAATTGTATTCCACCACAATCTGTAACCTCACTCTACCATTACTATCAAGCCAGGGGACCAACCCTGGTTCACTGAGGAGTACAGAAGAGCATGCCAGGAGCAGCACCAGGCGTACCTAAAAATGAGGTGCCAACCTGGAGAAGCTGCAACACAGGACAACATGCATGCTAAAGAGCAAAAGAAGCATGCTATAGATAGAGCTAAGCATTCCCACAATCAATGGATCAGAGCAAAGCTCTGCAGTCCTGCCACATCCAGTCGTGAATGGTGGTGGACAATTAAACAACTAACGGGAGGAGGAGGCGCCAGGAATAGCCCCATCCTTAATAATGGTGGATCAAGCACGTGAGTGCAAAAAACCATCTTTGCAACCATCTTCAGCCAGAAGTGCCGAGTGGATGATCCATCTCGGCCTCCTCCTAATGTCCCCACCATCACAGAAGCCAGTCTTCAGTCAAGTTGATTCACTCCACATTGTTGTATCTATGCTTTAATATGTTCAATCAAGCAGGCAGACAGGCTTCTAACTGTGATATTTACTTTATTTGTAAAATGGCTGACTGCTACTTTCCTGGGTAATTCCCATAATGCAATGCACATTACATTACCGTATTTACTGGTGTCAAACTCACACATTACATTACCGTATTGACTGGTGTCAAACTCGCAATCAATACACGACACACATGATCTCAAGAAATGGCTGAGTGCACTGGATACAGCAAAGGCTATGGGCCCCAACAACATCCCAGCTATTGTGCTGAAGACTTAATGCTCCAGAACTAGTTGTGCCTCTAGCCAACTTGTTCCAGTACAGCTACAACACTGGCATCTACCCGACAATGTGAAAAATTGCCCAGGTATGTCCTGTCCACAAAAAGCAGGACAAATCCAATCTGGCCAATTACCGCCCCATCAGTCTACTCTCAATCATCAGCAAAGTGATGGAAGGTGTCGTCGACAGTGCTATCAAGTGCCACTTACTCACCAATAACCTACTCGCCGAAGCTCAGTTTGGGTTCCGCCAGGACCACACGGCTCCAGACCTCATTACAGCCTAGGTCCAAACATGGACAAAAGAGCTGAATTCCAGAGGTGAGGTGAGAGTTACTGCCCTTGACATCAAGGCAGCATTTGACCGAGTATGGCATCAAGGAGCCCTAGTAAAATTGAAGTCAATGGGAATCAAGGGGAAAACTCTCCACTGGCTGGAATCATACCTAGCACAAAGAAAGATGGTTGTGGTTGTTGGAGGTCAATCATCACAGCCCCAGGACATCGCTGCAGGAGTTCCTCAGGGCAGTGTCCTAGGCCCAACCATCTTCAGCTGCTTCTTCAATGACCTTCCCTCCAACATAAGGTCAGAAATAGGGATGTTCGCTGATGACTGCACAGTGTTCAGTGCCATTCACAACTCCTCAGATAATGAAGCAGTCCATGCCCGCATGCAGCAAGAGAGGGATAACATTCAGGCTTGGGCTGATAAGTGGCAAGTAACATTCATGCCACACAAATGCCAGGCAATGACTATTTCCAACAAGAGAGAGTCTAACTACCGCCCCTTGACATTTAACAGCGTTACCATTGCCGAATCCCCCACCATCAACATCCTGGGTGGGGGTCACCTTTGATCAGAAACTTAACTGGACCAGCCACATAATTGCTGTGGCTAGAAGAGCAAGTTAAAGGCTGGGTATTCTGCGGCGAGTGTCTCACCTCCTGACTCCCCAAAGCCATTCCACCATCTACAAGGCACAAGTCAGGAGTTGTGATGGAATAATCTCCACTTGCCTGGATGTGTGCAGCTCCAACAACACTCAAGAAGCTCAACACCATCCAGGACAAAGCAGCCCACTTGATTGGCACCCCATCCTCCACCTTAAACATTCACTCCCTCCACCACCAGTGCACCATGGCTGCAGTGTGTACCATCTACTAGATGCACTGCATCAACTCACCAAGGCTTCTTCGACAGCACCTCCCAATCCTGCGACCTCTACCACATAGAAGGACAAGAGAAGCAGACGCATGGGAACACCATCACCTCCAAGTTCCTCTCCAAGTAGCACACCGCCCTGACTTGGAAATATATCGTCGATCCTTCATCGTCGCTAGGTTAAAATTCTGGAACTCCCTCCCTAACAGCACTGTGGGAGTACCTTCACCACATGGTTCAAGAAGGCAGCTCATCACCACATTCTCAAGGGCAATTAGGGATGGGCAATAAGCGCTGGCCTTGCCAGCGACGCCCACATCCCATAAACTAATTGTTTTTAAAGTTAGGAAAAAGTCTTTCAGCACCTGCCACCCCACTCCTTGTAGACTTTAAACAACTATAGAAAGCGCCAAGCACTTGTAGATGCGTACCAACAGCCAGAAGAAATCAACCAGCAACTAACCTGTAAGTAGTTGAGGATCCCTTTAACTAGTGTTGCTGGGGGTTCTTCCTGCCGCTGAACGCGTGTTCAGCTGTGTGAGGTTAAGAGAGGCCATTAGCTGGAGTGTTGAGCTCCAAAATGACAGTGATTGACGGCATGATCTGCCTGCTCTGCATACTTCCAGCGGACATTCACTGCATGTGCGCTAATGCCTCGCCAATATGGTGTCTGGCATGATTGGCCCCACAAGAATGCGCACGCACCGCAGACACCATTTTGGAACCTCTAAGGGCACTTGTAGCGACCAAAGAAACGGGCGCTATGGAGCCGCGTTTTGCACCGAGGTTTTATTTCTGTTTGTTATCTCATTGCATTTCTTGATGGGGTAAACCAAGCGCAGCACATCAGCACTGGTAAAGTCTTGTGTTTCTGATACCTCCTCTAAGGGCAGGAGATTAGCTACTGGACTATCCTCAGTGAAAGAGTGCTGTACAAATCATTTGACTGTTGCATCGTAAGTTAGCTGGTCTCAGCTGGGGCAGCAGTTGGGCTGCTACAATTGGCCGCAGTGCCTTCAGGCTAGGGAGAGGGAAAGCAAGACATTTCTAATCACTATTCAACAATTACGCTTTCAGTCAGTGTCCACGCACTACAGTTTCCCTATAGGGAAGGGTGGACATTGTTTGAAAACCGTATTAGGCTGGTCCATGACCTGCGCCTTCCTCTCTTGGTGGAATAGCCCGTCACCACTGGTTAGGCTCACAGATGAAGAAAGGTCTATGAGGTGAGCTACCAGAGGGCAATTGACACCAGTAGAATCACACCTCAGTAAGAATCAATGTCTTCAGGAGAGGAGAGAAGAAGACAAAATTAGAATGGAAATCCATCATACCAGACCAGGTAACTTATGGTGATTTTAATTAGGACATAAGAAGGTAAGAAATAGGAGCAGGAGTAGGCCATACTGCCCCTTGAGCCTGCTCCGCCATTCAAGAAGATCATGGCTGAACTTCTACCTCAACTCCACTTTCCCGCTCTATCCTCATATCCCTTGATTCCCTTAGTGCCCAAAATTCTATCGATCTCAATTTTGAATATATTCATCGACTGAGCATCCACAGCCCTCTGGGGTAGAGAATTCCATAGATTCACAACCCTCTGAGTGAAGAAATTTCTCCTCATCTCAGTCCTAAATGGCCGACCCCTTATCCTGAGACTATGACCCCCTAGTTCTAGACTCTCCAGCCAGGGGAAACATCCTCTCAGCATCTACCCTGTCACCCAGAGGGTTGTGGGGGTCTGGAACTCACTGCCTGAAAGTGTGGTAGAGGCAGGAACCCTAACCACATTTAAAAAGTACTTGGATGTGCGCTTGGGATGCTCTAACCTGCAGGGCTACGGACCAAGAGCTGGGAAGTGGGATTAGGCTGGAAAGCTCTTTGTTGGCCAACGCAGACACGATGGGCCGAAATGGCTTCCTTCCATGCTGTAACTTTCTATGATTCTATGATTCTATAAGACCTGTAAGAATTTTATACGTTTTAATGAGATCACCTCGAATTCGTCTAAACTCCAGAGAGTATGGACCCATTCTACTCAATCTCTCCTCAAAGGACAGCCCTCTCATCCCAGGAATCAATCTAGTGAACCTTTGTTGCACCTCCTCTAAGGCAAGTATATCCTTCCTTGGGTAAGGTGACCAAAACTGTATAGAGTACTCCAGGTGTGGTCTCACCAATGCCTTATATAATTGTGGTAAGACTTCCTTACTCTTATACTCCCTTATAAAGGCTAACATACCATTTTCCTTCCTAATTGCTTGCTGTACCTGCATGTTACCTTTCTGTGATTTTTGTACATGGGCACCAAAATCCCTCTGAACACCAACATTTACTAGTCTCTCTCTAACATTTTTTTGGACACCAGCTGTTGGTAATGATTCTGCTATTCCCATTTACACCTCCTCTAGACCCATCTTTTGTTTCTTTACTTGTCCCATCAGCAACAACTTGTATTTATATAGCGCCTTTAACGTAGTAAAACGTCCCAAGGCGCTTCACAGGAATATAATAATAAAGATTTGGCACCGAGCCACATAAGGATAAATTTGGGCAGGTGACTAAAAGCTTGGTCAAAGAGGTAGGTTTTAACGAGCGTCTTAAAGGAGGAAAGAAAGGTAGAGAGGCAGAGAGGTTTAGGCAGGGAATTCCAGAGCTTAGGGCCTAGGCAACAGAAGGCACGGCCACCAATGGTTGAGCGATTATAATCAGGGATGCTCAAGAGGGCAGAATTAGAGGAGCGCAGATATCTCGGGGGATTGTGGGGCTGAAGGAGATTAGAGAGATAGGGTGGGGTGAGGCCATGGGGGGATTTGAAAACCAGGATGAGAATTTTGAAATCGAGGCGTTGCTTAACCGGGAGCTAATATAGGTCAGCGAGCACAGGGGTGATGGGTGAACGGGACTTGGTGCGAATTAGGACATGGGCAGCTGAGTTTTGGATGACCTCAACTTTACTTAGGGTAGAACGTGGGAGGCCAGCCAGGAGTGCATTGGAATAGTCAAGTCTAGAGGTAATAAAGGCATGGATGAGGGTTTCAGCAGCAGATGAGCTGAGGCAAGGGCAGAGACAGGCGATGTTACAGAGGTGGAAATAGGCGGGACCAGCGGGAGCAGCGAGGAGGAGCTCGGGAGAAAACCCGGCGACCAGCGAGGCCCGAGACCAGTCGGGAGCAGTGTGGTGAGACCGGTATAAAAACCGGAGAGAGGCGAGGCCCGAGACCAGTCGGGACCAGCGGGAGCAGCGAGGAGGAGCTCGGGAGAAAACCCGGCGACCAGCGAGGCCCGAGACCAGTCGGGAGCAGTGTGGTGAGACCGGTATAAAAACCGGAGAGAGGCGAGGCCCGAGACCAGTCGGGACCAGCGGGAGCAGCGAGGAGGAGCTCGGGAGAAAACCCGGCGACCAGCGAGGCCCGAGACCAGTCGGGAGCAGTGTGGTGAGACCGGTATAAAAACCGGAGAGAGGCGAGGCCCGAGACCAGTCGGGACCAGCGGGAGCAGCGAGGAGGAGCTCGGGAGAAAACCCGGTGACCAGCGAGGCCCGAGACCAGTCGGGAGCAGTGTGGTGAGACCGGTATAAAAACCGGAGAGGCGAGGCATACCAACTCAGCAGCGGGGAGAGAGGTAAAAAGTAATCAGTGTGTGACGTCACCAGGGAGCAGGTAGGTGATTGGTTGGTGAGTATTTCTCTTTTTTCAATACAAGCTTGAATTCTGTGGTGTTAAATTTCTGTGGTGTAGTGGGGATAGTTGGTAAATAAAGCGCCCTAGAGCATACCTGTAACTGGGGTATTGAATAAATTTTTAAAGAAATTAAAGGGGTAAGTCATGGCAGGAGAGTTCAGACCCGTGCTCTGCTCCTCCTGCTCTATGTGGGAAGTCAGGGATGCTGCCAGTGTCCCTGATGACCATGTGTGCAGGAAATGCATCCAGCTGCAGCTACTTGTAGACCGCATTGCGGCGCTCGAGCTGCGGGTGGATGAATTTTGGAGCATGCGCGATGCTGAAAGGCTCGTGGATAACACGTTTAGCGAGTTGTGCACGCCTCAGGGTAGGGCAGCACAGGGGGTGACCATCAGGCGGAGCAACAAAGGCAGGCAGGTAGTGCAGGGAACCCCTGCGGACATCCCCCTTTCAAACAAGTATACCGCTTTGGATACTGTTGAGGGGGATGACTCACCAGGGGAAGGCAGCAGCGGCCAACTTCCTGGCACTGGGGGTGCTCCTGCTGCCCAGGAAGGGGGGAAAAAGAGTGGGAGAGCAATAGTGGTAGGGGATTCTATAGTAAGGGGAACAGATAGGCGTTTCTGTGGCCGTAGACGTGAATCCAGGATGGTTTGTTGCCTCCCTGGTGCCAGGGTCAAGGATGTCACTGAGCGGCTGCAGGGCATTCTGGAGGGGGAGGGAGAACAGCCAGTGGTCGTGGTCCACATTGGTACCAACGACATAGGTAAAAAGAGGGATGAGGTCCTGCAGCAAGAATTTAGGGAGCTAGGTGAAGGATTAAGGAGCAGGACCTCAAAGGTTGTAATCTCTGGATTACTCCCGGTGCCACGTGCTAGTAAGCATAGGAATAGGAAGATAGAACAGATGAATGCGTGGCTAAAGGGATGGTGCAAGGGGGAGGGCTTTAGTTTCCTGGATCACTGGGTCTGCTTCTGGGAAAGGTGGGACTTGTACAAGTCGGACGGTTTACACCTGAACCAGGGGGGAACCAATATCCTTGCGGGGAGGTTTGCTAGCACTGCTGGGGAGGGTTTAAACTAACTTGGCAGGGGGTTGGGGTACAGAGTGGAGCTATAGTAGGGGGTGATTTACGGCTAAATACAGAGGGAAAAACAAGTCAGCTGGGAAGGCAGAGCAAATATGTGAAGGCAAAAGAGAATATGGCAGGGCTGGAAGGCATTTATTTTAATGCAAGGAGTCTTGCAAATAAAGTGGATGAACTGAAGTTGTTGTTGAACACATGGGAGTACGATATTGTTGCTATCACGGAGACATGGTTGAGGGAGGGTCAGGACTGGCAGCTCAATATTCCGGGGTATAGAATCTTCAGGCGAGACAGAGGGGGGTGTAAAAGGGGAGGGGGTGTTGCAATATTAATTAAGGAGTCAATTACTGCTGTAAGGAGGGATGATATATTAGCGGGTTCCTCTAATGAGGCCATATGGGTAGAACTTAAAAACAAAAAGGGGGCAAGCACTTTGCTGGGAGTGTACTATAGGCCCCCAAACAGTCAGGGGGAGATAGAGGAACAGATATGTAGGCAAATCTCCGAGAAGTGCGAAAATAATAGGGTAATAATAGTGGGGGATTTCAACTTCCCCAATATAAATTGGGACAGTCAGAGTGTGAAAGAATTCTTAAAGTGCATCCAGGAGAGCTTTTTGAGCCAACATGTAGAAAGTCCTACAAGAGAGGGGGCGGTACTGGACCTAATTCTGGGGAATGTAGCCGGGCAAGTGGTGGAAGTGTCAGTAGGAGAGCATTTTGGCGACAGTGACCATAATTCGGTGAGATTTAAGGTGGTCATGGAAAAAGACAAAGACGGCCCGGAAATAAGGGTTCTAAATTGGGGGAAGGACGATTTTAATATGATAAGGCAGGATCTGGCCAAAGTGGACTGGGAGCAGCTGCTTATAGGAAAATCCACATCAAAACAGTGGGAGACTTTCAGAAGGGAAATAGAGAGAGTACAACGCCAACATGTTCCTGTAAAGGTCAAGGGTGGGACCAACAAGCAAAGGGAACCTTGGATGACAAGGGATATACAAAAATGCATTAGAAATAAGAGGGGGGCTTTTGGCAGTTACAAAAGACTAAAGACAGAAGAAGCCCTAGAGGAGTATAAAAAGTGCAGGGGCATACTTAAAAAAGAAATTAGGAGGGCGAGGAGGGGCCATGAAATAACACTGGCGAGCAAAATAAAGGAAAATCCTAAGATGTTTTATAAGTATATTAAGGGCAAGAGGATAACCAGGGAAAGGGTAGGGCCCATTAGGGACCAAAGTGGCAATCTGTGTGTAGAGCCAGAGGATGTAGGCGGGGTTTTAAATGAATTTTTTGCATCTGTGTTCACTATGGAGAAAGACGATGCAGACATAGAAATCGGGCAAGGGGACTGTGACATACTTGAACATATTAGCATCGAGAGGGAGGAGGTGCTAGCGGTTTTAGCGGGCCAAAAAGTGGATAAATCCCCAGGCCCGGACGAGATGTATCCCAGGCTGCTGTGGGAGGCAAGGGAGGAGATTGCAGGGGCTCTGACACTAATTTTCAGAACCTCTCTGGCCACAGGGGATGTACCAGAGGACTGGAGAACAGCTAACGTAGTACCATTATTCAAGAAGGGTAGCAGGGATAAACCAGGGAATTACAGGCCAGTGAGTCTAACATCTGTGGTGGGGAAATTATTGGAAAAAATTCTGAGGGACAAAATTAATCTCCACTTGGAGAGGCAAGGATTAATCGGGGATAGTCAGCATGGCTTTGTTAAGGGTAAATCATGTCTAACAAATCTGATCGAATTTTTCGAGGGGGTGACTAGTGGGGTGGATGAGGGAAATGCTGTGGATGTGGTGTACATGGACTTCAGTAAAGCTTTTGACAAAGTCCCGCATAGGAGACTGGTCAAGAAGGTAAGAGCCCATGGGATCCAGGGTGCCTTGGCGCGTTGGATCCTAAACTGGCTGAGTGGCAGGAGGCAGAGGGTGATGGTCGAAGGTTGCTTTTGTGACTGGAAGCCTGTGTCCAGTGGGGTACCTCAGGGATCGGTGCTGGGTCCCTTATTGTTTGTGATCTACATAAATGATTTGGATGAAAATGTAAAAGGTATGATCAGTAAGTTCGCAGATGACACGAAAATTGGTGGGGTGGTAAATTGCGAGGAGGAAAGCCTCCGGCTACAGGACGATATAAACGGGTTGGTCAGATGGGCGGAAAAGTGGCAAATGGAATTTAACCCTGAAAAGTGCGAGGTGATGCATTTTGGACGGACAAATAAGGCAAGGGAATACACAATGAGTGGTAGGACCCTAGGAAGTACAGAGGGTCAGATGGACCTTGGTGTACATGTACATAGATCCCTGAAGGCAGCGGAGCAGGTAGATAAGGTGGTTAAAAAGGCATATGGGATACTTGCCTTCATTAGCCGAGGCATAGAATATAAGAGCAGGGAGGTTATGATGGAGCTGTACAAAACGCTGGTGAGGCCACAGCTGGAGTACTGTGTGCAGTTCTGGTCGCCTCACTATAGGAAGGATGTGATTGCTTTGGAGAGGGTGCAGAGAAGATTCACCAGGATGTTACCTGGGATGGAGCGCCTCAGCTATGAAGAGAGGCTGGACAGGCTGGAGTTGTTTTCCTTGGAGCAGAGAAGGCTGAGGGGGGACCTGATTGAGGTGTACAAAATAATGAGGGGCATAGATAGGGTAGATAAAGAGGAACTTTTCCCCTTAGTGGGGGGGTCAATAACAAGGGGGCATAGATTCAGGGTAAGGGGCAGGAGATTTAGAGGGGATTTGAGGAGGAACTTTTTCACCCAGAGGGTGGTTGGAATGTGGAACTCAATGCCTAAAAGGGTGGTGGAGGCAGGAACCCTCACAACATTCAAGAAGCATTTGGATGAGCACTTGAAATGCCATTGCATACAAGGCTATGGACCAAATGCTGGAAAATGGGATTAGACTGGACAGGGATGGATGGGCGGCGCAGACACGATGGGCCGAAGGGCCTCTTTCTGTGCTGTAAAACTCTATGACTCTATGACTCTATGTGGTCGGAGATCATTTCAGGGTCAAATATGACACCAAGGTTGCAAACAGTGTGGTTCAGCCTTAGACAGAAGGGATGGAGTTAGTGGCTAGGGAATGGAGTTTGTGGCGGGGACCGAAAACAATGACTTTGGTCTTCCCAATATTTAATTGGAGAAAATTTCTGCTCATCCAGAACTGGATGACGGACAAGCTGCCTGACAATTTAGAGACCATGGAGGGGCAGAGAGAAGAGGCGGTGAGACAGAGCTGGGTGTCGTCAGCGTACATGTGGAAACTGATGCTGTGTTTTCAGATGATGTCACCATGGGGCATCATGCAGATGAGAAATAGGAGGGGGCCAAGGATAGATCCTTGGGGGATACCAGAGGTAACGATGCAGGAGCGGGAAGAGAAGCCGTTGCAGGTGATTCTCTGGCTACGATTAGATAGATAAGAATGGAACCAGGCGAGTGCAGTCCCACCCAGCTGGACGATGGTGGCGAGGCATTGGAGAAGGATGGCGTGGTCAACCATGTCAAAGGCTGCAGACAAGTCAAGAAGGACGAGGAGGGATAGTTTAACTTTGTCACAGTCACTAAGGATGTCATTTGTGACTTTGATGAGAGTCGTTTCAGTACTGTGGCAAGGGCGGAAACCAGATTGGAGGGATTCAAACATGGAATTGCGGGAAATGGATTTGGGAGGCGACAATACGTTCAAGGGCTTTGGAGAGGAAAGGGAGGTTGGAGATGGGGCAGTAGTTTGCAAGGACGGAGGGGTCAAGGGTTGTTTTTTTGAGGCGAGGGGTGATGACGGTAGATTTGAGGGAGAGGGGGACAGTACCTGAGGAGCGAGAACCATTAACAATGTCAGCTAACATGGGAGCCATAAAAGGAAGTTGGGGGGTCAGCAGTTTCGTGGGAATAGGGTCGAGGGAGCAGGAAGTAGGTCTCATGGACAAGATGAACATGGAGAGGTCATGAGGGGAGATCGGAGAGAAACTGGAGAAAGATGTGAGTTCAGTGCTAGGGCAGGGGGGAACCTTGGAGGAAATTTGACCCGGTAGGCTAGGGGAAGGAAGGGAAGTGGCAGAGGCAGCTGAACAGATGGTTTCAATCTTAGAGACAAAGACGTCCATGAACTCCTCACACTTGTTGTCGGAGGTGAGGGGGAAGGAGACAGGGGAGAGGGGTTTAAGAAGATGGTTAGTTGTAGAGAATAGAATTACCCTTTTGCCATGCACCCTTTGTCATTTAATCTCTCCTGTCTTCCACACTATCATAGACCTTCCCTTTTGTTCTTTCCTCCGCCCCCCCCCCCTTTCCCTGTCTCTGTACTTGCTTAAAACCTGTTACATCTCTAACTTTTTCCAGTTCTGACAAAAGGTAATTGAGTTGAAATGATGGCCGGAATTTTCTTTGCCTGGCCGGATCGGGTGCGGGCGGTTGGTGTGGCGGGTCGCGACCCCGTTCTTGCTTTCATCCCACTGTAGAAATCGACTTTGCGCTAATGGGGCCTATTAAACCCACCCTGCGCGTTACCCGACCCTATTAAATGGTGCGGGCCTGATGACATCATCGATGACACGTTTTCAGCCAGGATATTTAAAGGAACCATGGCCACATTGCATTTGAAGGTTCATCTAGGAGTGTGCAGTCACTGCACTGGAGGCTTTGATTACTCCAAACACTTGGAGACATGACTGTACAGAGGCAGAGGGCTGCACTCAGGTTCTCCGATGACTCCCTCCAAATACTTATGGAGAGTGCCAGAGCACGCAGGGAGGTCCTCTTCCCTTCCAATGGGCAGAATAGACCTCTCTAGGAGACAAAAAGAGCCTGGCTCCAAATAGCAGAGGAGGTAAACAGCAGGGATTTGTTCAGGAGGACCTGGGTGCAGTGCCGCAAATGTTTCAATGATCTCATTAGATCAGGAAAGGTGAGTACAAAGCCACACTCAACTTCATCCTGCTGTGTCTCTCATCACATCCCATCACTCTGCCTTCCCAACCGTACTCCTGCACATCCTTACTCACACCAACATACCTTGCACGTCCACCCATCCCTCTCTATCTACATTATCACATCCCCATCTTACTAGCCACCCCTCACACACACCCTCATCCTAATGCAATCATACCAACTAACAACATATAAGGAGGCCACTTGGCATTGCCACTCCAATCCATCATAGTCTCCCTCTAAAGATGTAACCCATCCATTCCTTACACTAATTCCATCATTCTCACTCAACCTTCTCTTATTTCTCTCCTTGCAGGAAAAGAGAGTGCAGAATAAGAGGGACAGGGAGAGAACTGGAGGTGGGTCTCCATCATTTCCACCCTCACTTCCAACGCAGCCTCCTCTGCTGTTGTATCAGGAGTGGCCAAACAGCTGGAGGTGGGAGACTGAGAGACTGGTGACAGAATTACATATCATACAGTTACATGGCATACATGAGTCACTCATATGGGGACTGATGTCAGCAGCCACTGAATGGTCATCATGTACATAATGGTATCTGTACCCATTCTTCATATGGCATATCTAACTCTTTACTCTCCCACAGGTCCATCAAGATCCCCACACCCCTCCCGCACCAATCCCCCCCCCCCACCACTGTCCAGGAGGAAGAGGAAGATGACTCCTCAGAGGAGCCTCCAGCCTCTGAAGGTGCACCGCCACCAAACATAAGCGCACTAACGCAGAGATGCACACCTCGGTGGGTCCCACACGAGATAGAGTAGTGTTGTCACTTGGTAAGTCACAAGTGAGCAAGAGCAGATGGTGAAGACAGGAACAACAGTGGAGACTGCTCGCCGGAGGGCACAGGACACTCCCAGCTCCACTCAGCTGCATGCAGACATTGAGCCTCGGGGGCTATCCAGAAAGAGGGCGATCCTAGAGGTGCAGCAAGAAGTGCAGGGGGCTCTGACAGGTTTTGCGAGCGCAATGCCTGCAAATGTTCAGAGAATGGAGGAGTCCATCTCCAACATGACCACCATCGTGCCGCAGGCGATGGTGACTGTAGGCTCTTACATGGAAAGGATGGCCACCTGCAAGGAGCGGCTAATGCACCACTCACAGGAGCACATGGTCTCTATGGAGAATAGATGGCTATCTATGGAGAATAGACGGCAGAGGATCTTAGGAGGGATGTCAGCATAGACATGTGTCCTTATGGCCCCACTGATCAGCGAGGTGCTCTCCAGGTCCTTGCTAGCAGTGAAGTGCGGGTGGCCCATGAGAGGGATGATGGTGAGAGGGGACATAGAAGTGTGGGCTCCTCTCAAAGCGCTCACACTTCAGCCCATTGCCACCCCTCAGTCAGAGCCCCAGATGCCTCCTCAGATTGCGATGGCCGGGTTTGCCCCTGCACAGTTGCAGGAGGAGCACACTTTGGTGGGGCCATCACAGGCTCCAAAACCCAGAGGACGTCCGCTAAGAGTGTCTAAGCAGTTGCAGCAGAGAAGTCAGCAGGCCGCCTCTACCTCTGCTGAAGCCACAGGGGTAGCACCTCGTAGAAGCACACGTAAGAGAAAGATGACACACAAATAGATTCTCAAGGGTAGCCACTAGACGGGGAAAGGCTGTTCCCACTAGTTGATGGTACAAGGACTAGGGGACACAGATTTAAGGTTTTGGGCAAGAGATACAGGGGGGATGTGAGGAAAAACCTTTTTACGCAGCGAGTGGTGATGACCTGGAATTCGCTGCCGACAGAAGTGATGGAAGCGGAGGCACTCATTGTTTTCAAGGGGAGACTGGATAGGCACTTGAGGAAAATAAACTTGCAGGGCTACAGGGATAGAGCGGGGGAATGGGACTGACTGGATTTCTCTACAGAGAGCCGGCATGGACTCGATGGGCCAAATGGCCACCTTCTGTGCCATTATGACTCTATGACTCATCACAGCTTACTTTTCCACCTAGATTTGTATCATCAGCAAACTTGGATATATTATGCTCGGTCCCCTCATATAAGTCATTGATTGTAAGTAGCTGAGGCCAGAGCGCTGATCCTTGCAGCACTCCACTAGTTAAACCCTGCCATCCCGAAAATGACCCATTTAATCCTACTCTCTGTTTTCTGTCCATTAATCAAGCCAAGCTAATATATTGCCCCCATCCCATGAGCTCTAATCTTGTGTAACAACTTCTTGTGTGGTACCTTATTGAATTCCTCCTGAAAATCAAAATATAGTACATCCATTGGTTCCCCCTTATCTACCCTGCTAGTTACACCCTCAAAAAACTCTAATTGGTATGTCAAACACAGTTTCCCTTTCATAAAACTCTTGACTCGGCCTAAACATAGTGATTTTCCAAGTGCGCTGTTACCACGTCCCTAATAATAGATTCTAGTATTTTCCCTACTACTAATGTCAGGCTAACTGACCTATAGTTCTCCATTTTCTCTCTCCCTCCTTTCTTGAACAGCAGGGTTACATTTGCTACCTTCCAATCTGCTGGGGCCATTCTAGAATCTAGGGAATCCTGGCAGATCAAAACCAATGCTTCCACTATCTCTGCAACCACCTCTTTTAAAACCCTAGGATTTAGGCCATCAGGAAACATGGGATTTAGTTGAAGGATAAAAGTTAACCTGCAACTTTCCTTGACATGGACTCTTGTACAGCTGAACACTGTTAAATAATGGCGTGAAATTAGACTAAAAGTCAAGTCTGCTAGACTTCCATCTTATCATTAATTTACCAGGACAATGCATACAGATCCCATTGCTGCTACTTAATCATACCATAATACTTTTGCACCTAGATTCCTTATTCCTCAGATTATGGTTTTAGCTTCTTTCCCAATCTCACAAACCAGCAGCCAGAATATTCCCAGGTACAGAGCTAAAATGATAATGATAAAATGTATGCATCTTAAAACAGAACGCTTGAGTTTATTTCTTAATTAGCCCTTGAGATATGGGCAGCACTGGCAAGGCAGTACTTACTGGCTGTCCCAAGTTGCCCTAAAGGTATTAAGCATCAACCACATATCGGACTGGAGTCACATGTAGGCCAGACCAGGTGGCTGGTAGGTTCCCTTGCTCTGAAGGACATTAGTGAATCAATTGGGTTTTTACAACAATCTGTGGCTTACATGGTTATTTTGCTTGTGCTAGCCCACAAATTGCAAAATTTTATTGAATTCAAGTCATAACCTCTGTGTTGCTGGTCTACTGTCATGTTACCATGTCCTCTGTCATACCCACCACACGACAATACCCTTTGAGTTCATCTAACACTGTCAGCTGAAGACAATCAAGAAGATAGCAGGCAACAACTCCAAGCAGCACCTGTGCCTACAATGTTTAGAAATTAGTACAATTGACGCAACACTGGCATTTCACGGAGTATAGGTGGATTTGCTGTTTGTAAGCAATGTCCCATCAATAAATAATTGCCGAGAATGAAAACTCCCTGAGAAACCAAATATAAGACTAGTGATAAACAAGGCAAAGCAAAGAACCTCTTCAATATTTTTCAGGTAATTTTGAAAGCAAAAATTATGATGTCTGCTATATCTATCTATATATATATAAAACAGTATGTCTCTCTGTCTGTCTCTCTGTCTCTCTGTCTGTCTGTCTGTCTGTCTCTCTGTCTGTCTGTCCGGCTATACAATCAAAAGTTATAGAGCGTACCTACACATATGTTATATCAAAAGAAAGCTTATCATTAGGGGACTCTCATAGGTGTATTTACTTTTTGGTCGGACAAAAATTGTGCCGACGGTATCCAAAAAATGTTCAAAGTTCCGCTCATTATCCGCTCATTAGCATCGAGTGACGTGAAGGTTGACCAATCCTACAGTTCAGTGACCTGACGGTTGACCAATCGGTGCGTGTGTGGGTGGGCCTAATGCTTCTGAGTTGAGGTGAGTGGCCGCCATCTTGATTCCAAACTCTTCATTTCTTTTTCCCACTTTCTGCGTGTTTCTTTTCAAATCTAGATTTCCAACAAAAAAAAGTTGCTTTTAAAACACAAATTGTTTTTAAAAAAAGTTAATTAATTTGTAAATCTTTTCTCTAACCTCTATAATTTTCCTACCTTTCACCGTTTTTTGCAGGCAGGCCTCGAAGCCTGGGCCTCTGTTGCCCAGCCACGCCCGAGCTACGCACCCCCCGTCCCGCTCAACAAGCAGCCCGCGATCGCCGCCATCTTTCTAAAGGCTGGCGGCGCGGGACTGAGGCGAGCATAGCCATCGCTGCCATCTTAGTAAAGACGGGCGGGGGCGGAGTCAGCGCACGCGTCAACGTTGGCCCGGAGCGCGAGCGAATCGGCGGTCTTGAAGCCGGCTTGGGTGGGGGGCGGGGCTCGGGAGGGCGGGAAGGGGGGGAAGGGTTACCCCGGCAACCGGGCCCGGCCATCTCTCAGCCTCAAGCTGGCTCACGCCCGTTCCCAGGGCTTGGCTCCAGCGTAGACCCAGCCGCAATCGGCGGTCTTGAAGCCGGCTCGGGAGGGCAGGGCTCGGGAGGGCGGGGGGCGGGGCTCGGGAGGGCGGGAAGGGGGGAAGGGTTACCCCGGCAACTGGGCCCGCCTGTCTCTCACAGCCTCAAGCTGGCTCACGCCCGTTCCCGGGGCTTGGCTCCATTTGCGGCTGCGGGCCACTCACCCTCTCTCTCTCCTTCCCTCTGTCTCTCTCTCCTCCCCCCCCTCCCCTCTCCCCTGTCCCCTCTCCCCCCTCCCCCTCCCTCTCCCCCCCCCTCCCTCCCCACCCCCTCTCCCCCTCTCCCCTCCTCCCCCCTCTCCTCTCCCCCCTGCCTCACCCTCTCTCTCTCCCCCTCTCTCTCCCCCCCGCCTCCCCCTCTCTCCCCTCTCTCTCTCTGCCCCCTCCCTCCCCCTCTCTCTCTCTCTCTCCCCTCTCTCTCTCCCCCTCTCTCCCTGCCCCCTCCCTCCCCCTATCTCTCTGCCCCCTCCCTCCCCCTCTCTCCCCGCCCCCTCTCTCCCCCCCTCTCTCTCTCCCCCCTCTCTTTCTCTCCCCCCAGTCTCTCTCTCTCTCTCTCTCCCCCAGTCTCTCTCTCTCTCTCTCAAGTTTTCAATTCAATTCAATTCAAATTGCTTTATTGGCATGACAAGGTACATCTTATGTTGCCAAAGCACCGAAAAAAAACATTTATGGTTGAACACATAAATGCAGATCTATCCATACAGTGTATAAACAGATATATCCCTGTGTGTATAAATATACACTCATATAATATGTATATACTCTTTTCTTAGATTTAATGGTTGTCCCTCTGCTTATGGCAAGCTGTAACATAGTTTGCCGCTAAGGTTACGCAATTTCTCTAATTTCTCTGTTCCCCTAATAGGTATGGAGTTTTTGGTCGTCATTCAAATTTTTGAATTCAGGGCATATTTTTATGAATTTTGGGTCAAATGTTGCAGATGCTGGGGTCTGTATGAAAAACAAAAAAACAGACAAAAAACATTTTTTTTTCTTTTTTTGCTGGAAATCACAGCAGGTCCGGCCGTATCTGTGTGGAGAGAACAAGCCAACGACGACTCAAGTCTGGATGACCCTACGTCAGGTGGGGTTACATGTAGCGTGACATGAACCCAAGATCTCGGTTGAGGCCATCCTCATGGGTGCGGAACTTGGCTATCAGTTTCTGCTCGACAATTTTGTTGTCGTGTGTCTCGAAGGCCGCCTTGGAGAATGTTTACCCGAAGATCGGAGGCTGAATGTCCTTGACTGCTGAAGTGTTCCCTGAGTGGGAGGGAACACTCCTGCCTGGCGATTGTTGCGTGGTGTCCGTTCATCCGTTGTCGCAGTCTCTGCATGGTCTCGCCGATGTACCATGCTCCGGGGCATCCTTTCCTGCAACGTATGAGGTAGACAACGTTGGCCGAGTCACATGAGTATGTACCATGTACCTGGTGTCCTCACGTGTGATGATGGTATCTGTGTTGATGATCTGGCATGTCTTGCAGAGGTTGCTGTGGCAGGGTTGTGTGGTGTCGTGGTCGCTGTTCTCCTTCCTGAAAGCTGGGTAATTTGCTGCGAACGATGGTCTGTTTGAGGTTAGGCGGCTGTTTGAAGGCGAGTAGTGGAGGCGTGGGGATGGACTTTGCGAGGTGTTCGTCGTCATCGATGACATGTTGAAGGCTGCGAAGAACATGGCGTAGTTTCCTCCGCTCCGGGGAAGTAATGGACGACGAAGGGTACTCTGTTGGTTGTGTCCCGTGTTTGTCTTCTGAGGAGGTCTATGTGATTTTTCGCTGTGGCCCGTCGGAACTGTCGATCGACGAGTCGAGCGTCATATCCTGTTCTTACGAGGGCATCTTTCAGCGTCTGTAGGTGTCCATCACGTTCCTCCTCGTCTGAGCAGATCCTGTGTATTCGCAGGGCTTGTCCATAGGGGATGGCTTCATTAACGTGGTTAGGGTGGAAGCTGGAGAAGTGGAGCATCCTGAGGTTGTCTGTGGGGCTTGCGGTAGAGTGAAGTGCTGAGGTGTCCGTCTTTGATGGAGATTCATGTGTCCAAGAATGAAATCGATTCTGAGGAGTAGTCCATGGTGAGTTTGATGGTGGGAATGGAACTTGTTGATGTTATCGTGTAGTCTTTTCAGTGATTCTTCGCCGTGTGGTACATAGGAAGAAAATGTCATCGATGTATCTGGTGTATAGCGTTGGTTGGAGGTCCTGTGCAGCGAAGAAGTCTTGCTCGAACTTGTGCATGAAGATGTTGGCGTATTGGGGTGCAAATTTGGTCCCCATGGCTGTTCCGTGTGTTTGGGTAAAGAACTGGTTGTCGAACTGGATGCCCCGGAGCATGGTACATCGGCGAGACCATGCAGACACTGCGACAATGGATGAACGGACACCGTGCAACAATCGCCAGGCAGGAATGTTCCCTCCCAGTCGGGGAACACTTCAGCAGTCAAGGACATTCAGCCTCCGATCTTCGGGTAAGCATTTCTCCAAGACGGCCTTCGAGACACACGACAACGCAAAATCGTCGAGCAGAAACTGATAGCCAAGTTCCGCACCCATGAGGACGGCCTCAACCGAGATCTTGGATTCATGTCACGCTACATGTAACCCCACCTGACGTAGGGTCATCCAGACTCGAGTCGTCGTTGGCTTGTTCTCTCCACACAGATGCGGCCGGACCTGCTGTGATTTCCAGCAAAAAAAAATGTTTTTTGTCTTTTTTTGTTTTTCATACAGACCCCCAGCATCTGCAACATTTGACCCCTTGTGACCCCACCTCATTTGTTCTTTGATGTAATGTTTTCCTGACTGACCTGTTTGGACACCATTTACACCTTTGATTGCCTGTGATTATCTCTCTGCCGAGGTGTGATAATGGCAGTTAGAAAGATTACCTGTAAACATCTGACATTATTCTCTGACTATATAAGCTGTGTTTTTATGCATCTCTCCACTTCACCTGATGAAGGAGCAGCGCTCCGAAAACTTGTGATTTCAAAATAAAGCTGTTGGACTATAACCTGGTGTTGTGTGATTTCTTACATTTGTCCACCCCAGTCCACAACACCGGCATCTCCACACCCTGGCTATTATTAGTAGTGTTAGTAGTTAACTTCACTGAGTCCCAGGACTAGTTGACTGAGGGAACTCTTCTTTATGATCCTCTCTTGGCATTTCAGGGCTTCATAATGATAGCAGTGGGGGTTGCTCATTTTTAGATCGTTTCCAAAATTTGGTGGCTCTTTTTTGGATAGTAATTAGTAGTGGATATTGGCCTAGTTCTGCCTGCATGCATTGTTTGCGGTTTTCCTCTGAGTCCGGAGGATACTTTTACAGAATTCTGCATGTAGGATCTCAATTGGGTGTTTGTCCCATTTTGCAAATTCTTGTTGTGTTAGCGGTCCCCAGCACCTCACTGCCATAGAGTGTAATTGGTTCAATTACTGATTTTAAAATTTTGAGCCAAATGCCAATTGGGATTTCTATTTGGATTGATTTTTTAATGGCATAGAAAGCCCTTCTTGCTTTCTCTTTCAATTCATTCACAGCCAGATGAAAATTTCCCATAGAACTGATTTTTAAGCCTAAGTACTGTGTAGTTTGTGGTTTGTTCAATTTTAGTTGTTCCTAGTGTGAAATTTATTCTGGGTCCCTGATGTCTGGATCTTTGCTGGAACACAAGAACTTTGGTTTTTTGGGGGTTTATTGTCAGGGCCCAGGCCTGACAGAATGACTCTAGTAGATCCAGGTTCTGCTGTAGACCCTCCTCAGTTGGTGAGAGCAGAACCAGGTCATCTGCATAGAGGAGGAATTTAACCTTGGATTCATATAGGGTGAGGCCAGGTGCTGAAGATTGTTCAAGTAGTTTTGTCAATTCATTTATGTAAATATTAAAGAGTGTCGGTGAGATGGGCGAGCCCCTGCGCCACACCACGCCCCTGTGAGAAGTATTTTGTTTGTTTGTCTCCAATTTTAACTGCACATTTATTGTTTGTATACAGTTGATTTAATTACATCATATGTTTTTTCCCCCACACCACTTTCAATAAGTTTCAAGAATAGACCGTCGTGCCAAATGGAATCGAAAGCCTTCTGGAAATCTATAAAGCAGGCAAAAATTTTGCTTTGTTTGGTGAACATGTTTGTCAATTAGGGTGTGTAGGGTGAAGATATGATCCGATGTTCTATAATTTGGTAAGAATCCAATTTGGCTTTTACTCAAGACATTGTGCTCCTCAAGGAAGTTTATAAGTCTTTTGTTTATGATACTACAGAATACCTTCCCCAGGTTACTGTTTACACAGATGCCTCAGTAGTTATTTGGGTCAACTTTGTCTCCACTTTTGTATATGGGCATTATGAGTCCTTTGTTCCAGATATCAGGGAAGCAACCGACACTCAGAACCAAGTTGAAGGGTTTTAGGATAGCCAATTTCATTTTATCGTCTGTGTGTTTAATCATCTCGCTTAGGATGCCATTTGCACCGCAAACTTTTCCTGGTTGCAGGTCCTTGAGTTTTTCAAATAGCTCTTTTTCAGTTATTAGGGGGTCTAACGGGTTTTGGTTATCTTTTATGGCCAGTTCGAGCTTTTCCAGTTTTTTACCCCAGTCTCATCTCTCTCTCTCTCCCCCAGTCTCTCTCTCTCCCCCAGTCTCTCTCTCTCTCTCCCCCAGTCTCTCTCTCTCTCTCCCCCAGTCTCTCTCTCTCTCTCTCCCCAGTCTCTCTCTCTCTCTCCCCCACCAGTCTCTCTCTCTCTCTCTTCTCCCCTCAGTCTCTCGCTCTCTCTTCTCCCCCCAGTCGCTCTCTCTCTTCCCCCCAGTCGCTCTCTCTCTTCCCCCAGTCGCTCTCTCTCTTCCCCCTAGTCGCTCTCTCTCTTCCCCCAGTCGCTCTCTCTCTTCCCCAGTCGCTCTCTCTCTTCCCCCCAATTGCTCTCTTTCTTCCCCCAGTCGCTCTCTCTCTTCCCCCAAGTCGCTCTCTCTCTTCCCCCAGTCGCTCTCTCTCTTCCCCTCAGTCGCTCTCTCTCTTCCCCCCAGTCGCTCTCTCTCTTCCCCCCAGTCGCTCTCTCTCTTCCCCCCAGTCGCTCTCTCTCTTCCCCCCAGTCGCTCTCTCTCTTCCCCCAGTCGCTCTCTCTCTTCCCCCCAGTCGCTCCCTCTCTCTCTTCCCCCCAGTCGCTCTCTCCCTCTCTTCCAACAACAGCATGCCCTCAAAAAAGCCTCGGCACCGCCGGGCACTCCAGCTAGTACTATTATATTACAAATATAGTTGACACTGCAATAAGAAAAACAGCTGAGGAGAAAACTGGTAAGTAGGAAAAGATTCAAGTAGACCGTTATATTTTATATTCTAAATGATTATACCAAGTGCACTTTTATTCATGTTTATAGTCAGAACTCAAAAACAACTATTATTCATTAATTTTTTTAAGTTTATATATTTCTTAGTCTTTGTTATAAAAGCCCACACCCTAAACAGATGGACCGTAAAAGTGAAGAGCTTCTTCACCTCCCCGGAGAGTTATCAGACTATGAAAAGGTTGGAAAGATGACCAGAGTGCGTGGTATGGTGAGGGTGCCCAGAGTGCCTGGTATGGTGAGGGTGCCCAGAGTGCCTGGTATGGTGAGGGTGCCCAGAGTGCGTGGTATGGTGAGGGTGCCCAGAGTGTGTGGTAAGGTGAGGGTGCCCAGAGTGCTTGGTATGGTGAGTGTGCCCAGAGTGCGTGGTATGGTGAGGGTGCCCAGAGTGCCTGGTATAGTGAGGGTGCCCAGAGTGCGTGGTATGGTGAGGGTGCCCAGAGTGTGTGGTATGGTGAGGGTGCCCAGAGTGCGTGGTATGGTGAGGGTGCCCAGAGTGCCTGGTATGGTGAGGGTGCCCAGAGTGTGTGGTGTGGTGAGTGTGCCCAGAGTGCCTGGTATGGTGAAGGTGCCCAGAGTGCCTGGTATGGTGAGTGTGCCCAGAGTGCGTGGTATGGTGAGGGTGCCCAGAGTGTGTGGTATGGTGAGTGTGCCCAGAGTGCCTGGTATGGTGAGTGTGCCCAGAGTGCCTGGTATGGTGAGGGTGCCCAGAGTGCCTGGTATGGTGAGGGTGCCCAGAGTGCCTGGTATGGTGAGTGTGCCCAGAGTGCGTGGTATGGTGAGTGTGCCCAGAGTGCCTGGTATGGTGGGGCTGCCCAGAGTGCCTGGTATGGTGAGGGCGCCCAGAGTGTGTGGTATGGTGAAACTGTGCCCCCGCGTTCTAGATTTCCCTGCGAGGGGAAACATCCTCTCTGCATCTACCTTGTCATGCCCCCTCAGTATCTTATATGTTTCAATCTTCTAAATTCCAATGAGTATAGGCCCAGCCTGCGCAACCTTTCCTCATAAGTCAACCCCCTCATCTCTGGAATTAACCTAATGAATCGTCTCTGAACTGCCTCCAATGCAAGTATATCCTTTCTTAAATAAGGAAACCGAAACTGTACGCAGTACTCAAGGTGTGGTCTCACCAATACCCTGTACAGTTGTAGCAGGACTTCCCTGCTTTTATACTCGAAACCCCTTTGAAATAAAGGCTAACATTCCATTTGCCTTTTTGATTACTTGCTGTACCTGCATGATAACTTTTTGTGTTTCGTGCTCAAGGACCCCCAGGTCCCCCTGAACTGTAGCATTTTGTAATCTCTCTCAATTTAAATAATATAATTTGCTTTTTTATTTTTCCTGCCAAAGTGTATAACCTCGCACTTTCCCACATTATACTCCATCTGTCAAATGTTTGCCCATTCACTTAGCCTGTCTATATCCCTTTGCAGGTCTTTGAGTCCTCAGCACAACTTGCTTTTCCACCCATCTTTGTATCATCCACAAACTTGGCTACATTACACTCGATCCCTTCATCCAAGTCATTAATGTAGATTGTAAATAGCTGAGGCCCCAGCACTGATCCCTGTGGCACCCCACTAGTTACCGTTCGGCAACTGGAAAATGATCCATTTATCCCAACTCTCTGCTTTCTGTTAGTTAGCCAATTCTCTATCCATGCTAATATATTACCCCCAATTCCGTGAGCTCTTATCTTATGCAGTAACCTTTTATGTGGCACCTTATCGAATGCCTTCTGGAAATCTAAATACACCACATCCACTGGTTCACCTTTCTCCACCCTGCTCGTTACCTCCTCAAAGAACTCCAGCAAGTTTGTTAAACAAGATTTCCCTTTCATAAAACCATGCTGACTCTGCTTGACTGCATTATGATTTTCCAAATGCTCTGCTACTGCTTCCTTAATGAAGGACTCCAGCATTTTCCCAATGACAAATGTTAGGTTAACCGGTCTATAGTTTCCTGCTTTCTGTCTCCCTGCTTTCTTGAATAGGGGTGTTACAGTTGCAGTTTTCCAATCTGCTGGGACCTCTGCAGAGTCCAGGGAATTTTGGTATATTGCAACCAATGCATCCACTATCTCTGCAGCCACTTCTTTTAAGACCCTGGGATGCAGGCCATCTGGTCCAGGCGACTTGTCATCTTTTAGTCCCATTATTTTACCAAGTACTATTTCCTTAGTGATAGTGATTGTCTTTAGCTCCCCCCTCCCTGTGGCCCCTTGATTATCCATTATTGGGATGTTGTTAGTGTCTTCTACCGTGAAGACAGATACAAAATATTTGTTCAGAGTCTCTGCCATTTCCCCGTTCCCCATTATTAATTCCCCAGTCTCATCCTCTAAGGGACCAACATTTACTTTAGCTACCCTCTTCCTTTTTATATACCTGTAGAAGCTCTTACTATCTGTTTTAATGGCCCAGTAATTCCGGTCCCAACGCGTGAGTACAGACAGGGTACTCACGTGTGGGCCCATTGGAAGTGCCGGATTTCAGCATGCACAGTGCATGCGCGGAAAACCGGCATTTCCTCTCCTCTGAACCAAGGGGTTAAGAAGCGGTTCCCTAGCGACGTTTGAGGCAGCGTGTATGCGCTGAACTTCGTTTTTTTTGACAGGTTTGTCTGTGCGTGAAGGCCTCCACTTTTTACGAATGTAAAAAGCAGACGTAAGGACTTAGTTTTATAAGGTAAGTGGTCTAATAATTAAAGTTAGAATCTTTTTTCCACAGGTTTATTATTTTTAAAGAATTTACAGTAAGGTAAGTGTATTTTTGGACCCGATTTCTTGAAAAAAAAATTTTGGCAGAAATTTGAGTAATGGTTTAAATTAGTTTTTTAAAGTTATTAATAGTTAATTTAATTAATGGAATGTTTTTTTTAACTTTTATTTAAAGTTTAAGTAGTGTTTTGGGCACCCGTACTTTTCATGAGTTTGACAGGTCTTATGTCTTATGGATCACGCACGCACAGCGCGCCGGGAGCTGAACCGGCGGCCCAGTCTTCAAATGTCAGCACGATATGTAAGTGTAGGTCGGGGGCTTGCACCGGCGGGAAGCCCCCGACCCGAATTTCTGGGCCATTGTTTCTTGCCAGTTTACTCTCATAATTAATTTTCTCTCTCTATTATTTTTTTAGTCATCCTTTGCTGGTTTTTAAAAATTTCCCAATCCTCTGGCCTCCCACCAATCTTGACAACATTGTATGCCTTCGTTTTCAATTTGATACCATCCTTTACTTCCTTAGTTAGCCACAGATGGTGCTCCCTTCTCTTAAAATCTTTCTTTCTCACTGGAATATATTTTTGTTGAGAGTTATGAAATATCTCCTTAAATGTCTGCTACTGCATTTCAACTGTCTTACCCTTTAATTTATTTTTCCAGTCCACTTTAGCCAGTTCTGCCCTCATGCCACTGTAATTGCCTTTAAGATCAGGACACTGGTTTGAGATACAACTTTCTCACCCTCCAACTGAATTTGAAATTCAACCATGCTATGATCACTCTTTCCTAGAGGAACCTTTACTATGAGATCATTTATTAATTCTGTCTCATTACATAGTACCAGATCCAAGATAGCCTGTTTCCTGGTTGGTTCCATTACATACTGTTCTAGGAAACCATCCCGGATGCACTCTATGAACTCCTCCTCAAGGCTACCATGGCCAATTTGATTTGTCCAATCAATATGGAGATTAAAATCACCCATGATTATTACCGTACCATTTTTACAGGCCTCCATTATTTGTTGATTTATACTCTGTCCAACAGTATTGCTGCTGTTCGGGGGCCTGTAGACTACGCCCACCAGAGACTTTTTCCCTTTATTGTTTTTTATCACTACCCAAACCGATTCTGCATCTTGATCTTCTGAGCCAATATCACTTCTCACCACTGCACTGGTCCCATCCTTTACCAACAAAGCCACCCCACCTCCCTTTCCTTTCTGTCTATCCTTCCGAATTGTCAAATACCCTGGCATATTCAGTTCCCAGCCCTGATCACCTTGCAACCACATCTGTAATGACAATCAGATCATACCCGTTTGTATCTATTTGTGCCGTCAACTCATCTATCTTGTTACGAATGCTGCGTGCATTCAGAGATAGAGCTTTTAACTTTGTCTTTTTACCATTCCTCCTTGTTGTGGCCCCATTTTCTGTTGCACTGTTGCACTCTTATTTTTAAACATTCTTTCCTTCCTGTCACACTCTGGTTATTATTTCCCCCATCTCTATCCTGCTCTATTGCTTTCTCATTTCTCATTGACTTTTTAAATTCCCGCTCACCTGCATCCTTCCCCCCCCCACCCCACTATTTAGTTTAAAGCCCTCTCTACAGCCCTAGTTATTCGATTCGCCAGGACTCTCGCCCCAGCATGGTTCAAGTGAAGCTCGTCCAAACGGATCAGCTCCCTCTTATCCCAGTACTGGTGCCAGTGCCCCACAAATCGAAACCCATTTCTCCCACACCAGTCTTTGAGCCACTTGTTCATTTCTCTGATCTTATTTACCCTATGCAAATTCGCTCGTGGCTCAGGTAGTAATCCATAGAAACATAGAAACATAGAAGATAGGAGCAGGAGTAGGCCATTCGTCCCCTCGAGCCTGCTCCGCCATTCAATGCGATCATGGCTGATCATCCAAATTCAGTACCCGGTCCCTGCTTTCTCCCCATACCCCTTGATCCCTTTAGCCTTGAGAAATATATCCAACTCCTTCTTGAATATATTTAATGAATTGGCCTCTACTGCCTTCTGTGGTAGAGAATTCCACAGGTTCACCACTCTCTGGGTGAAGAAATTCCTCCTCATTTCTGTCCTAAATGGCCTACCCCTTATCCTTAGACTGTGACCCCTGGTTCTGGACTCCCCGACCATTGGGAACATCCTTCCAGCATCTAGTCTGTCTAGTCCTGTTAGAATTTTATAAGTTTTGATGAGATCCCCTCTCATTCCTCTAAACTCCAGCGAGTACAAGCCCAATCGATCCAATCTCTCCTCATACGTCATTCCTGCCATCCCAGGTATCAGCCTGGTGAATCTTCGCTGAACTCCTTCCATGGCAAGAACATCCTTCCTCAGATAAGGCGAACAAAACTGCACACAATACTCAAGATGTGGTCTCACCAAGGCCCTGTACAACTGCAGCAAGACATCCTTGTTCCTGTACTCAAACCCTCTCGCTACGAAGGCCAACATACCATTTGCCTTCTTAACCGCCTGCTGCACCTGCATGCTTACCTTCAGCGACTGGTGCACAAGGACACCCAGGTCTCGTTGTACTTCCCCTTCTCCCAATCTATTGCCATTCAGATAATAATCTGCCTTCCTGTTTTTGCTATCAAAGTGCCAGAGATTATTACCTTTGTGGTACTGCTTTTTAATTTAGCCCGTAGCTGCTCATACTCTCTCAGCAGAACCTCTTTCTTTGTCCTACCTATGACATTGGTGCCTACGTGGACCATGACAACTAGATCCTCCCCCTCCCACTCCAAGTTTCTCTCCAGCCCAGAGGAGATGTCCATAACCCTGGCACCAGGCAGGCAACACGGCCTTCAGGACTCACGCTCTCGGCTGCAGAGAACAGTGTCTATCCCCCTAACTGTATTATCCCCTATCACTACAACATTTCTTTTTACTCCCCCCACTTGAATGGCTCCCTGTACCACAGTGCTTTGGTCAGATTGCTCATCCTCACTGCAATCCCTGCCCTCGTCCACACAGGGAACAAGAATCTCGTACCTGTTAGACAAGGCCAAGGGCTGAGGCTCCTCCATCACTACGTCCTGGATCCCAATACCTGCCTCGCTTGTAGTCACACCCTCCTGTCCCTGACCATGGGCCAAATTGGAAGTAATTACTCTAGTGGGTGTGACTGCCTCCTGGAACTTAGTGTCCAGGTAACGCTCCCCCTCCCTAATGTGTCGCAGTGTCTGAATCTCAGACTCCAGCTCATCAACTCTGAGCCGAAGTTCCTCGAGAAGCCAACATTTGCTGTAGATGTGGTCGCCTTGGATCTCAATGGTGTCCACCAGCTCCCACATGCAACAACAACAACACATTACCTGGTCTCCCATCTCAATTAATTAATTTAGTTTTAAAATTTGGAACATGTATATCTTTTAATCTACACCAAGGCACTTAAATTTTGACGCCCAAGTTTGGAAAAAAAAGTGAGAAATATAGAAATACTCTCCAACCAATCACTTACCTGCTTTCTGGTGATGTCACACTTCGATTATTTTTACTTCTTTACACTCACTGGTCTGTTGTAGTTGCTCTCCTGGGCTCCCGCTCACCTTCAGTAGTTCTGAACTCTCGCTCTCTCCTGGGCTCCCGCTCACCTTCAGTAGTTCTGAACTCTCGCTCTCTCCTGGGCTCCCGCTCACCTTCAGTAGTTCCGAACTCTCGCTCTCTCCTGGGCTCCCGCTCACCTTTAGTAGTTCCGAACTCTCGCTCTCCCCTGGGCTCCCGCTCACCTTCAGTAGTTCCTAACTCTCGCTCTCTCCTGGGCTCCCGCTCACCTTCAGTAGTTCTGAACTCTCGCTCTCTCCTGGGCTCCCGCTCACCTTCAGTAGTTCCGAACTCTCGCTCTCCTGGGCTCCCGCTCACCTTCAGTAGTTCTGAACTCTCGCTCTCTCCTGGGCTCCCGCTCACCTTCAGTAGATCCGAACTCTCGCTCTCTCCTGGGCTCCCGCTCACCTTCAGTAGTTCCGAACTCTCGCTCTCCTGGGCTCCCGCTCATCTTCAGTAGTTCCGAACTCTCACTCTCCTGGGCTCCCGCTCACCTTCAGTAGTTCCGAACTCTCGCTCTCTCCTGGGCTCCCGCTCACCTTTAGTAGTTCCGAACTCTCGCTCTCTCCTGGGCTCCCGCTCAGCTTTAGTAGTTCCGAACTCTCGCTCTCTCCTGGGCTCCCGCTCACCTTCAGTAGTTCTGAACTCTCGCTCTCCTGGGCTCCCGCTCACCTTCAGTAGTTCCAAACTCTCGCTCTCTCCTGGGCTCCCGCTCACCTTTAGTAGTTCCGAACACTCGCTCTCTCCTGGGCTCCCGCTCACCTTCAGTAGTTCCGAACTCTCGCTCTCTCCTGGGCTCCCGCTCACCTTCAGTAGTTCTGAACTCTCGCTCTCCTGGGCTCCCGCTCACCTTTAGTAGTTCCGAACACTCGCTCTCTCCTGGGCTCCCGCTCACCTTCAGTAGTTCCGAACTCTCGCTCTCTCCTGGGCTCCCACTCACCTTCAGTAGTTCCGAACTCTCGCTCTCTCCTGGGCTCCCGCTCACCTTTAGTAGTTCCGAACACTCGCTCTCTCCTGGGCTCCCGCTCACCTTCAGTAGTTCCGAACTCTCGCTCTCTCCTGGGCTCCCGCTCACCTTCAGTAGTTCCGAACTCTTGCTCTCTCCTGGGCTCCCGCTCACCTTTAGTAGTTCCGAACACTCGCTCTCTCCTGGGCTCCCGCTCACCTTCAGTAGTTCCGAACTCTCGCTCTCCTGGGCTCCCGCTCACCTTCAGTAGTTCCGAACTCTCGCTCTCCTGGGCTCCCGCTCACCTTCAGTAGTTCCGAACTCTCGCTCTCCTGGGCTCCCGCTCACCTTCAGTAGTTCCGAACTATCGCTCTCCTGGGCTTCCGCTCACCTTCAGTAGTTCCGAACTCTCGCTCTCTCCTGGGCTCCCACTCACCGTCAGTAGTTCCGAACTCTCGCTCTCTCCTGGGCTCCTGCTCACCTTCAGTAGTTCCGAACTCTCGCTCTCTCCTGGGCTCCCACTCACCTTCAGTAGTTCCGAACTCTCGCTCTCCTGGGCTCCCGCTCACCTTCAGTAGTTCCAAACTCTCGCTCTCTCCTGGGCTCCCGCTCACCTTTAGTAGTTCCGAACTCTCGCTCTCCCCTGGGCTCCCGCTCACCTTCAGTAGTTCCGAACTCTTGCTCTCTCCTGGGCTCCCACTCACCTTTAGTAGTTCTGAACACTCGCTCTCTCCTGGGCTCCCGCTCACCTTCAGTAGTTCCGAACTCTCGCTCTCCTGGGCTCCCGCTCACCTTCAGTAGTTCCGAACTCTCGCTCTCTCCTGGGCTCCCACTCACCGTCAGTAGTTCCGAACTCTCGCTCTCTCCTGGGCTCCCGCTCACCTTCAGTAGTTCCGAACTCTCGCTCTCCTGGGCCCCCGCTCACCTTCAGTAGTTCCGAACTCTCGCTCTCCTGGGCTCCCGCTCACCTTCAGTAGTTCCGAACTATCGCTCTCCTGGGCTTCCGCTCACCTTCAGTAGCTCCGAACTCTCGCTCTCTCCTGGGCTCCCACTCACCGTCAGTAGTTCCGAACTCTCGCTCTCTCCTGGGCTCCCGCTCACCTTCAGTAGTTCCGAACTCTCGCTCTCTCCTGGGCTCCCGCTCACCTTCAGTAGTTCTGAACTCTCGCTCTCCTGGGCTCCCGCTCACTTTCAGTAGTTCCGAACTCTCGCTCTCTCCTGGGCTTCCACTCACCTTCAGTAGTTCCGAACTCTCGTTCTCTCCTGGGCTCCCGCTCACCTTCAGTAGTTCCGAACTCTCGCTCTCCTGGGCTCCCGCTCACCTTCAGTAGTTCCGAACTCTCGCTCTCTCCTGGGCTCCCGCTCACCTTCAGTAGTTCCGAACTCTCGCTCTCCTGGGCTCCCGCTGTTTTAGTAGCGCCGAACTCTCGCTCTCCTGGGCTCCCATTGTTTTAGTAGCTCCGAACTCTCGCTCTCCTGGGCTCCCATTGTTTTAGTAGCTCCGAACTCTCGCCCTCCTGGGCTCCCGCTGTTTTAGTAGCTCTGAATTCTCGCTCTCTCCTGGGCTCCTGCTGTTTTAGTAGCTCCGAACTCTCACTTTCCTGGGCTCCCGCTGTTTTAGTAGCTCCGAACTTTCGCACTCCTGGGCTCCCGCTGTTTTAGTAGCTCCGAACACTCACCCTCCTGTGCTCCTGCTGCTTTAGTAGCTCCAAACTCTCGCTCTCTCCGGGGCTCCCGCTGTTTTAGTAGCTCCGAACTCTCGCTTTCTCCTGGGCTCCCGCTGTTTTAGTAGCCCTGAACTGTTGCTCTCCTGGGCTCCCGCTGTTTTAGTTGCTACAAGCTCCCGCTGTTTTAGTTGCTACAAACTCTCGCTCTCCTGGGCTCCCACTGTTTTAGTAGCTCCGAACTCTCGCTCTCTCCTGTGCTCCCACTGTTTTAGTAGCTCCGAACTCTCGCTCTCCTGGGCTCCCGCTGCTTTAGCAGCTCCGAACTCTCGCTCTCCAGGGCTCCCGCTGTTTTAGTAGCTCCGAACACTCACTCTCCTGGGCTCCTGCTATTTTAGTAGCTCCGAACACTCGCTCTCCTGGGCTCCCGCTGCTTTAGTAGGTCCGAACTCTCGCTCTCCTGGGCTCCTGCTCCATTAGTAGCTCCGAATTCTCGCTCTCCTGGGCTCCCGCTGTTTTAGTAGCTCCGAACTCTCGCTCTCCTGGGCTCCCACTGCTTTAGTAGCCCCGAACTCTCGCTCTCTCCTGGGCGCCTGCTGCTTTAGTAGATCCGAACTCTCGCTCTCCTGGGCTCCCGCTGTTTTAGTAGCTCCAAACACTCGCTCTCCTGGACTCCCGCTGTTTTAGTAGCTCCGAACACTCGCTCTCCTGGGCTCCCGCTGTTTTAGTAGCTCCGACTCTCGCTCTCCTGGGCTCCTGCTGTTTTAGTAGCTCCGAACTCTTGCTCTCCTGGGCTCCCACTGTTTTAGTAGCTCCGAACTCTCGCTCTCCTGGGCTCCCACTGTTTAAGTAGCTCTGGACTCTCGCTCTCTCCTGGGCTTCTGCTGTTTTAGTAGCTCCAAACTCTCGCTCTCCTGAGCTCCCGCTGTTTTAGTAGCTCCAAACTCTCGCTTTCTCCTGAGCTCCCACTGTTTTAGTAGCTCCGAACTCTCACTCTCCTGGGCTCCCGCTGTTTTAGTAGCTCCGAACTCTTGCTCTCCTGGGCTCCCGCTGCTTTAGCAGCTCCGAACTCTCGCTCTCCAGGGCTCCCGCTGTTTTAGTAGCTCCGAACACTCACTCTCCTGGGCTCCTGCTATTTTAGTAGCTCCGAACACTCGCTCTCCAGGGCTCCCGCTGTTTTAGTAGCTCCGAACACTCACTCTCCTGGGCTCCTGCTATTTTAGTAGCTCCGAGCAATCGCTCTCCTGGGCTCCCGCTGCTTTAGTAGCTCCGAACTCTCGCTCTCCTGGGCTCCTGCTCCTTTAGTAGCTCCGAATTCTCGCTCTCCTGGGCTCCCGCTGTTTTAGTAGCTCCGAACTCTCGCTCTCCTGGGCTCCCGCTGTTTTAGTAGCTCCGAACTCTCGCTCTCCTGGGCTCCCACTGCTTTAGTAGCCCCGAACTCTCGCTCTCTCCTGGGCGCCTGCTGCTTTAGTAGATCCGAACTCTCGCTCTCCTGGGCTCCCGCTGTTTTAGTAGCTCCAAACACTCGCTCTCCTGGACTCCCGCTGTTTTAGTAGCTCCGAACACTCGCTCTCCTGGGCTCCCGCTGTTTTAGTAGCTCCGACTCTCGCTCTCCTGGGCTCCTGCTGTTTTAGTAGCTCCGAACTCTTGCTCTCCTGGGCTCCCACTGTTTTAGTGGCTCCGAACTCTCGCTCTCCTGGGCTCCCACTGTTTTAGTAGCCCTGGACTCTCGCTCTCTCCTGGGCTTCTGCTGTTTTAGTAGCTCCGAACTCTCGCTCTCCTGAGCTCCCGCTGTTTTAGTAGCTCCAAACTCTCGCTTTCTCCTGAGCTCCCACTGTTTTAGTAGCTCCGAACTCTCACTCTCCTGGGCTCCCGCTGTTTTAGTAGCTCCGAACTCTTGCTCTCCTGGGCTCCCGCTGTTTTAGTAGCTCCGATCTCTCGCTCTCTCCTGGGCTACCGCTGTTTTAGTAGCTCCGAATTCACGCTCTCTCCTGGGCTCCTGCTGTTTTAGTAGCTCTGAACTCTCACTCTCCTGGGCTCCCGCTGTTTTAGTAGCTCCGAACTCTTGCTCTCCTGGGCTCCCGCTGTTTTAGTAGCTCCGATCTCTCGCACTCCCCGGGGCTCCTGCTGTTTTTGTACCTCCGAACTCTCGCTCTCCTGGGCTCCCGTTGTTTTAGTAGCTCCGAACTCTCGCTTTCCTGGGCTCCCATTGTTTTTGTACCTCCGAACTCTCGCTCTCCTGGGCTCCCGCTGTTTTAGTAGCTCCGAATTCACATTCTCTCCTGGGCTCCTGCTGTTTTAGTAGCTCCGAACTCTCGCTTTCCTGGGCTCCCGCTGTTTTAGTAGCTCCGAACTTTCGCTCTCTCCAGGGCTCCCGCTGTTTTAGTAGCTCTGAACTCTCGCTTTCTCCTGGGCTCCCGCTGTTTTAGTAGCCCTGAACTGTTGCTCTCCTGGGCTCCCGCTGTTTTAGTTGCTACAAGCTCCCGCTGTTTTAGTTGCTACAAACTCTCGCTCTCCTGGGCTCCCACTGTTTTAGTAGCTCCGAACTCTCGCTCTCTCCTGGGCTCCCACTCACCGTCAGTAGTTCCGAACTCTCGCTCTCTCCTGGGCTCCTGCTCACCTTCAGTAGTTCCGAACTCTCGCTCTCTCCTGGGCTCCCACTCACCTTCAGTAGTTCTGAACTCTCGCTCTCCTGGGCTCCCACTGTTTTAGTAGCTCCGAACTCTCGCTCTCTCCTGTGCTCCCGCTGTTTTAGTAGCTCCGAACTCTCGCTCTCCTGGGCTCCCGCTGCTTTAGCAGCTCCGAACTCTCGCTCTCCAGGGCTCCCGCTGTTTTAGTAGCTCCGAACACTCACTCTCCTGGGCTCCTGCTATTTTAGTAGCTCCGAACACTCGCTCTCCTGGGCTCCCGCTGCTTTAGTAGCTCCGAACTCTCGCTCTCCTGGGCTCCTGCTCCATTAGTAGCTCCGAATTCTCGCTCTCCTGGGCTCCCGCTGTTTTAGTAGCTCCGAACTCTCGCTCTCCTGGGCTCCCACTGCTTTAGTAGCCCCGAACTCTCGCTCTCTCCTGGGCGCCTGCTGCTTTAGTAGATCCGAACTCTCGCTCTCCTGGGCTCCCACTGGTTTAGTAGCTCCAAACACTCGCTCTCCTGGACTCCCGCTGTTTTAGTAGCTCCGAACACTCGCTCTCCTGGGCTCCCGCTGTTTTAGTAGCTCCGACTCTCGCTCTCCTGGGCTCCTGCTGTTTTAGTAGCTCTGGACTCTCGCTCTCTCCTGGGCTTCTGCTGTTTTAGTAGCTCCAAACTCTCGCTCTCCTGAGCTCCCGCTGTTTTAGTAGCTCCAAACTCTCGCTTTCTCCTGAGCTCCCACTGTTTTAGTAGCTCCGAACTCTCACTCTCCTGGGCTCCCGCTGTTTTAGTAGCTCCGAACTCTTGCTCTCCTGGGCTCCCGCTGCTTTAGCAGCTCCGAACTCTCGCTCTCCAGGGCTCCCGCTGTTTTAGTAGCTCCGAACACTCACTCTCCTGGGCTCCTGCTATTTTAGTAGCTCCGAACACTCGCTCTCCAGGGCTCCCGCTGTTTTAGTAGCTCCGAACACTCACTCTCCTGGGCTCCTGCTATTTTAGTAGCTCCGAGCACTCGCTCTCCTGGGCTCCCACTGCTTTAGTAGCTCCGAACTCTCGCTCTCCTGGGCTCCTGCTCCTTTAGTAGCTCCGAATTCTCGCTCTCCTGCGCTCCCGCTGTTTTAGTAGCTCCGAACTCTCGCTCTCCTGGGCTCCCGCTGTTTTAGTAGCTCCGAACTCTCGCTCTCCTGGGCTCCCACTGCTTTAGTAGCCCCGAACTCTCGCTCTCTCCTGGGCGCCTGCTGCTTTAGTAGATCCGAACTCTCGCTCTCCTGGGCTCCCGCTGTTTTAGTAGCTCCAAACACTCGCTCTCCTGGACTCCCGCTGTTTTAGTAGCTCCGAACACTCGCTCTCCTGGGCTCCCGCTGTTTTAGTAGCTCCGACTCTCGCTCTCCTGGGCTCCTGCTGTTTTAGTAGCTCCGAACTCTTGCTCTCCTGGGCTCCCACTGTTTTAGTGGCTCCGAACTCTCGCTCTCCTGGGCTCCCACTGTTTTAGTAGCCCTGGACTCTCGCTCTCTCCTGGGCTTCTGCTGTTTTAGTAGCTCCGAACTCTCGCTCTCCTGAGCTCCCGCTGTTTTAGTAGCTCCAAACTCTCGCTTTCTCCTGAGCTCCCACTGTTTTAGTAGCTCCGAACTCTCACTCTCCTGGGCTCCCGCTGTTTTAGTAGCTCCGAACTCTTGCTCTCCTGGGCTCCCGCTGTTTTAGTAGCTCCGATCTCTCGCTCTCTCCTGGGCTCCCGCTGTTTTAGTAGCTCCGAATTCACGCTCTCTCCTGGGCTCCTGCTGTTTTAGTAGCGCCGAACTCTCGCTCTCCTGGGCTCCCATTGTTTTAGTAGCTCCGAACTCTCGCTCTCCTGGGCTCCCATTGTTTTAGTAGCTCTGAACTCTCACTCTCCTGGGCTCCCGTTGTTTTAGTAGCTCCGAACTCTTGCTCTCCTGGGCTCCCGCTGTTTTAGTAGCTCCGATCTCTCGCACTCCCCGGGGCTCCTGCTGTTTTTGTACCTCCGAACTCTCGCTCTCCTGGGCTCCCGTTGTTTTAGTAGCGCCGAACTCTCGCTCTCCTGGGCTCCCATTGTTTTAGTAGCTCCGAACTCTCGCTTTCCTGGGCTCCCATTGTTTTAGTAGCTCCGAACTCTCGCTCTCCTGGGCTCCCGCTGTTTTAGTAGCTCCGAATTCACATTCTCTCCTGGGCTCCTGCTGTTTTAGTAGCTCCGAACTCTCGCTTTCCTGGGCTCCCGCTGTTTTAGTAGCTCCGAACTTTCGCACTCCTGGGCTCCCGCTGTTTTAGTAGCTCCGAACACTCACTCTCCTGGGCTCCTGCTGCTTTAGTAGCTCCGTACTCTCGCTCTCTCCAGGGCTCCCGCTGTTTTAGTAGCTCCGAACTCTCGCTTTCTCCTGGGCTCCCGCTGTTTTAGTAGCCCTGAACTGTTGCTCTCCTGGGCTCCCGCTGTTTTAGTTGCTACAAGCTCCCGCTGTTTTAGTTGCTACAAACTCTCGCTCTCCTGGGCTCCCACTGTTTTAGTAGCTCCGAACTCTCGCTCTCTCCTGGGCTCCCACTCACCGTCAGTAGTTCCGAACTCTCGCTCTCTCCTGGGCTCCTGCTCACCTTCAGTAGTTCCGAACTCTCGCTCTCTCCTGGGCTCCCACTCACCTTCAGTAGTTCTGAACTCTCGCTCTCCTGGGCTCCCGCTCACCTTCAGTAGTTCCAAACTCTCGCTCTCTCCTGGGCTCCCGCTCACCTTTAGTAGTTCCGAACTCTCGCTCTCTCCTGGGCTCCCGCTCACCTTCAGTAGTTCCGAACTCTTGCTCTCTCCTGGGCTCCCGCTCACCTTTAGTAGTTCCGAACACTCGCTCTCTCCTGGGCTCCCGCTCACCTTCAGTAGTTCCGAACTCTCGCTCTCCTGGGCTCCCGCTCACCTTCAGTAGTTCCGAACTCTCGCTCTCTCCTGGGCTCCCACTCACCTTCAGTAGTTCCGAACTCTCGCTCTCTCCTGGGCTCCCACTCACCTTCAGTAGTTCTGAACTCTCGCTCTCCTGGGCCCCCGCTCACCTTCAGTAGTTCCGAACTCTCGCTCTCCTGGGCTCCCGCTCACCTTCAGTAGTTCCGAACTATCGCTCTCCTGGGCTTCCGCTCACCTTCAGTAGCTCCGAACTCTCGCTCTCTCCTGGGCTCCCACTCACCGTCAGTAGTTCCGAACTCTCGCTCTCTCCTGGGCTCCCGCTCACCTTCAGTAGTTCCGAACTCTCGCTCTCTCCTGGGCTCCCGCTCACCTTCAGTAGTTCTGAACTCTCGCTCTCCTGGGCTCCCGCTCACTTTCAGTAGTTCCGAACTCTCGCTCTCTCCTGGGCTTCCACTCACCTTCAGTAGTTCCGAACTCTCGCTCTCCTGGGCTCCCGCTCACCTTCAGTAGTTCCGAACTCTCGTTCTCTCCTGGGCTCCCGCTCACCTTCAGTAGTTCCGAACTCTCGCTCTCCTGGGCTCCCGCTCACCTTCAGTAGTTCCGAACTCTCGCTCTCTCCTGGGCTCCCGCTCACCTTCAGTAGTTCCGAACTCTCGCTCTCCTGGGCTCCCGCTGTTTTAGTAGCGCCAAACTCTCGCTCTCCTGGGCTCCCATTGTTTTAGTAGCTCCGAACTCTCGCTCTCCTGGGCTCCCATTGTTTTAGTAACTCCGAACTCTCGCTCTCCTGGGCTCCCGCTGTTTTAGTAGCTCCGAATTCTCACTCTCTCCTGGGCTCCTGCTGTTTTAGTAGCTCTGAACTCTCACTTTCCTGGGCTCCCGCTGTTTTAGTAGCTCCGAACTTTCGCACTCCTGGGCTCCCGCTGTTTTAGTAGCTCCGAACACTCACTCTCCTGGGCTCCTGCTGCTTTAGTAGCTCCAAACTCTCGCTCTCTCCGGGGCTCCCGCTGTTTTAGTAGCTCCGAACTCTCGCTTTCTCCTGGGCTCCCGCTGTTTTAGTAGCCCTGAACTGTTGCTCTCCTGGGCTCCCGCTGTTTTAGTTGCTACAAGCTCCCGCTGTTTTAGTTGCTACAAACTCTCGCTCTCCTGGGCTCCCACTGTTTTAGTAGCTCCGAACTCTCGCTCTCTCCTGTGCTCCCGCTGTTTTAGTAGCTCCGAACTCTCGCTCTCCTGGGCTCCCGCTGCTTTAGCAGCTCCGAACTCTCGCTCTCCAGGGCTCCCGCTGTTTTAGTAGCTCCGAACACTCACTCTCCTGGGCTCCTGCTATTTTAGTAGCTCCGAACACTCGCTCTCCTTGTCTCCCGCTGCTTTAGTAGCTCCGAACTCTCGCTCTCCTGGGCTCCTGCTCCATTAGTAGCTCCGAATTCTCACTCTCCTGGGCTCCCGCTGTTTTAGTAGCTCCGAACTCTCGCTCTCCTGGGCTCCTGCTGTTTTAGTAGCTCCGAAATCTCGCTCTCCTGGGCTCCCACTGCTTTAGTAGCCCCGAACTCTCGCTCTCTCCTGGGCGCCTGCTGCTTTAGTAGATCCGAACTCTCGCTCTCCTGGGCTCCCGCTGTTTTAGTAGCTCCAAACACTCGCTCTCCTGGACTCCCGCTGTTTTAGTAGCTCCGAACACTCGCTCTCCTGGGCTCCCGCTGTTTTAGTAGCTCCGACTCTCGCTCTCCTGGGCTCCTGCTGTTTTAGTAGCTCCGAACTCTTGCTCTCCTGGGCTCCCACTGTTTTAGTGGCTCCGAACTCTCGCTCTCCTGGGCTCCCACTGTTTTAGTAGCCCTGGACTCTCGCTCTCTCCTGGGCTTCTGCTGTTTTAGTAGCTCCGAACTCTCGCTCTCCTGAGCTCCCGCTGTTTTAGTAGCTCCAAACTCTCGCTTTCTCCTGAGCTCCCACTGTTTTAGTAGCTCCGAACTCTCACTCTCCTGGGCTCCCGCTGTTTTAGTAGCTCCGAACTCTTGCTCTCCTGGGCTCCCGCTGTTTTAGTAGCTCCGATCTCTCGCTCTCTCCTGGGCTCCCGCTGTTTTAGTAGCTCCGAATTCACGCTCTCTCCTGGGCTCCTGCTGTTTTAGTAGCGCCGAACTCTCGCTCTCCTGGGCTCCCATTGTTTTAGTAGCTCCGAACTCTCGCTCTCCTGGGCTCCCATTGTTTTAGTAGCTCTGAACTCTCACTCTCCTGGGCTCCCGTTGTTTTAGTAGCTCCGAACTCTTGCTCTCCTGGGCTCCCGCTGTTTTAGTAGCTCCGATCTCTCGCACTCCCCGGGGCTCCTGCTGTTTTTGTACCTCCGAACTCTCGCTCTCCTGGGCTCCCGTTGTTTTAGTAGCGCCGAACTCTCGCTCTCCTGGGCTCCCATTGTTTTAGTAGCTCCGAACTCTCGCTTTCCTGGGCTCCCATTGTTTTAGTAGCTCCGAACTCTTGCTCTCCTGGGCTCCCGCTGTTTTAGTAGCTCCGAATTCACATTCTCTCCTGGGCTCCTGCTGTTTTAGTAGCTCCGAACTCTCGCTTTCCTGGGCTCCCGCTGTTTTAGTAGCTCCGAACTTTCGCACTCCTGGGCTCCCGCTGTTTTAGTAGCTCCGAACACTCACTCTCCTGGGCTCCTGCTGCTTTAGTAGCTCCGTACTCTCGCTCTCTCCAGGGCTCCCGCTGTTTTAGTAGCTCCGAACTCTCGCTTTCTCCTGGGCTCCCGCTGTTTTAGTAGCCCTGAACTGTTGCTCTCCTGGGCTCCCGCTGTTTTAGTTGCTACAAGCTCCCGCTGTTTTAGTTGCTACAAACTCTCGCTCTCCTGGGCTCCCACTGTTTTAGTAGCTCCGAACTCTCGCTCTCTCCTGGGCTCCCACTCACCGTCAGTAGTTCCGAACTCTCGCTCTCTCCTGGGCTCCTGCTCACCTTCAGTAGTTCTGAACTCTCGCTCTCTCCTGGGCTCCCACTCACCTTCAGTAGTTCTGAACTCTCGCTCTCCTGGGCTCCCGCTCACCTTCAGTAGTTCCAAACTCTCGCTCTCTCCTGGGCTCCCGCTCACCTTTAGTAGTTCCGAACTCTCGCTCTCTCCTGGGCTCCCGCTCACCTTCAGTAGTTCCGAACTCTTGCTCTCTCCTGGGCTCCCGCTCACCTTTAGTAGTTCCGAACACTCGCTCTCTCCTGGGCTCCCGCTCACCTTCAGTAGTTCCGAACTCTCGCTCTCCTGGGCTCCCGCTCACCTTCAGTAGTTCCGAACTCTCGCTCTCTCCTGGGCTCCCACTCACCTTCAGTAGTTCCGAACTCTCGCTCTCTCCTGGGCTCCCACTCACCTTCAGTAGTTCTGAACTCTCGCTCTCCTGGGCCCCCGCTCACCTTCAGTAGTTCCGAACTCTCGCTCTCCTGGGCTCCCGCTCACCTTCAGTAGTTCCGAACTATCGCTCTCCTGGGCTTCCGCTCACCTTCAGTAGCTCCGAACTCTCGCTCTCTCCTGGGCTCCCACTCACCGTCAGTAGTTCCGAACTCTCGCTCTCTCCTGGGCTCCTGCTCACCTTCAGTAGTTCCGAACTCTCGCTCTCTCCTGGGCTCCCGCTCACTTCAGTAGTTCTGAACTCTCGCTCTCCTGGGCTCCCGCTCACTTTCAGTAGTTCCGAACTCTCGCTCTCTCCTGGGCTTCCACTCACCTTCAGTAGTTCCGAACTCTCGCTCTCCTGGGCTCCCGCTCACCTTCAGTAGTTCCGAACTCTCGTTCTCTCCTGGGCTCCCGCTCACCTTCAGTAGTTCCGAACTCTCGCTCTCCTGGGCTCCCGCTCACCTTCAGTAGTTCCGAACTCTCGCTCTCTCCTGGGCTCCCGCTCACCTTCAGTAGTTCCGAACTCTCGCTCTCCTGGGCTCCCGCTGTTTTAGTAGCGCCGAACTCTCGCTCTCCTGGGCTCCCATTGTTTTAGTAGCTCCGAACTCTCGCTCTCCTGGGCTCCCATTGTTTTAGTAGCTCCGAACTCTCGCTCTCCTGGGCTCCCGCTGTTTTAGTAGCTCCGAACTCTCGCTCTCCTGGGCTCCCGCTGTTTTAGTAGCTCCGAACTCTCGCTTTCTCCTGGGCTCCCGCTGTTTTAGTAGCCCTGAACTGTTGCTCTCCTGGGCTCCCGCTGTTTTAGTTGCTACAAGCTCCCGCTGTTTTAGTTGCTACAAACTCTCGCTCTCCTGGGCTCCCACTGTTTTAGTAGCTCCGAACTCTCGCTCTCTCCTGTGCTCCCGCTGTTTTAGTAGCTCCGAACTCTCGCTCTCCTGGGCTCCCGCTGCTTTAGCAGCTCCGAACTCTCGCTCTCCAGGGCTCCCGCTGTTTTAGTAGCTCCGAACACTCACTCTCCTGGGCTCCTGCTATTTTAGTAGCTCCGAACACTCGCTCTCCTGGGCTCCCGCTGCTTTAGTAGCTCCGAACTCTCGCTCTCCTGGGCTCCTGCTCCATTAGTAGCTCCGAATTCTCGCTCTCCTGGGCTCCCGCTGTTTTAGTAGCTCCGAACTCTCGCTCTCCTGGGCTCCCGCTGTTTTAGTAGCTCCGAACTCTCGCTCTCCTGGGCTCCCACTGCTTTAGTAGCCCCGAACTCTCGCTCTCTCCTGGGCGCCTGCTGCTTTAGTAGATCCGAACTCTCGCTCTCCTGGGCTCCCGCTGTTTTAGTAGCTCCAAACACTCGCTCTCCTGGACTCCCGCTGTTTTAGTAGCTCCGAACACTCGCTCTCCTGGGCTCCCGCTGTTTTAGTAGCTCCGACTCTCGCTCTCCTGGGCTCCCACTGTTTTAGTAGCTCCGAATTCACGCTCTCTCCTGGGCTCCTGCTGTTTTAGTAGCTCCGAACTCTTGCTCTCCTGGGCTCCCGCTGTTTTAGTAGCTCCGAATTCACGCTCTCTCCTGGGCTCCTGCTGTTTTTGTAGCGCCGAACTCTCGCTCTCCTGGGCTCCCATTGTTTTAGTAGCTCCGAACTCTCGCTCTCCTGGGCTCCCATTGTTTTAGTAGCTCTGAACTCTCACTCTCCTGGGCTCCCGTTGTTTTAGTAGCTCCGAACTCTTGCTCTCCTGGGCTCCCGCTGTTTTAGTAGCTCCGATCTCTCGCACTCCCCGGGGCTCCTGCTGTTTTTGTACCTCCGAACTCTCGCTCTCCTGGGCTCCCGTTGTTTTAGTAGCGCCGAACTCTCGCTCTCCTGGGCTCCCATTGTTTTAGTAGCTCCGAACTCTCGCTTTCCTGGGCTCCCATTGTTTTAGTAGCTCCGAACTCTCGCTCTCCTGGGCTCCCGCTGTTTTAGTAGCTCCGAATTCACATTCTCTCCTGGGCTCCTGCTGTTTTAGTAGCTCCGAACTCTCGCTTTCCTGGGCTCCCGCTGTTTTAGTAGCTCCGAACTTTCGCACTCCTGGGCTCCCGCTGTTTTAGTAGCTCCGAACACTCACTCTCCTGGGCTCCTGCTGCTTTAGTAGCTCCGTACTCTCGCTCTCTCCAGGGCTCCCGCTGTTTTAGTAGCTCCGAACTCTCGCTTTCTCCTGGGCTCCCGCTGTTTTAGTAGCCCTGAACTGTTGCTCTCCTGGGCTCCCGCTGTTTTAGTTGCTACAAGCTCCCGCTGTTTTAGTTGCTACAAACTCTCGCTCTCCTGGGCTCCCACTGTTTTAGTAGCTCCGAACTCTCGCTCTCTCCTGGGCTCCCACTCACCGTCAGTAGTTCCGAACTCTCGCTCTCTCCTGAGCTCCTGCTCACCTTCAGTAGTTCCGAACTCTCGCTCTCTCCTGGGCTCCCACTCACCTTCAGTAGTTCTGAACTCTCGCTCTCCTGGGCTCCCGCTCACCTTCAGTAGTTCCAAACTCTCGCTCTCTCCTGGGCTCCCGCTCACCTTTAGTAGTTCCGAACTCTCGCTCTCTCCTGGGCTCCCGCTCACCTTCAGTAGTTCCGAACTCTTGCTCTCTCCTGGGCTCCCGCTCACCTTTAGTAGTTCCGAACACTCGCTCTCTCCTGGGCTCCCGCTCACCTTCAGTAGTTCCGAACTCTCGCTCTCCTGGGCTCCCGCTCACCTTCAGTAGTTCCGAACTCTCGCTCTCTCCTGGGCTCCCACTCACCTTCAGTAGTTCCGAACTCTCGCTCTCTCCTGGGCTCCCACTCACCTTCAGTAGTTCTGAACTCTCGCTCTCCTGGGCCCCCGCTCACCTTCAGTAGTTCCGAACTCTCGCTCTCCTGGGCTCCCGCTCACCTTCAGTAGTTCCGAACTATCGCTCTCCTGGGCTTCCGCTCACCTTCAGTAGCTCCGAACTCTCGCTCTCTCCTGGGCTCCCACTCACCGTCAGTAGTTCCGAACTCTCGCTCTCTCCTGGGCTCCCGCTCACCTTCAGTAGTTCCGAACTCTCGCTCTCTCCTGGGCTCCCGCTCACCTTCAGTAGTTCTGAACTCTCGCTCTCCTGGGCTCCCGCTCACTTTCAGTAGTTCCGAACTCTCGCTCTCTCCTGGGCTTCCACTCACCTTCAGTAGTTCCGAACTCTCGCTCTCCTGGGCTCCCGCTCACCTTCAGTAGTTCCGAACTCTCGTTCTCTCCTGGGCTCCCGCTCACCTTCAGTAGTTCCGAACTCTCGCTCTCCTGGGCTCCCGCTCACCTTCAGTAGTTCCGAACTCTCGCTCTCTCCTGGGCTCCCGCTCACCTTCAGTAGTTCCGAACTCTCGCTCTCCTGGGCTCCCGCTGTTTTAGTAGCGCCGAACTCTCGCTCTCCTGGGCTCCCATTGTTTTAGTAGCTCCGAACTCTCGCTCTCCTGGGCTCCCATTGTTTTAGTAGCTCCGAACTCTCGCTCTCCTGGGCTCCCGCTGTTTTAGTAGCTCCGAATTCTCGCTCTCTCCTGGGCTCCTGCTGTTTTAGTAGCTCTGAACTCTCACTTTCCTGGGCTCCCGCTGTTTTAGTAGCTCCGAACTTTCGCACTCCTGGGCTCCCGCTGTTTTAGTAGCTCCGAACACTCACTCTCCTGGGCTCCTGCTGCTTTAGTAGCTCCAAACTCTCGCTCTCTCCGGGGCTCCCGCTGTTTTAGTAGCTCCGAACTCTCGCTTTCTCCTGGGCTCCCGCTGTTTTAGTAGCCCTGAACTGTTGCTCTCCTGGGCTCCCGCTGTTTTAGTTGCTACGAGCTCCCGCTGTTTTAGTTGCTACAAACTCTCACTCTCCTGGGCTCCCACTGTTTTAGTAGCTCCGAACTCTCGCTCTCTCCTGTGCTCCCGCTGTTTTAGTAGCTCCGAACTCTCGCTCTCCTGGGCTCCCGCTGCTTTAGCAGCTCCGAACTCTCGCTCTCCAGGGCTCCCGCTGTTTTAGTAGCTCCGAACACTCACTCTCCTGGGCTCCTGCTATTTTAGTAGCTCCGAACACTCGCTCTCCTGGGCTCCCGCTGCTTTAGTAGCTCCGAACTCTCGCTCTCCTGGGCTCCTGCTCCATTAGTAGCTCCGAATTCTCGCTCTCCTGGGCTCCCGCTGTTTTAGTAGCTCCGAACTCTCGCTCTCCTGGGCTCCCGCTGTTTTAGTAGCTCCGAACTCTCGCTCTCCTGGGCTCCCACTGCTTTAGTAGCCCCGAACTCTCGCTCTCTCCTGGGCGCCTGCTGCTTTAGTAGATCCGAACTCTCGCTCTCCTGGGCTCCCGCTGTTTTAGTAGCTCCAAACACTCGCTCTCCTGGACTCCCGCTGTTTTAGTAGCTCCGAACACTCGCTCTCCTGGGCTCCCGCTGTTTTAGTAGCTCCGACTCTCGCTCTCCTGGGCTCCTGCTGTTTTAGTAGCTCCGAACTCTTGCTCTCCTGGGCTCCCACTGTTTTAGTGGCTCCGAACTCTCGCTCTCCTGGGCTCCCACTGTTTTAGTAGCCCTGGACTCTCGCTCTCTCCTGGGCTTCTGCTGTTTTAGTAGCTCCGAACTCTCGCTCTCCTGAGCTCCCGCTGTTTTAGTAGCTCCAAACTCTCGCTTTCTCCTGAGCTCCCACTGTTTTAGTAGCTCCGAACTCTCACTCTCCTGGGCTCCCGCTGTTTTAGTAGCTCCGAACTCTTGCTCTCCTGGGCTCCCGCTGCTTTAGCAGCTCCGAACTCTCGCTCTCCAGGGCTCCCGCTGTTTTAGTAGCTCCGAACACTCACTCTCCTGGGCTCCTGCTATTTTAGTAGCTCCGAACACTCGCTCTCCAGGGCTCCCGCTGTTTTAGTAGCTCCGAACACTCACTCTCCTGGGCTCCTGCTATTTTAGTAGCTCCGAGCAATCGCTCTCCTGGGCTCCCGCTGCTTTAGTAGCTCCGAACTCTCGCTCTCCTGGGCTCCTGCTCCTTTAGTAGCTCCGAATTCTCGCTCTCCTGGGCTCCCGCTGTTTTAGTAGCTCCAAACACTCGCTCTCCTGGACTCCCGCTGTTTTAGTAGCTCCGAACACTCGCTCTCCTGGGCTCCCGCTGTTTTAGTAGCTCCGACTCTCGCTCTCCTGGGCTCCTGCTGTTTTAGTAGCTCCGAACTCTTGCTCTCCTGGGCTCCCACTGTTTTAGTGGCTCCGAACTCTCGCTCTCCTGGGCTCCCACTGTTTTAGTAGCCCTGGACTCTCGCTCTCTCCTGGGCTTCTGCTGTTTTAGTAGCTCCGAACTCTCGCTCTCCTGAGCTCCCGCTGTTTTAGTAGCTCCAAACTCTCGCTTTCTCCTGAGCTCCCACTGTTTTAGTAGCTCCGAACTCTCACTCTCCTGGGCTCCCGCTGTTTTAGTAGCTCCGAACTCTTGCTCTCCTGGGCTCCCGCTGTTTTAGTAGCTCCGATCTCTCGCTCTCTCCTGGGCTCCCGCTGTTTTAGTAGCTCCGAATTCACGCTCTCTCCTGGGCTCCTGCTGTTTTAGTAGCGCCGAACTCTCGCTCTCCTGGGCTCCCATTGTTTTAGTAGCTCCGAACTCTCGCTCTCCTGGGCTCCCATTGTTTTAGTAGCTCTGAACTCTTGCTCTCCTGGGCTCCCGCTGTTTTAGTAGCTCCGATCTCTCGCACTCCCCGGGGCTCCTGCTGTTTTTGTACCTCCGAACTCTCGCTCTCCTGGGCTCCCGTTGTTTTAGTAGCGCCGAACTCTCGCTCTCCTGGGCTCCCATTGTTTTAGTAGCTCCGAACTCTCGCTTTCCTGGGCTCCCATTGTTTTAGTAGCTCCGAACTCTCGCTCTCCTGGGCTCCCGCTGTTTTAGTAGCTCCGAATTCACATTCTCTCCTGGGCTCCTGCTGTTTTAGTAGCTCCGAACTCTCGCTTTCCTGGGCTCCCGCTGTTTTAGTAGCTCCGAACTTTCGCACTCCTGGGCTCCCGCTGTTTTAGTAGCTCCGAACACTCACTCTCCTGGGCTCCTGCTGCTTTAGTAGCTCCGAACTCTCGCTCTCTCCAGGGCTCCCGCTGTTTTAGTAGCTCCGAACTCTCGCTTTCTCCTGGGCTCCCGCTGTTTTAGTAGCCCTGAACTGTTGCTCTCCTGGGCTCCCGCTGTTTTAGTTGCTACAAGCTCCCGCTGTTTTAGTTGCTACAAACTCTCGCTCTCCTGGGCTCCCACTGTTTTAGTAGCTCCGAACTCTCGCTCTCTCCTGTGCTCCCACTGTTTTAGTAGCTCCGAACTCTCGCTCTCCTGGGCTCCCGCTGCTTTAGTAGCTCCGAACTCTCGCTCTCCAGGGCTCCCGCTGTTTTAGTAGCTCCGAACACTCACTCTCCTGGGCTCCTGCTATTTTAGTAGCTCCGAGCACTCGCTCTCCTGGGCTCCCGCTGCTTTAGTAGCTCCGAACTCTCGCTCTCCTGGGCTCCTGCTCCTTTAGTAGCTCCGAATTCTCGCTCTCCTGGGCTCCCGCTGTTTTAGTAGCTCCGAACTCTCGCTCTCCTGGGCTCCCGCTGTTTTAGTAGCTCCGAACTCTCGCTCTCCTGGGCTCCCACTGCTTTAGTAGCCCCAAACTCTCGCTCTCTCCTGGGCGCCTGCTGCTTTAGTAGATCCGAACTCTCGCTCTCCTGGGCTCCCGCTGTTTTAGTAGCTCCAAACACTCGCTCTCCTGGACTCCCGCTGTTTTAGTAGCTCCGAACACTCGCTCCCCTGGGCTCCCGCTGCTTTAGTAGCTCCGAACTCTTGCTCTTCTGGGCTCCCGCTGTTTTAGTAGCTCCAAACTCTCGCTCTCTCCTGGGCTCCCGCTCTTTTAGTAGCTCCAAACTCTCGCTTTCTCCTGGGCTCCCGCTGTTTTAGTAGCTCCGAACTCTCGCTCTCCTGAGCTCCCGCTGTTTTAGTAGCTCCGAACTCTCACTCTCCTGGGCTCCCGCTGTTTTAGTAGCTCCGAACACTCACTCTCTCCTGTGCTCCCGCTGTTTTAGTAGCTCCGAACTCTCGCTCTCCTGGGCTCCCGCTGCTTTAATAGCTCCGAACTCTCGCTCTCCAGGGCTCCCGCTGCTTTAGTAGCTCCGAACACTTACTCCGCTGGGCTCCTGCTATTTTAGTAGCTCCGAACACTCGCTCTCCTGGGCTCCCGCTGCTTTAGTAGCTCCGAACTCTCGCTCTCCTGGGCTCCTGCTCCTTTAGTAGCTCCGAATTCTCGCTCTCCTGGGCTCCTGCTGTTTTAGTAGCTCCGAACTCTCGCTCTCCTGGGCTCCCGCTGTTTTAGTAGCTCCGAACTCTCGCTCTCCTGGGCTCCCACTGCTTTAGTAGCCCCGAACTCTCGCTCTCTCCTGGGCGCCTGCTGCTTTAGTAGATCCGAACTCTCGCTCTCCTGGGCTCCCGCTGTTTTAGTAGCTCCAAACACTCGCTCTCCTGGACTCCCGCTGTTTTAGTAGCTCCGAACACTCGCTCTCCTGGGCTCCCGCTGTTTTAGTAGCTCCGACTCTCGCTCTCCTGGGCTCCTGCTGTTTTAGTAGCTCCGAACTCTTGCTCTCCTGGGCTCCCACTGTTTTAGTAGCTCCGAACTCTCGCTCTCCTGGGCTCCCACTGTTTTAGTAGCTCTGGACTCTCGCTCTCTCCTGGGCTTCTGCTGTTTTAGTAGCTCCAAACTCTCGCTCTCCTGAGCTCCCGCTGTTTTAGTAGCTCCGAACTCTCACTCTCCTGGGCTCCCGCTGTTTTAGTAGCTCCGAACTCTTGCTCTCCTGGGCTCCCGCTGTTTTAGTAGCTCCGATCTCTCGCTCTCTCCGGGGCTCCTGCTGTTTTTGTACCTCCGAACTCTCGCTCTCCTGGGCTCCCGCTGTTTTAGTAGCGCCGAACTCTCGCTCTCCTGGGCTCCCATTGTTTTAGTAGCTCCGAACTCTCGCTCTCCTGGGCTCCCATTGTTTTAGTAGCTCTGAACTCTCACTCTCCTGGGCTCCCGCTGTTTTAGTAGCTCCGATCTCTCGCACTCTCCGGGGCTCCTGCTGTTTTTGTACCTCCGAACTCTCGCTCTCCTGGGCTCCCGCTGTTTTAGTAGCGCCGAACTCTCGCTCTCCTGGGCTCCCATTGTTTTAGTAGCTCCGAACTCTCGCTTTCCTGGGCTCCCATTGTTTTAGTAGCTCCGAACTCTCGCTCTCCTGGGCTCCCGCTGTTTTAGTAGCTCCGAATTCACGCTCTCTCCTGGGCTCCTGCTGGTTTAGTAGCTCCGAACTCTCGCTCTCTCCGGGGCTCCCGCTGTTTTAGTAGCTCCGAACTCTCGCTTTCTCCTGGGCTCCCGCTGTTTTAGTAGCCCTGAACTGTTGCTCTCCTGGGCTCCCGCTGTTTTAGTTGCTACAAGCTCCCGCTGTTTTAGTTGCTACAAACTCTCGCTCTCCTGGGCTCCCACTCTTTTAGTAGCTCCGAACTCTCGCTCTCCTGGGCTCCCGCTGCTTTAGTAGCTCCGAACTCTTGCTCTCCAGGGCTCCCGCTGTTTTAGTAGCTCCGAACACTCACTCTCCTGGGCTCCTGCTATTTTAGTAGCTCCGAGCACTCGCTCTCCTGGGCTCCCGCTGCTTTAGTAGCTCCGAACTCTCGCTCTCCTGGGCTCCTGCTCCTTTAGTAGCTCCGAATTCTCGCTCTCCTGGGCTCCCGCTGTTTTAGTAGCTCCGAACTCTCGCTCTCCTGGGCTCCCACTGCTTTAGTAGCCCCAAACTCTCGCTCTCTCCTGGGCGCCTGCTGCTTTAGTAGATCCGAACTCTCGCTCTCCTGGGCTCCCGCTGTTTTAGTAGCTCCAAACACTCGCTCTCCTGGACTCCCGCTGTTTTAGTAGCTCCGAACACTCGCTCTCCTGGGCTCCCGCTGCTTTAGTAGCTCCGAACCCTCGCTCTCCTGGGCTCCCGCTGTTTTAGTAGCTCCAAACTCTCGCTCTCTCCTGGGCTCCCGCTCTTTTAGTAGCTCCAAACTCTCGCTTTCTCCTGGGCTCCCGCTGTTTTAGTAGCTCCGAACTCTCGCTCTCCTGAGCTCCCGCTGTTTTAGTAGCTCCAAACTCTCGCTTTCTCCTGAGCTCCCGCTGTTTTAGTAGCTCCAAACACTCGCTCTCCTGGGCTCCCGCTGCTTTAGTAGCTCCGAACTCTCGCTCTCCTGGGCTCCCGCTGTTTTAGTAGCTCCGAACACTCGCTCTCCTGGGCTCCCGCTGCTTTAGTAGCTCCAAACTCTCGCTCTCTCCTGGGCTCCCGCTCTTTTAGTAGCTCCAAACTCTCGCTTTCTCCTGGGCTCCCGCTGTTTTAGTAGCTCCGAACTCCCGCTCTCCTGAGCTCCCGCTGTTTTAGTAGCTCCAAACTCTCGCTTTCTCCTGAGCTCCCACTGTTTTAGTAGCTCCGAACTCTCACTCTCCTGGGCTCCCGCTGTTTTAGTAGCTCCGAACTCTCGCTCTCCTGGGCTCCCGCTGTTTTAGTAGCTCCGAACTCTTGCTCTCCTGGGCTCCCACTGTTTTAGTAGCTCCGAACTCTCGCTCTCCTGGGCTCCCACTTTTTTAGTAGCTCTGGACTCTCGCTCTCTCCTGGGCTTCTGCTGTTTTAGTAGCTCCGAACTCTCGCTCTCTCCTGGGCTCCCGCTGTTTTAGCAGCTCCGAACTCTAGCTCTCTCCTAGGCTTCTGCTGTTTTAGTAGCTCCGAACTCTTGCTCTCTGCTGGGCTTCTGCTGTTTTAGTACGTGGTATGGTGAGGTCACCCAGAGTGTGTGGTATGGTGAGGGTGCCCAGAGTGCCTGATATGGTGAGGTCACCCAGAGTGCGTGGTATGGTGAGTGTGCCCAGAGTGCCTGGTATGGTGAGGGTGCCCAGAGTGCCTGGTATGGTGAGAGTGCCCAGAGTGCGTGGTATGGTGAAGGTGCCCAGAGTGCGTGGTATGGTGAGGGTGCCCAGAGTGCCTGGTATGGTGAGGGTGCCCAGTGTGCGTGGTATGGTGAGGGTGCCCAGAGTGCGTGGAATGGTGAGGGTGCCCAGAGTGCCTGGTATGCTGAAGGTGCCCAGAGTGTGTGGTATGGTGAGTGTGCCCAGAGTACCTGGTATGGTGAAGTTACCCAGAGTGCATGGTATGGTGGCGGTCACCCCGGGTGTGTGGTATGGTGGCGGTCACCCCGGGTGTGTGGAATTATTAGAAGACATTGCTCAAAATTCATAAACTGTTCCTAGTTGTATTACAAATGTTCCTTTTATCATAATGACAGTATTAGGAGATGGAATGAATGTTTACAACCAACCAGCAGTGATAACATAGCTGAACCTGTGTTACTATTGGCATCAGCAACTTCTATATTTTAATTTGCTTCTGACTCCAAAAGAAATTCAACTCACCAGATTTACATAGCAGGACTTGGGTCCAGAAAATAAACCGTAGCACTAGTAATGGTAACAATGGGCTGTTTCACTCAGAGGAAATAGAAATTTCACACTGATTTGATAGGGGATCCTCTCCTGAGGCTGGGACTTAGGCACATTTTTGGAAAAACTTGCATTTATTTAGCACCTCAGTGTGTCTCTTAGAAACACCTCAACGCACTCCATGTATAATGAATTACTTCAGAAGTGCAGTGACATGCTGTTACTATGTAGATAAATGCTGGAGTGGAGCTTTGGGAGTTTGATCCATTTGACCCACTAATCTGCGCTGTGCCCGATCTGTGAATGCTTAATTGGATTGGATGCCATGGCTGAAAGGTGCTCCATTGACATCTTTCACATTGATAAATACAAACATATACCTAAAAGAGACAAGACATGTTTTAACATATACATGTAGTTGGACCACCATTTTGATAGTACCTTTTAAGACTTAGGTTCTTATCATTGATCATTTATATTAACACATTCTGAATTATGGAGTTTTGCTTATATTTTGCTGCTGTCGTCACTGATTAATCCACCTTTCAAAAGTGGGAGCTGGATAAGCCTATTCCTTAATAAACTTGCCCCCTAAGGAAATTATCTATAATTATCCACAAATCGCAGATATTGTTAGCATCTTGGAAACTGTCCGAAGTGACAGATTTTAACAATCATCTTCCGATGCTTGATCTGCAAAGAAGATTAGATTTAAGTAAAAGTAGGCATGACAACACTGAGATATATTAAAATACAATACAATGTTCATAATTCAGTGTATGTCAAAGATCTCCCTGCACAAAGTTTAATATTTAATCAATGATTTTAAAGGGCCATTGCCTTCATGAAAATGGTTTTTGGCAAATCTTTGTTTTATTTGTGAATGCAAAAGTGGTGTAAATCGCTTTGAAACACACCATCAAATCAATTGCAGTTAAAGTCATCATTACAAAATTAACCCTGGATCTTCCGCTCTAAACAATGCAAATCAATTTTACCAAACATGAAGATAATACCCATTTTAGTAGTACAGGAAACTCTTTTTTTTATCCGGCACCGACGGGACCGGCGTGGTGCCGGTTGATCAAAAAGTCTGGATTACAGAGAGGTATTCTTACCAAGGCACGAGAGCCCCGTACACGGCCACAGATCCAGGCATCCCTGTTGCATGGCAACAGGTGCAGGAACCCCGGTTACACGGCCACAGATCCAGGCATCCCTGTTGCATGGCAACAGTTGCAGGAACCCCAGTTACACGGCCACAGATCCAGGAACCCCAGTTACACGGCCACTAATATGATGTAAAACTTAGCTGAACCTACTCCTGAATTTTGCCGGTTAAGAGAGATTTCCGGTTATAGGTGCCGGTAAAAAGAGAGTTTCCTGTAGTAGAGCAGTAAGATGTCTTATGAGCTATTACTTAGGAAGAAGTCTTTCACTGACCAAGATAGTGATCAATGTAATTAAGGAATTGTCTAACTAGGGTTGTCTGATCATTGCTAGTTGACATATGTTCTGGAGTTATAGTACTAGAATCTATTTGGTTTGGCATTCCCCAAGTTAGATATTGAGGAACATAGGAGTGATTGAGGAAACTGGTTTTTGATCTGATATTTTCATGTCTCAATGAAATGTGTGTTTGGAGTGTAATGAACAAAAATGAATAGCAATATTTAAGTTTTTGCCAGCACTGTGGTGCTTCAAAACGGCTTAATTGGAACGAAGGACAATGCTGTGCAGAACATACAAACTGATGTGCCATCAATAACTCAAAGACAAGGGCCTAGAAATTCAGTATAGCCACGTTCGGGGCGCTAAAGTCGGGCGGCTGCTAAAGTTTGCGCCCGGCGCAAGTTCGCGCCACCTTCGCCGATATTCAGTCGCATCGCCCCAAGAGGTTGCTGCTGCGCTAAAACAGGCGATGCACGACTATCTTTAGGTGCTAAGCCGGCGGTCCTGAGCGATACCCCCGAGGCCGGGCGCAGCGCAGGTGCGGAGAGTTGTTGATTGACGGCAGACACTCTGGCGCCGGTCAGCTCTTAAAGGGGGAGGGTGGGTTTGTTTGCCTGCAACGCCCTGCACACTGCAGCCCTCAAGCTAGGCCTGACCACTTCTGCTTCATCTGCGCAACGCCCAGGGCTATGGAGAAGGCCAGGGAGAGAGCGCAGCGCTTCAGCGAGGGTGACCTGAGGGTGCTGGTTGGCAGAGTGGAGCGCAGGCACCATGTTCTGTTCCCAGAAGGTGGCAGGAGGCCGCTGCCCAGCGCCTACCGGAAAGCCTGGAGGGAGGTCTCAAACAGGGTGACTTCCAACAGCGTGGTTGCCAGGACTCCTGTGCAATGCCGGAAAAAGTTCAACGACCTCACTTGGGTTGTCAGGGTGAGTACCCTTTCCAGTGTCCTCCTCATCCCTGCATGTGCACCTCAGTTTATGGGCAAAGGGACCTGAAAGCCCTAAGGGCCAGCCCTCATCCAGCAGCTATGGGACTGTCATGAAAACCATTTGCACATTCAGCACTTTACACACTGTACAAGCTATTCAACCATGGGAGGCAGTACAGCCAAGATCAGGGCTTCACACTGTCAGGGCCAGTCCACCATGGGAGGCAATGCAGCCAAGATCAGGGCTTCACACTGTCAGGGCCAGTCCACCATGGGAGGCAGTGCAGCCAAGATCAGGGCTTCACACTGTCAGGGCCAGTCCACCATGGGAGGCAGTGCAGACAAGATCAGGGCTTCACACTGTCAGGGCCAGTCCACCATGGGAGGCAGTGCAGACAAGATCAGGGCTTCACACTGTACTTAGAGGCCGTCCTTTCTCTTGCAGGCCAAGGTGGCGCACAACCGGAGGAAGCAACGTGAGACCGGGGGAGGCCGTCCTGACGTCAAAGAGCTCTCCGACCTCGACCAGCGTGTGGAGCGCATTATGGCAGGACGGCTGATTGGCCCCGTCACCAGTGGAGATGCCGACCCTGTTCTGGGCACCAATGGTAAGGGCATCACCTTTTTGACCTCTCTCTTTCCACTTGCGCCTCAGATCAGCATCCTTTGCCACTGACCGACCAATGCAGTGCATGGCAGCACTCATGCCTCCCTCGCTGCCGCCCTGTCCTCACTCTAAAGCAACTCTTGTGCCTCCCTGCTTTCAGATGGTGAATCGCCAGGTGAGGAGGCGGGCCCTCAAGCTGCCACTGTCAGCGATTCCGAATTCGAGGAGGAGGAAGAGGAAGCCGGCCCATCAGTGCCACCCTCAGCCGCGCCAGCCCATGGCGATGAAGGGGACACATCTTCCCTGGAGGGGAGCCGGGGGGAAGGGTCGGAGGAGAGTGAAGCTCCGGGGCACAGCGGCCTGCAGCAACGCGGGAGGGGTGGGGAAGCTCAGCGGACTTCCCCCCAGAGGGTGAGTGCGGCCTCCAGTCCTGCGACGGTGAGTGCAGAGGAGGTGTGGCTCTTGGAGGAAATGGCCGTCCAGGCTCAGCGCAGGCACACTGAGCTCATGGCTGCAGTGGCACGGATGCCTGACTCCATTGAGTCTCTGTCAAGGAGTGTGCAGGAATTCGGAGCAGCACAGGCCAGGAGTCTGCAACAATTCAGTGCAGCACAGGCCAGGAGTCTGCAGGACTTCGCGGCAGCACAGGCGGCTTCGAGCCAAGTGCTCAGTCGTGCCGTTCATTCACTGGCTGGTGTCATGCGGACACAGACCAGGGCCACACGGGCACTAACTGCTGCCACCCTCACTGGATCGGCCAGGCATCGCCAGGGCACTCGCCGCGCAGCAGCAGCCCAGCAGTCTGTTCTTCAGCTGTTTGCTGCGCATGCTGCACTGCTGGCCCGTGCGAGTGCCAATGTCTCAGGCGACCAGGGAGCACCTGCGATCTGTCAGGTTGGCATCATTCCTGCAGCCGACACTGCCACTCTGCCATTGCAGCTGCCACGAGCCGCTGGACAGACTGCTGCCGCCCAAGCAGAGTTGGAGCAGTCAGCAGCCGGACCCTCCAGGGCCAGAGCTGGTGCAGGCCGACCCCCAAGGGCATCTGGCGTCTCGCCATCTGCCCCTCAGCAGCCTTCCCCCAGCCTTGCTGCAGCCACTGGGGTCCCATTGAGGAGGAGCTGCAGGGCGGGCAGGGGCCAGTCACGGATGCGAAAGGCATCGCCCTCGCAGGGCAAAAAGTAGAAGGTCTGGCCAAATGCTTTGTGTTTGTTGAAAGGCCGAGACTGGTGTAGTTGTGGTTTTGTAAGGCCGAGACTGGTGTAGTTGTGGTTTTGTAAGGCCGAGACTGGTGTAGTTGTGGTTTTGTAAGGCCGAGACTGGTGTCTTTCTTTGTTTTGTAAGGCCGAGACTGGTGTCTTTCTTTGTTTTGTAAGGCTGAGACTGTTCGTTTTGTGTTTTTGGAGGGGGCTTCTCTCCATGAGGTTGTAATGTGGGAAGGGCAGAGGTTTCCAATAAATAAATGTTCTTAAATCGCACTGTGCATGCTTTTTTTTGCAAGTCCTGGTTGCCCTGCTCGGCTGAGGGCTTGTGGAGCGGCTACATTCATCTGGTGACATTGGCACAAGCCATTCCCTGAGAGGGGGCCTAGAACCGACGTTCAATAAGCCGCCGACGGGCGGCCCTTGCACTTTCTGCCTCCCTCCTATGCTGGTCCTCCTCCTCCTCCTCCTCCTCCTCCTCCTCCTCAGGTGGTCCTCCAATCTCTGGTGGCAGTGGCTGAGTCCTGCGGATAGCCAGGTTGTGCAGCATGCAGCACACGACCACAAAATGGGAGACTCGCTCCGGCGAATATTGTAGGGCTCCACCGGAACGATCCAGACAGCGGAACCGTTGCTTCAGGACGCCGATTGTTTGCTCAATGATGTTCCTGGTCGCTTGATGGCTGTCGTTGTATCCCTCTTCAGCAGGGGTGCTGGGCGCACGGAGCGGGGTCATCAGCCAGGTACACAAAGGATAGCCTTTGTCCCCGAGAAGCCATCCTCGTGGGTGAGGCTGGGCCTGGAACATGTCTGCCACAGAAGTCTGGCGCAGGATGAAGGCATCGTGGCTGCTGCCTGGAAAGCGGGCATTGACAGCTAGGATGAGCTGCCTGTGGTCACACACCAGCTGAACGTTGAGCGAATGGTAGCCCTTCCGGTTGCGGTAATCCTCGGCATTCTCCAGAGGTGCCCGCAAAGCCACATGCGTGCAGTCAATGGCGCCCTGCACCATGGGGAAGCCCGCGAATGCTGCAAAGCCCATTGCACGCTGTTGCTGCTTGACAAGGGCCATGGAGAAGGAGATGAACTGACGTCTCCTTGTGAAAAGGGCATTGGTCACCTGGCGGATGCAGCAATGCACGGCGAACTGGGAGATGTTGGAAATGTCCCCAGTAGCGGATTGGAAGGAGCCGGTGGCATAGAAGTTGAGAGCCACCATCACCTTCACTGCCACCGACAGAGACGTCCTGCTCCTCAGATGTGGCTGCAGATCACCGCCAAGCAGCTGGCAGATCTCAGTGACCACCGCCCTTCGGAATCGCAGCCTCCGAACACACTGCTCGTCAGACATGTTCAGATAGGAGAACTGCTGGCGGCATACCCTGGGTGGGTAAGGCCTCCTTTCCCGACGCCTGTTGCCCCCTCTCCGTCTAGCCAGGACTGCCATTCTCTCACGGCGTCTGTGAGCCCTTTGGATGCAATGGAGAAGGCCAGCGTTTGCACCCATTGCAGCCCACATTATATGTTTGCAAACAATGATATGACACTGAAGGCAAAAACAAGTGGAAAGCTGTGGCCTGAAGCCACAAGTACCTGTCCGAGTGTTGAGCCAAAGCAGAAAGCTCTCTACCTTTGTCTCTCTGCAAAGATCCGTTTCTCAAAAAGGAGTGCTGCAAAATGGCAGCCTTTTCTACTGCAGGAGGTGTGCCCTTTAATTTGCGCCCCCCCGCGCCCCGCATCGACTGAGAACCATTCCCCTCTACCAGTCACTAGGGGCGCCAGGCGCACAATAGGGCGTCGCGACTGAATTTCCGGTTTGGGGCGCACAAAGGGCGTTGCACGAGGAAATGACGTCAGGATCTGCGCGCGCAGCTGAGCGCGCGCAAAGACTTTGCGCCGCCGCTAAATCGTGAGTGAAGTTGGGAAGAGGCGCAGATCGCGCTGTGCCCGGCCGCTAGCTGCCTAGCGCCCAACATCTCCTCCTCCTAAGGCGCTACCAGCTGGCGCAAGCAACTAAATTTCTAGGCAAAGGAGTTTAAAAGATTCAACTGAAGGCTTTTAATCACTAAGAACATTGCAGGTCTTTCCACATCGGGTTCGTCTGATAGAATGACTCATACAGCTCTTGAGACCTTTATATGACAAAAGACAGGGGCGTAGCCAATACACACAATAGGAAAAAGGGGGCGGTACACACAATACAAAGCAGGTAAAACACAGGGGCTGATGAAGGCATATATTTCATCACATTCACCCCTTCTACAGATTTAGTCTGTCCGGGGGTGTGATAGTCCTTCCTGAACGTCGCAACAGTACCTCGGGTTCCAACCGGGAGTCCGTGGTGCCCTCCTGGGCATACCCATGTGTTGGGGGTGTTGCAGGTACTTCTGGGGGTGGTGAGCCTGGGGATGGTGGAGGTTCTTCTGGGGGTGGTGGTGATGGGTCGTCGTCGCTTCCTGCCGAGGCGAGGTCTTTTATGGACACGGTGTCCTCACGCCCGTCGGCGTGCTTGACGTACGCGTACTGTGGGTTTGCGTGGAGTAGGTGTACTGCCTCCACGAGGGGATCCATTTTGTGGCCCCTCACATGCTTCCGTAATAGGACTGTCCCTGGGGTGGAGAGCCACGAGGGTAGGGACACTCCTGAGGTTGATTTGCGGGGAAAAACAAACATCTTCTCGTGAGGAGTGGTGTTAGTAGCAGTACACAGTAGCGACCTTATCGAGTGGAGTACGTCTGGGAGGACCTCTTGCCAGCGGGAGGTGGGGAGGCCTTTAGACCTTAGTGCTAAGGTGACCGCCTTCCACACTGTCGCGTTCTCTCTCTCCACTCGTGGCTATCCCCTTCGACAGCAGGTATTGGCGCAGTTCGTCGCTCATGAACGACGCCCCCCTGTCAGTGTGGATGTAGTTAGGCATGCCGAACGTGCAAAACAGGTTGCCGAGGCACTTGATGACCGTGGCACTGGTCATGTCTGGGCAGGGGTAGGCGAATGGGAAGCGGGAGTACTCGTCCACAATGTTGAGAAAGTACACATTGCGGTCGGTGGAGGGGAGTGGTCCCTTGAAATCTAAGCTCAGGCGCGCGAATGGCCGTGTAGCTTTGATCAGGTGGGCTCGGTCGGGCCTGAAAAAACGGGGCTTGCATTCCGCACAGGTGCGGCAGTCCCTGGTCATCGACCGGACCTCCTCGATGGAATAGGGGAGGTTACGGGATTTTATAAAGTGAAATAGCCGGGTGACCCCCGGGTGGCAGAGGCCATTGTGGAGGCCCTGTAGCCTGTCCCCCTGGATGCTGGCACACATCCCTCGTGATAGGGCGTCGGGGGATTCGTTGAGGGCCCCTGGCCTATATATTATGTCGTACTCAAACGTGGAGAGTTCGATCCGCCACCTGAGAATTTTGTCGTTCTTGATCTTCCCCCTCTGTTTGTTGTTAAACATGAAGGCTACCGACCGCTGGTCGGTAAGCAGGGTGAAGCGTTTGCCGGCTAGGTAGTGCCTCCAGTGCCGCACTGCCTCCACTATGGCCTGGGCCTCCTTCTCCACTGAGGAGTGCCTGATCTCGGGCCCTTGGAGGGTTCTTGAGAAAAAGGCTACAGGCCGCCCATCCTGGTTGAGGGTGGCTGCTAAAGCGAAGTCGGATGCATCGCTTTCGACCTGGAAAGGGATGTTTTCATCCACTGCCTGCAGTGCGGCCTTCTCAATGTCGTGTTTAATGCTGTTGAAGGCGGCGTGGGCCTCGGCCGTGAGTGGGAAGGACGTTGATTTCAGGAGGGGACGGGCCTTGTCGGAATAATTGGGGACCCATTGGGCGTAATAGGAGAAGAACCCCAGGCACCTTTTCAGGGCCTTGGGAGTGTTTGGTAGGGGTAGCTCCCATAGGGGGCGCAATCAGTCGGGGTCCGGACCGATTTCCCCGTTTTCCACCACGCAGCCCAGGATACAGAGGCGCGTGGTGCTAAAGACACACTTATCCTTGTTGTAGGTGAGATTGAGTCTGAGGGCGGTTTTCAGAAATCTCGCGAGGTTCGAGTCGTGGTCTTGCTGGTCATGGCCGCAGATGGTGACATTGTCTAGGTATGGATAGGTGGCTGTTAACTGGTTCTCATCGACCATGCGGTCCATCTCCCGCTGGAAGACCGAGACCCCATTCGTTACCCCAAAGGGGACTCTGAGGAAGTGGTAGAGGCGTCCGTTCGCCTCGAAGGCGGTGTATGGACGGTCCTCCGGCCTATTGGGGAGCTGGTGGTATGCCGATTTTAGGTCGATGGTGGAAAACACCCGGTATTGCGCAATTTGGTTAACCATATCCGCTATGCGGGGCAGAGGGTAGGCGTCTAGCTGGGTGTATAGATTAACCATCTGGCTATAATCTATCACCATCCGCTTCTTTTCGCTACCCTTAACTACTACTACCTGGGCGCACCACGGGCTGGTACTGCATTCGATGATACCCTCCCGCTTGAGTTTTTCTACTTCCGACGCAATGAACCGTCTATCCTCCCAGCTGTACCGCCTACTCTTGGTCGCTATGGGTCGACAGTTGGGTGCAAGGTTGGCGAACAGAGAGGGCGGCTTGACCTTCAGGGTAGCCAGACCGCACACTGTGAGGGGCGGCTGGGACCCACCGTAGGTAAGCGTGATACTTTGGTGGTGGCACTGGAAGCCCAGACCCAAGATCACGCTCACACAGAGATCTGGCATTATCAATAGTTTAAAATCTCTGTAATCAGTGCCTTTTACCGACAACATAACCGCGCAGAAACCTGTAATTTTTGAGGTATGAGTCTTATCAGCCATGGCGATTTTGCCCTGTGTGGGGACTATCGTTAGTGAAAGTCGTTTTACCAGGCTAGGATGAATAAAGCTTTCGGTGCTCCCGCAGTCAATCAAGCATTTAACTTTGTTCCCGTTTACCTCTATGTCCATCATCGATTTAGACAACGGATGCAGCCTGGATTGATCCACTGTGATCGAGGCCACCAGTGGGTCCTGGAGGTCCGTGTAGTCGGGGCAAGATGGTGGACTCCATGAGGGTGGACAAGATGGTGTCCAAGATGGCCACCCCCACGGCGCGCATGCGGCGGTGGTGGAGTTGGAGGCGGGACTCCCTCTGCAGACTTTGCTGAAATGTCCTTTCTTCCCGCATTTAAAACAGGTGGTGCCCTTCGCTGGGCACAGATGCCTGGAGTGTTTGTCCTGGCCGCAGAAGTAGTATTTCGGGCCCCGATGCATCGCGGCAGTAGTGGGGCTCCTGGGTGGGGGCTGGGGCTCCGATGGTGCTGGGCTGGCCTGAGACCTGGGAGGTGAAGATGGCTTCCAAGATGGCGGCCCCCACAGCGCGCACGAGGCGGAGTGGGCCGCGTGGCCTGAGGAACAGGATTCAGAGTTCCTCTGGGCCATATCCAGCGATCGCGCTATGCCCATAGCCTGTTTTAAGTCCAGTCCCTCCTTTTCAAACAGTTTCTGCCGAATGTAATTTGAACTGAGGCCCGCAATAAAGGAGTCTCGGATCAGCTCCTCCGTGTACACGATGGCAGACACGGCCTTACAGTTACAGTCTCTGCCCAGTACTTTTAGGCTTAGCATGAAGTCCTCTAGTGACTCACCATGCCGCTGCGTGCGAGTAGTCAGAAGATGCCTGGCGTACACCTCGTTTATTGGCCGCACGTAGTGGGCCTTCAGAATGGTGCAGGCATCCCCGTAGCTGGTGGCATCTTGGATGAGAGGGGAGACCCGATGGCTCACCCAGTTTCGCAGGATTCCCAGTTTCACGTCTCCGGTGGCGGTTGCGGCTGCTATGGCGGTGGATGAGTTTGCGATGAAAAATTCGAAGCATTGGAACCAGTGTCCGAACTGTGTGGCTGTGTCTGAGGCATGGGGGTCCAGATCCAAGCGCTCTGGTTTCAGGAGTCGATCCATCTTGGTGTTTTAGTGATTAAAATTGATGTGCCATCAATAACTCAAAGACAAGGAGTTTAAAAGATTCAACTGAAGGCTTTTAATCACTAAGAACATTGCAGGTCTTTCCACATCGGGTTCGTCTGATAGAATGACTCATACAGCTCTTGAGACCTTTATATGACACAAGACAGGGGCGTAGCCAATACACACAATAGGAAAAAGGGGGCGGTACACACAATACAAAGCAGGTAAAACACAGGGGCTGATGAAGGCATATATTTCATCATACAAACAAACAACAACTTGCATTTATATAGTGCCTATAACATAGTAAAAGGTCCCAAGGTGCATCACAGGAGCAATTATCAAACAAAATTGGACACTGAGCCACATAAGGAGATATTAGAAAGAAAGACTTGCATTCATGACCTCAGGACGTCCCAAAGTGCTTTACAGCCAATGAAGTACTTTTGAAGTGTAGTTACTGTTGTAATGTAGGAAATGCGGCAGCCAATTTGTACACAGCAAGGTCCCACAACAGCAATGTGTTCATGACCAGATATTCTGTTTTAATGATGTTGGTTGAGGAATAAATATTGGCCAGAATGCCAGGGATAACTCCCCTGCTTGTCTTCAAAATAGTGGCCATGGGATGTTTTATGTCCACCTGAGAGAGCAGACAGGGCCTCGGTTTAATGTCACATCCAAAAGATGGCACCTCTGACAATGCAACGCTCCCTCAGTACTGCACTGCCGGTCTAGATTTTTATGATCAACTCTCTGGAGTAGAACTTGAACCCACAACCTTCTGACTCAGAGGTGAGAGTGCTACCAACTGAGCCACAGCTGACACATAAAGATAGACGACTAAAAGCTTGGTCAAAGAGGTAGATTTTAAGGAGTTTCTTAAAAGAGGAGAGAGAGAGGTTTAGGGCCTAGGCAGCTGAAGGCACTGCCGCCAATGGTGGAATGAAGAAAATTGTGGATGTGCAAGAGGTCAAAATTGGAGGAGCACAGAGATCTTGGAGGGTTGTAGGGCTGGAGAAGGTTACAGAGGTAGGGAGGAGCGAGGCCATAGAGAGATTTGAAAATAAGTATGAGAATTTTAAAATTGAGAAACAAGTGAACATGATCTATAAGCCTCCCCACTTCACACAAACATGACCAGTTCAATTGTTTCAAAGAAAAACTGAGCTTTCCTCGGTTGGGTTTTGAAGACTACAGTTGTTTTTATTTGCCAACATTATTTAAAGCCAAAAATATTTTTTTGATAAGATTGCCTTCCAATTTTACTATGGCAGTGGAGCAAGATGGAAGAACCCTTAACAGTTGGCCAGGTTCAGGTCTGAGCTCATCCCTGCCTTTGTCACCTCCAAACATGACTATTCCAATCCACTCCTGGATGATCTCCCATCCTCCACCCGCCATAAACTTCAGCTCATCCAAGACTCCGCTGCCCATATCCTATCCTGCATCATGTCCCATGCACCCATCACACCTGTCTTTGCTGATCTACATTGGCTCTTGGTCCCCCTATGTCTCCAATTTATAATTCATCCTCTTGTTTATATCGCTCCATGGCCTCGCCCCTCCCTATCTCTGTAATCTCCTTCAACCCTATACCCACCCTTCCTAGAATTGTACATTCCGCCAACTGTGGCCTCTTGTGCATCCATCTCCTACCCTGCACCGCCCCCCCCCCCCCACCCATCCTTCAATTCACTATTGCCAGCTATGCCTTCAGCCGCAAAGGCTATATGCTCTGAAATGCCCTCCTTTAAACCCCTCTGCCTTTCCACCTCCCTCTCCTCTTATAAGACTCTCCTTAAATCCCATCTCTTTGACCAGGCTTTTGGTCACCCCTCCTAATATCTCCGTCTTGGGCATTTTTGTCTGGTTATGCCTCTCTGAGATACCTTGGAACATTTTTCTACATCAAAGGCACTATCTAAACGCAAGCTGTTGTGTTGAGTAAACTGAAATTAGACTGTACCATGCAATCACTGCCAGACTGGTTGTTCATCTCTCTTTAAGGAGCTGCTATTATCATCCATCTCAGGCCTATAATCTGTAACTTCAAGTCTTCTATTAGCGATCTATCATATTGCACTGAAGAATGCTTTTGAGCATTCTGATTGCCAGTTACAACATTCTTACATAGACATAGGCTTCAACGACAGCAATTAATTCACTTGTCCCCACAACAATGAATAATCCAAGGTCAGTGAGCTGTCTGCCTGGCTTATTTGCCATGGTTAAGGGAGGAAACCATGGCCTCTTTCCCCATACTCTGCACCTCATACACATTACAATTTGTTATTGGCAACCCATTTAAACAAGCTTTCTAGTTTATCTACAAAATTCAAAATTAAAGAATAATGGTAATGGAAGAAGTAGAATGCAAATTTTCCACTGACACTTAAGATGTAAACCTTTTAACTTCTTTTTCATTTGTATTTGTCCCAATATTTTCCCTTATTGCATCCTCCTTCATTTCAGAGGACCAGTGAATGGTCTGTAGTCCAGTGAATGGTTCTCAGACCAGAGAACGGCTCGTAGACCAGAGAACGGCTCGTAAACCAGAGAACGGCTCGTAGACCAGAGAACGGCTCGTAGACCAGAGAACGGCTCGTAGACCAGAGAACGGTTCGTAGACCAGAGAACGGTTCGTAGACCAGAGAACGGCTCGTAAACCAGAGAACGGCTCGTAAACCAGAGAACGGCTCGTAAACCAGAGAACGGCTCGTAGACCAGAGAACGGCTCGTAGACCAGAGAACGGCTCGTAGACCAGAGAACGGCTCGTAGACCAGAGAACGGCTCGTAGACCAGAGAACGGCTCGTAGACCAGAGAACGGCTCGTAGACCAGAGAACGGCTCGTAAACCAGAGAACGGTTCGTAGACCAGAGAACAGCTCGTAGACCAGAGAACGTCTCGTAGACCAGAGAACAGTTCGTAGACCAGAGAACGGCTCGTAGACCAGAGAACGGCTCGTAGACCAGCGAACGGCTCGTAGACCAGAGAATGGCTCGTAGACCAGAGAATGTGATATGTGAAGAGAAAAAGATTGGTGAAGTCAAGCGTAGGTCCCTTGCAGTCAGAATCAGGGGAATTTATAATGGGGAACAAAGAAATGTCAGACCAATTAAATACATACTTTGGTTCTGTCTTCACAAAGGAGGACACAAATAACCTTCCAGAGATGTCAGGGAACATAGGGTCTAATGAGAGTGAGGAACTGAATGAAATCAGTATTTGTAGGGAAATGGTGTTAGGGAAATTGACGGCATTGAAGGCTGATAAATCCCCAGGGCTTGATAATCTACATCCTAGGGTACTTAAGGAAGTGGCCTGAGAAATAGTAGATGCACTGCTGGTCATCTTCCAAAATTCTATAGACTCTGGAATAGTTCCCATGGATTGGAGGTTAGCTAATTGTAATGAAATCTGTTTGTCTTGATCCTGTATTCGTTTTGCACTCATGTATATTACCCTCCCCCACTGTGTATAGTTTCACTTCCTCTTTCCCGACGAACCTGGGAGGTTCCAGGTATTGGCTCTTGGCTCCGCCCCTGACTTCTCTTACATAAAGATCCCAGGATCTGTATGACTCATTCCTGTGAACCAGTCGGCGTGTTGAGATGTTAGCTCTGATCTTAGTGATTAAAAGCCAACTTGTTTAAGTCTATAACTTCTAATTTTGTGGTTATTGAAGGCCCATCAATTTTAATCACTAAAGAATACTAGGATGGATCGACTCCTAAAACCAGAGCATCTGGACTTGGATCCACATTCTGCTGAAGCATCAAATCAATTTGGACACTGGCTCAAATGCTTCGAACTCTTCGCGGGGGCCTCATCCGCTAGCGAGGTAGATAAACTGAGTCTACTGACTACTCGCGTAAGTCATCGGATTTATTCATTCATCCGGGACGCCACCTCTTACACGGAGGCCATCACTATCCTGAAGGCCCAATACCAGAGGCCGGTAAACGAAGTGTACGCCAGACATCTGCTGGCTACACGCAGGCAGCGACCAGAGGAATCAATGGACGATTTCTTACAGGGCCTAAAGGACCTGGTCCGGGACTGTAACTGCAAGGCCGTGACGGCCAATGCGTACTCTGACGAATTGGTCCGCGATTCCTTCATCACGGGCCTCAAATCGAATTATATCCGGCAGAGACTGCTGGAGAAGGAGGTCCTGGACTTAAAAAAGGCAGTGGCCACTGCGCGATCGCTGGACGTGGCCCAGAAAAACGCTGACTCTTATTCTTCCGGCCATGCGGCCCTCACCGCCTCGTGCGCGCCGAGGGGGCCGCCATCTTGGAATCAGCCATCTTCCCCATCCAGGTCTCAGACCAGCTCTACGCCGCCGGAGTCCCCACACAGAAGTTCACCCAGGAGTCCTACTACAGCGGCAATGTCTCGAGGCCTGAAATGCTACTTCTGCGGCCAGGCCAAGCACCCCAGACAACGATGCCCAGCGAAGGACGCTACATGCTTCAAATGTAAGAAAAAGGGGCATTTTAGCAAAGTCTGCAGGGGGAATCCGATTTCCAACTCCGTCACCGCCTCGTGCGTGCCGTGCGGGCCGTCATCTTGGGATCCACCATCTTTTCCCGACTCAACAGCCGCCCAGGGCCCAACAGTGGCTTCGATCACGGTGGATCAATCCAGGCCACACCCGTTGACAAAATCCATGATGGACATACAGGTAAACGGGAATTTAACGAAATGTTTAATTGACTGTGGGAGTACCGAGAGTTTTATCCACCCTATCCTGGTACGGCGGCACTCATTAACGGTAACCCCTACACGGAGCAGAATTGCTATGGCTGCTAAGCCCCACACTTCGGACATTTTGGGCTACTGTGTGGTAACACTGACTGTAAAAGGCACAGACTACAAGGATTTTAAACTCCTCGTGATGCCAGAACTCTGTGTTAATGTAATCTTGGGCCTGGACTTCCAGTGCCACCGCGAAAGTGTAACGCTAGCATATGGCGGGTCCCAGCCGCCACTCACAGTCTGTGGCCTATCAACCTTAAAAATCAGCCCGCCCTCTTTATTCGCTAATCTCGCTCCGAACTGTAGGCCCATAGCGACCAAAAGTAGACGGTACAGTCTGGAAGACAGACACTTTATCAAGGCGGAAGTGGACAGACTCCTGCGGGAAGGCATTATTGAATGCAGTACCAGCCCGTGGCGTGCCCAAGTAGTCATAGTTAAAAATAGCGAAAAGAACCGGATGGTAATTGACTACAGCCAGACTGTTAATATTTATACCCAGCTGGACGCCTACCCTTTACCCCGCATATCAGAAATGGTCAACCAGATTGCGCAATACCGAGTCTTCTCGACTATCGACCTCAAATCCGCGTATCACCAGCTCCCCATTAGAACGGAGGACCGCCCATACACTGCCTTCGAGGCGAACGGGTGCCTCTACCATTTTCTCAGAGTGCCCTTCGGGGTAACAAATGGGGTCTCGGTCTTCCAACATGAGATGGACCGCATGGTTGACGAGAATAAACTACAAGCTACCTACCCCTATCTGGACAATGTCACTATCTGCGGGCACAACCAGCAAGACCACGATCTAAATCTTGCAAGATTTTTAAAAACTGCCCTAAAGCTGAATCTAACCTACAACGAAGACAAATGTGTCTTCAACACAACCCGTCTCTGTATCCTCAGCTGTGTGGTGGAAGATGGGGTAATTGGACCGGACCCTGACCAATTACGCCCCTTAAAGGAACTGCCCCTGCCACACAATCCCAAAGCTTTAAAAAGGTGCCTGGGATTTTTTTCGTATTATGCCCAATGGGTGCCCAATTACTCTGATAAGGCCCGACCCCTCATTAAATCGACGTCCTTCCCACTATCAGCTGAAGCTCGGGAGGCTTTCACCAGTATTAAACAGAACATTGAAAGGGCTGCAGTGTGTGCAGTGGACGAATGCATTCCCTTTCAAGTCGAAAGCGATGCGTCAGACTTTGCCTTAGCTGCGACCCTCAATCAGGCTGGGAGACCTGTGGCCTTCTTCTCCCGAACCCTTCAGGGACCTGAAATCAGGCACTCTTCTGTCGAGAAGGAGGCACAGGCTATAGTGGAGGCAGTGCGGCACTGGAGACACTACCTAGCCGGCAAACGTTTCACCCTGCTTACCGACCAGCGGTCGGTGGCTTTCATGTTTAATAACAAACAAAGGGGGAAAATCAAGAATGACAAAATACTCAGGTGGAGGATTGAACTATCCACGTTCGACTATGATATTATGTACAGGCCGGGAGCCCTTAATGAACCCCCAGATGCCCTATCGCGGGGAATGTGTGCCAGCATTCATACGGACAAATTACGGGGTCTCCACAACGACCTCTGTCACCCAGGGGTCACCTGACTATACCATTTTATAAACTCCCGCAATCTGCCCCACTCCATCGAGGAGGTCAGGGCAATGACCAGAGCCTGCCGCATCTGTGCGGAATGCAAGCCTCGTTTCTACAGGCCTGACAGTGCACACCTTATCAAAGCCACACAGCCATTCGAGCGCCTAAGTCTGGACTTCAAGGGACCACTTCCCTCTGCCGACCGTAACGTATACTTCCTCAATATCATTGATGAATATTCCCGCTTCCCCTTCGCCATTCCCTGCCCAGACATGACCAGTGCCACGGTCATCAAGTGTCTCTGTAATCTATTCTGCATGCTTGGCATGCCGAACTACATACACAGCGATAGGGGGACGTCATTCATGAGTGACGAGCTGCGCCAGTTCTTGCTCTCGAAGGGGATAGCCACTAGCAGAACCACTAGCTACAACCCCCAGGGTAATGGGCAAGTGGAAAGGGAGAATGCTACTGTTTGGAAGGCTGTCACGTTAGCCTTAAAGTCAAAAGGCCTTCCAACCTCCCACTGGCAGGAAGTCCTCCCAGACGTGCTCCACTCCATAAGGTCTCTGTTATGTACTGCCACTAACGCTACCCCTCATGAAAAGATGTTCGTTTTCCCCCGGAAATCCACCTCGGGCATATCTCTACCCGCGTGGCTGACGTCTCTGGGGACAGTACTATTGCGGAAGCACGTGAGAGGCCATAAAATGGACCCCCTTGTGGAAAAGGTACAGCTCCTCCATGCAAACCCTCAGTACGCCTATATCGAATACTCTGACGGGCGAGAGGACACGGTTTCCATAAAAGACCTCGCTCCCTCAGGGAGCGGAGAGAACGATGGGAGACTACCCGATGAAGACCTACACTACAAAGAGACAGGACGCCCAGAGGTATCAATACCCAACTTTAACCTGGAGGACACTGCAGATAACCTGGAAGACACTGCGGAGGCCCGGACAGCGGAGGAACCAGAATCCACTCCCCTAGAGGCACCCCAACCGGCTTTGCGCCGATCACTGAGAACTGCAAAACCTCCTGACAGACTCACTTATACCAACTTTTAAGAAACATCACCCCGATGGACTAAATGTATAGAAGGGGTGAATGTAATGAAATCTGTTTGTCTTGATCCTGTATTCGTTTTACACTCATGTATATTACCCTCCCCCACTGTGTATAGTTTCACTTCCTCTTTCCCGACTAACCTGGGAGGTTCCAGGTCTTGGCTCTTGGCTCCGCCCCTGATTTCTCTTACATAAAGATCCCAGGATCTGTATGACTCATTCCTGTGAACCAGTCGGCGTGTTGAGATGTTAGCTCTGATCTTAGTGATTAAAAGCCAACTTGTTTAAGTCTATAACTTCTAGTTTTGTGGTTATTGAAGGCCCATCACTAATGTAACCCCACTATTTAAAAAAGGTGGTAGAGAGAAAATGGGGAATTATAGACCGGTAAGCCTGACATCAGTAGTGGGGAAAATGCTAGAGTCCATTATAAAAGTTGTAATAGCAGAGCACTTGGAAAACAGTGACAGGATCGGACAAAGTCAACATGGATTTACAAAAGGTAAATCATGCTTGACTAATCTACTGGAATTTTTTGAGGATGTAACTGGTAGAATAGATAAAGGAGAATCAGTGGATGTGGTGTATTTGGATTTCAGAAGGCTTTCGATAAGATCCCACATAAGAGATTGGCGTGCAAAGTTAAAGCACATGGGATTGGGGGTAAAGTACTGACTTGGATAGAGAACTGGTGGCAGACAGGAAGCAAAGAGTTGGAATAAACGGAGCTTTTTCCGAGTGGCAGGCAGTAACTAGTGGGATACCATAGGGATCGGTGCTAGGACCCCAGTTATTCACAATATATATTAATGATGATCTAGTCGAGGGAACTAGATGTAATGGCCCAGAAATTCGGGTCGGAGGCTTCCCGCGGGTGCAAGCCTCCGACCTGCACTTACCTAGCGCGCCGGCCATTGTGCTCTGGGCCCGCGTAGGATTCCGATCCTGGGCCTCCTCCAATGCCGGCGCGCAGTGCTTGCGTATCCCAGGGGCGCAGTTAGTTCGATGCATCCCCTGGGATCACGTGGGCCATGGAGAGCCAATGGTAGCAGGGAAGTGCCCATTCATAAAATTGACAGGAAGAGCTGTCAAAACTATAAATACTATAAGCCCCAAAACATCACTAAAACTTCAAATACATTTTTTTTTAATCACATTTTTAAAATAACTATAAATTACATAAAATAACTATTTTAAACAATAATTTAAATTTTTGAAAAAATTAATTACATTTTCTAACGGGGCTAAAAATAAACTTACCTTTCTTTAAAGTATTTAAAAATAATAAACCTGTGGAAAAATGTTTTAATTTTAATTAATTCACCACTTACATTGTTAAAAGCAGGCCTTGCGCCCGTTTTTTACATGTGTAACTCCTGGAGACTTACTAATCCCGGAGAAACCTGCAAAAAAAACGTAAGTTCCATGCGCACGCGCTGTCTCTCCAGCATACGCGTTCAACCACTGAACCCCTTCCTTTAAGGGAACGGAAGTTCCGGTTTCCCGCGCATGCGCAGTGCATGCATGAAACCGGCACTTCCGTTGGGCCTACGGGTAAGTACCCCGTGCGTACTCACCCGTGGAGACCTGAATTTCTGGGCCATTTTTGCAGATGACACAAAGCTGGGTGGGCATGTGTGCTGTGAGGAGGATGCAGAGAAACTCCAGTATGATTTGGACAGGTTGGGTGATTGGGCAGATGCATGGCAGATGCAGTATAATGTGGATAAATGCGAGGTTATCCACTTTGGTGGCAAAAACAGGAAGACAGATTATTATCTGAACGGCAATAGATTGGGAAAAGGGGAAGTGCATCGAGACCTGGGTGTCCTTGTGCACCAGTCGCTGAAGGTAAGCATGCAGGTGCAGCAGGCGGTTAAGAAGGCAAATGGTATGTTGGCCTTCATAGCGAGAGGATTCGAGTACAGGAGCAAGGATGTCTTGCTGCAGTTGTACAGGGCCTTGGTGAGACCACACCTTGAGTATTGTGTGCAGTTTTGGTCGCCTTATCTGATGAAGGATGTTCTTGCCATGGAGGGAGTGCAACGAAGATTCACCAGACTGATACCTGGGATGGCAGGAATGACGTATGAAGAGAGATTGGATCGATTGGGCTTATATTCGCTAGAGTTTAGAAGAATGAGAGGGGATCTCATTGAAACTTATAAAATTCTAACAGGACTAGACAGACTAGATGCAGGAAGGATGTTCCCGATGGCGGGGGAGTCCAGAACCACGGGTCACAGTCTAAGGATAAGGGGTAAGCCAATTAGGACTGAGATGAGGAGGAATTTCTTCACCCAGAGAGTGGTGAACCTGTGGAATTCTCTACCACACAAGGCAGTTGAGGCCAACTTATTAAATATATTCAAGAAGGAGTTAGATATATTTCTTGAGGCTAAAGGGATCAAGGGATATGGGGAGAAAACAGGGAGAGGGTATTGTATTTGGATGATCAGCCATGATCTCATTAAATGGCGGAACAGGCTCGAGATGCCGAATGGCCTACTCCTGCTCCTATCTTCTATGTTTCTATGTAATGGCTCGTAGACCAGAGAATGGCTCGTAGACCAGAGACCAGCTCGTAGACCAGAGAATGGCTCGTAGACCAGAGAACGGCCCGTAGACCAGAGAACGGCCCGTAGACCAGAGAACGGCCCGTAGACCAGAGAACGGCCCGTAGACCAGAGAACGGCCCGTAGACCAGAGAACGGCCCGTAGACCAGAGAACGGCCCGTAGACCAGAGAACGGCCCGTAGACCAGAGAACGGCCCGTAGACCAGAGAACGGCCCGTAGACCAGAGAACGGCCCGTAGACCAGAGAACGGCCCGTAGACCAGAGAACGGCCCGTAGACCAGAGAACGGCCCGTAGACCAGAGAAGGGCCCGTAGACCAGAGAAGGGCCCGTAGACCAGAGAAGGGCCCGTAGACCAGAGAAGGGCCCGTAGACCAGAGAAGGGCCCGTAGACCAGAGAAGGGCCCGTAGACCAGAGAAGGGCCCGTAGACCAGAGAAGGGCCCGTAGACCAGAGAAGGGCCCGTAGACCAGAGAAGGGCCCGTAGACCAGAGAAGGGCCCGTAGACCAGAGAAGGGCCCGTAGACCAGAGAAGGGCCCGTAGACCAGAGAAGGGCCCGTAGACCAGAGAAGGGCCCGCAGACCAGAGAAGGGCCCGCAGACCAGAGAAGGGCCCGCAGACCAGAGAAGGGCCCGCAGACCAGAGAAGGGCCCGCAGACCAGAGAAGGGCCCGCAGACCAGAGAAGGGCCCGCAGACCAGAGAAGGGCCCGCAGACCAGAGAAGGGCCCGCAGACCAGAGAAGGGCCCGCAGACCAGAGAAGGGCCCGCAGACCAGAGAAGGGCCCGCAGACCAGAGAAGGGCCCGCAGACCAGAGAAGGGCCCGCAGACCAGAGAAGGGCCCGCAGACCAGAGAAGGGCCCGCAGACCAGAGAAGGGCCCGCAGACCAGAGAAGGGCCCGCAGACCAGAGAAGGGCCCGCAGACCAGAGAAGGGCCCGCAGACCAGAGAAGGGCCCGCAGACCAGAGAAGGGCCCGCAGACCAGAGAAGGGCCCGCAGACCAGAGAAGGGCCCGCAGAGCAGAGAACGGCCCGCAGAGCAGAGAACGGCCCGCAGACCAGAGAAGGGCCCGCAGACCAGAGAAGGGCCCGCAGACCAGAGAAGGGCCCGCAGACCAGAGAAGGGCCCGCAGACCAGAGAAGGGCCCGCAGACCAGAGAAGGGCCCGCAGACCAGAGAAGGGCCCGCAGACCAGAGAAGGGCCCGCAGACCAGAGAAGGGCCCGCAGACCAGAGAAGGGCCCGCAGACCAGAGAAGGGCCCGCAGACCAGAGAAGGGCCCGCAGACCAGAGAAGGGCCCGCAGACCAGAGAAGGGCCCGCAGACCAGAGAAGGGCCCGCAGACCAGAGAAGGGCCCGCAGACCAGAGAAGGGCCCGCAGACCAGAGAAGGGCCCGCAGACCAGAGAAGGGCCCGCAGACCAGAGAAGGGCCCGCAGACCAGAGAAGGGCCCGCAGACCAGAGAAGGGCCCGCAGACCAGAGAAGGGCCCGCAGACCAGAGAAGGGCCCGCAGACCAGAGAAGGGCCCGCAGACCAGAGAAGGGCCCGCAGACCAGAGAAGGGCCCGCAGACCAGAGAAGGGCCCGCAGACCAGAGAAGGGCCCGCAGACCAGAGAAGGGCCCGCAGACCAGAGAAGGGCCCGCAGACCAGAGAAGGGCCCGCAGACCAGAGAAGGGCCCGCAGACCAGAGAAGGGCCCGCAGACCAGAGAAGGGCCCGCAGACCAGAGAAGGGCCCGCAGACCAGAGAAGGGCCCGCAGACCAGAGAAGGGCCCGCAGACCAGAGAAGGGCCCGCAGACCAGAGAAGGGCCCGCAGACCAGAGAAGGGCCCGCAGACCAGAGAACGGCCCGCAGACCAGAGAACGGCCCGCAGACCAGAGAACGGCCCGCAGACCAGAGAACGGCCCGCAGACCAGAGAACGGCCCGCAGACCAGAGAACGGCCCGCAGACCAGAGAAGGGCCCGCAGACCAGAGAAGGGCCCGCAGACCAGAGAAGGGCCCGCAGACCAGAGAAGGGCCCGCAGACCAGAGAAGGGCCCGCAGACCAGAGAAGGGCCCGCAGACCAGAGAAGGGCCCGCAGACCAGAGAAGGGCCCGCAGACCAGAGAAGGGCCCGCAGACCAGAGAAGGGCCCGCAGACCAGAGAAGGGCCCGCAGACCAGAGAAGGGCCCGCAGACCAGAGAAGGGCCCGCAGACCAGAGAAGGGCCCGCAGACCAGAGAAGGGCCCGCAGACCAGAGAAGGGCCCGCAGACCAGAGAAGGGCCCGCAGACCAGAGAAGGGCCCGCAGACCAGAGAAGGGCCCGCAGACCAGAGAAGGGCCCGCAGACCAGAGAAGGGCCCGCAGACCAGAGAAGGGCCCGCAGACCAGAGAAGGGCCCGCAGACCAGAGAAGGGCCCGCAGACCAGAGAAGGGCCCGCAGACCAGAGAAGGGCCCGCAGACCAGAGAAGGGCCCGCAGACCAGAGAAGGGCCCGCAGACCAGAGAAGGGCCCGCAGACCAGAGAAGGGCCCGCAGACCAGAGAAGGGCCCGCAGACCAGAGAACGGCTCGTAGACCAGTGAGTGGTTTGTAGACTTCCCATATCTTTGTACATCAAAAATTGTTGGTCTATATTAATTGAGATTTACCTGTTCAAATCACTAGCATTCAAAATTAATTGGATTTTTAAAATATATTCTCAGGGTTCTCGTTGCTGGCATATACTGTCTTCCCTAGTTGTCCTAAGTTTGATACGACTAAGTGGCTTGCTAGGCCACTTCGGAGGGCAGCGAAGTGTCAACCACATTCGTGTGGGCCTGGAGTGAGGTATAGGCCAGACCGGGTAAGGACGGCAGTTTTCCTTCCCTGAAGGACATTAGTGAACTAGTTATTTTTTACGGCAATCTGACAGCTTCATGGCCACTTTTACTGATGCCAGCTTTTAAAAACTGAATTCAAATTCTCAAACTGCCATGGTATGATGTGAACTCGCGTTCTCTGGATTACTACTCCAGTAACATAACCACTACGCTACCATATCCACAATATGTTTGAAGAGACATTGGGCTGGATTTTGTTAATGGGGGCACTTTGGGGGTGGTACTGCTGGTTGTCAGGTTTCAGTCCCGCCCCCAACGATGCCTGGCCAACCCATGCTATTTTCCCTTGATTAACCTTGTTAAGCCTGTAATGATATCAGCAAATAGTGATGGTATTTGCCTGTTTGATTATTATGCCTTACCAGCATATTTGCCTGTTTGATTATTTATGCCTGACCAGCAGAGGGCATGTGAGAGAGGCAGTTTAGTTTAGTTTTAGTTTCGTTTTAGATGGATCTCTAAGATGGTGTCTCCTGTAAAGAATCTAACTTACTTGAACAAGCTTTAGATTAAAAGACATTCTCTTTCATCAATGTGTCGTCATTGAACCCACATAGAAAACAATACATGGTGTCAGAAGTCAGAAGTGATTGAAAGAGATGAAGAGGAAAAATCTGAAGTTAGCAACTCGACGAGATAGTGAACGGAGTCGTGGCAAGAAAGCTACCCAGCGAAATCAGCTCTTCACATATTAGCAAGCCAAAAGAGAACATCGTTACTTACCTTTGGAGAATAGCTAACGAAGTGAAAAATGGAAGGTTTACACCCACCGGCGAAGCTTCAGTTGACAAGTAATGTGGCTGAAAGTTGGAGGAGGTTCAAACAACGTTTGGAGTTGTATTTAGCGGCAATCGGAGCTGACGAGAAAAGTGATAAAATGAAAGCGTCAGTGTTCTTACATGTCGTGGGTGATGAAGCGCTGGAGGTGTATAATAACTTCACATTCGCTGCTGATGGAGACAAAATGAAGCTGGATAAAATAATGGAACAGTTTGAGGCCTACTGCATACCTAAACGTAAGTGACGTTTGAGAGGCACAGATTTTTCACATGTGTACAGAAAACGGGAGAGACTATTGATCAGTATGTGACTGAACTGAGAAACAGAAGCAAATCGTGTGAATTTGGGGGACTGACAGACTCGCTGATAAAAGACAGATTGGTGTGTGGTATTCCAGATAATGGTCTAAGGGAAAGACTGCTAAGAGAGCAAAATCTAGACCTGGGAAAAGCCATAGCACTGTGTAGGGCTACAGAGACTGTGAAGTCGCAGGCAAAGGAGCTGTTCAGTGACAGTAGCCGCAACGTGGATGCAGTGAGAAAGAACGGACACAAACCGTTTAACAAAAAGAGCGCCAATGTGAAAAAAGAGGCATGGCCAGCGAACAAAAATGAAAGGGGCAATCGAAAGTCATGTAGTCGATGCGGTACACAGCATCCACCAAAAAAGTGTCCAGCATATGGTAAAACATGCAATAGTTGCAACAAAAACAACCAGTATGCCCATTGCTGCAAGAACCAAGCGCAACAAAGCAAGGTCCATGCAGTAGATGAAAGTGAGATAGAGGAGTTCTATGTGGATGTTGTGTCTGAAAACAAAAAAGAAAAAAGCGACTGGATGTTGACATTAAAAGTGAATGACATACACATTCCATTTAAATTGGATACTGGAGCACAAGTTAATGTGATATCAGAGACTGATTTTAAGAAAATTAGACCCAGACCAAAGATACATGGAATAAAAGTGAAAGTGACAGGATACTCAGGTACTGATATACCAGTGAAAGGAAAATGCATTGTCAAAGTGACACACAAGGACAGAGAGCACACGCTAGCATTAATCGTGGTGCCAAAGGATGTGCAGGCCATACTAGGTTTAATAGCCTGTGAGAGACTGAACCTGGTAAAGAGAGTCCTCGTTGTGGAAAGCGAAGGAGAGACAGTCTATGATGAACTCATGAAAGTGTACAACGACCTATTTCAGGGTCTAGGCTGCCTTCCAGGAGAACACACGATCAGAGTAGATAAAAGTATGCCAACGGTCATACATCCATGCAGAAAAGTTCCGTTTGCTCTTCAAAAGCAACTGAAGGCAGAGTTGGACAGGATGGAAAGCCTGAACGTGATTCAGAAGATAGATGAGCCAACTGAGTGGGTGAGTTCCCTCGTCATTGTGGAAAAAAGAATGGAAAGCTCAGAATTTGCCTGGATCCAAGAGATCTAAACAGAGCAATAAAGAGAGAGCACTTCAAGCTTCCTACACGTGAGGAAATCATGTCACAGTTTGCAAATGCAAAGTATTTCAGCAAGTTAGATGCATCATCAGGATTTTGGCAGATGAAACTGGACGAGGCAAGTTCAAGGCTGTGCACGTTCAACAGTCCATTTGGCAGATACAGATTCCTAAGGTTACCATTTGGCATTGCCTCAGCTCCTGAAGTGTATCACAAAACTATCCATATGATCTATGAGCATCTGGAGGGAGTTGATACCTCAATGGTTGACATCATAGTATGGGGAACCACGAGAACTGTGCATGACGAGAGACTGAAAAAAGTGCTGGAAGCAACAAGGAAAACAAACCTGAAGCTGAATAGAGAGAAATGCCAGCTCGGGGTGACAGAACTGACATTCGTGGGAGATATCCTTAGCAGTGAGGGCATCAGACCAGATCCCAGAAAATTGTCCGCCATTGAGAATATGCCAAAGCCACAATGCAAAAAGGACGTGCAGAGGTTTAATGGAATGATCAACTACATGGGTAAATTCATATCCAACCTCTCAGAAAAGATGGCGCCACTGAGACGACTAACTGAAAAGAACATAGAATGGGAATGGAATCATGAGCATGAGAAGTCATGGAGCGATCTAAAGAAACTGCTCACAGAGGAACCAGTTCTGAGGTTTTATGACCCAGCGAAACCCATCAAGATATCATCAGATGCATCACAGAGTGGGCTCGGTGCTGTTCTTCTGCAAAAATATGACGACTGGCAACCTATTGCATATGCATCGCGCTCAATGACAGACGCGGAGACGCGATATGCTCAAATAGAAAAGGAGCTGCTCAGCACCACATACGCCTGTGAAAGATTTCACCAGTTTGTGTCAGGACAAGCAATCAGTGTAGAGACTGACCATAAGCCCTTGATTGCATTGTTTCAAAAGCCACTAAATAGCTGTCCGCTTAGAATACAAAGAATGATGATCAGGCTGCAACGCTATACACTGAATGTTGCGTACACCCCGGGTAAGCTGATGTATACAGCAGACACGTTGTCCAGAGCTGTTGACCCAAGTGAGCCCGCAAACACCAAAATGGATGAAAAAGTGAACGCCTACGTGGACATGATCACAAGTGCACTGCCCATAGCAGATGCAAAAATGGAGCTCATAAAGACTGAGACAAACAAAGATGAAACACTGAGACGACTGAGGAAAAGCATCTTGGATGGATGGCCCAACATGAAGCAAGACTGCTCACCTGACATGGCAGAGTACTGGAACTGCAGGGCGGAACTATCAGTGGTCGAAGACATCATCTACAAAGGAAGTAAAATAGCTATCCCAAAGAGTCTGAGAAAAGAGATGCTAAAAAGGATCCATGGAGGACATCTGGGAATCGAAAAGTGTAAGAAAAGAGCATGAGAGGTGATGTACTGGCCACGAATCAACCAAGATGTGACAAATGAGGTGTCAAACTGCACAATATGCCTGAAATATCAAGCAAGCAATCCTGTAGAACCACTAAAGCCACACCCAGCACCAGACAGACCTTACCAGAAGGTAGGCACTGACCTATTTGAATGTCAAGGAAAGGACTATCTTGTAGTCACAGACTATTACTCCCTGTATCCAGAGGTTTGTAGACTGTACACCACCACTGCAGATGCTGTGATAACATGTATGAAAGCCATATTCTCCAGACAGGGCGTGGCAAGCGAGGTCTTCACAGACAACGGACCCCAGTTTTACAATGCAAGTTTCCGACACTTTGCCAAAGAGTGGGACTTTGTCCACACAACGTCAAGTCCTCACTTTCCACAGTCCAATGGGTTAGTGGAAAAATCGGTCCAGACAGTGAAAAGACTGATGTACAAGGCAAAAGACAGTGGAACTGACTTCTACCAGAGCATGCTTGTATACCGCACAACGCCGCTCGAGTGTGGTATGTCACCAGCCCAACTCCTTATGGGATGTCTGCTACGGTCAAACCTACCCATCCCGGAGAACCTCCTGAAAACAAAAGAGGGGGAGAAAGTGAGGAAGTTCAAAGAACAACAGAAAGAAAAGCAAAAGTACTACTATGACAGAGGAACACAAAACCTACCTGAACTCCACACTGGTGACCAAGTAAGGTTCAAAGACAAAACAAACAAATGGACTCAGAAGGGAACTGTCCTGAGTGAAGTCCAACCAAGATCATACACCATTCAGACAGATGAGGGTGCTGTTCTGAGAATAAATCATCGGGATCTTCTCATGGGACCAGCCACAGCAGGTCAAAAGACTGATACTGTTGAACAACCTGATCACACAGCAGGTCAAAAGACTGATACTATTGAACAACCTGATCACACAGCTGAGAACCAATCATCTGAGGCAACAACTCAGATTCAAGGACAATCAATCAGAAAATCCTCAAGACATGTGAAGCCTCCTGAGAGGCTCATTGAGCAAGTTTAAGGACTATTGTTATAGAAGGAAGTAATGTTATCTTATTCTCTCTTCAAGTTCTAGTGTATTTACATATTTCATGTGAACACACAAAACAAGGTTAAAAAACATTGATAATGATAATGTAAGTTCATTAAGTGTTACAGTTAAAATGCAGAGTAATACAAAGAAAACATGTTGTTAGATAAAAGTAAAATACTTTTGTTTTAAGAAAGGGAGATGTAATGATATCAGCAAATAGTGATGGTATTTGCCTGTTTGATTATTATGCCTTACCAGCATATTTGCCTGTTTGATTATTTATGCCTGACCAGCAGAGGGCATGTGAGAGAGGCAGTTTAGTTTTGTTTTAGTTTTGTTTTAGATGGATCTCTAAGATGGTGTCTCCTGTAATGCTGTTAACTTAGATGAACAAACTTTAGATTAAAAGACATTCTCTTTCATCAATGTGTCGTCATTGAACCCACATAGAAAACAATACAAAGCCCACCCTGTGGGCTTACCAGCCAATTAAGGGAAGCCAGCGACAGAGAACGTCAGCGTATGATGTTTCATCGGTTGCAAACTTTTTAACAGATGAATTGTCAGCGTTTGACAGCTTTGAGAAGTTGTCAAACACTGACAATCTCTGTTCTAAGGTGAGCCCTTGTACTGAAGGCTCACCAAACCTCTTTCCTCAGCAGAAATCAGATGGCTGTTGCATCTGAGTATGCAACAGCCATTCTGACATCTCTGCCGTTGAGATGAGGCACCTTCAGATCCCCAAGGGTTGAAGCCTGCAGGAAGAAGCAAAAGGTCAGTAAACTTTTTCTAACACTTTACACTCACCTCTCATACTTACCTGTCCACACTTGCACCCATCACTCACCTCCACAGTGGACTTTTCGATCCCTCTCACCCCCGCAGACCCACTGCTCGCCTCACTGACCCTGGCGAGGTTCGCAGCCATCGGGAAGCCCGCACTTGCAGGCGTAAAATGGGGAAAAGCCTCAAAACTGCCTGTTAACTATTGTTAACAGGTAGGTAATTGGCTCTAATCTCCTTCCCACCTCGAGGGGACGGGTCCCTGTGCGAGTCGGGGACCCACCTCCCGGGTTGGGAGCGGGTTCGGTACCCACTCACAGTTTCTGCCGGTTTCCCGGCAATCCCGCCTCCATACCCGCCTCCCCAGCGCTGGGAAATTTCCCCCCATTGATTCCTGAACAAAACTGTCACTTGATCTTTAATCCAACAAAACATTTAGTGAAGAAATAGCTGTAAATATGGAAACTCCAGTGGAGCTAATTTGTTCCTTTCATTTATTATTTATATTACCTTTAAGACCAAGCAATTAGATGTAGCTAGAGTTAACTCAATGGGCCGGATCTCACTGGAAAAATAATGGCCGGCAAATTCAGGAGATTAAGAGATACGCTGTGAGTTGCAAATCTCCAGATTTACGCCTCTCCGCCATCTGTTGTTGGAACATTGGCCATGTTGAAACATAGGATAAAGAAGGAGCAGGGCGGTTGATGGGAAACCTGTTTTCCATGTTTCTGTTTTCTGGTAAGCTTGAATCTGCCTCTTTTCCCTTGATTGGCTTCTTTCTGACACCTGACTTAACATGCACCTGCCCTCCAGTAACTTTCAATTGCTCTCAGACTGGTACAAAGCCTAGGTAATTCTGCACATAGCATTCCCTTATCTTGCCTGTCCTCACCCTTTAATCTGTCTGCTTTCTGTGTGAAAATTGCATAGAAGCAACTGTATTTTTTAATAACTCTTTTGTCTTTCAAACTTTGACAGCCAAAGGCCTTCTTTTGACAAACTTTCAAGGTCTATTCACAATGCCTTATTCACTACACTGTTGCTACCAAGCTCACACACAAGCGTATAATATGATTTCTATTTTGTATGCTAAGCTAATTTTTAATTTCCCATCCACCTCTCTGCCCCTTCTTTACTCCATGTTTTATTTTTTTGTAATTTGCACCTTTTTTACCTACGAGGGCCACCATTCTTTCTTGCATGCTTACATTTTTTTCTTACTTTTCCTTTCTGTCTTTTTTTTCTCTCTCTTAATCCAATCTTTCTTTCCCCCTCTTTATTTCTCACTGTACCTGATTTGACTCTAATTCTTCCTATTTCTATCTCCGTTGTTCCTCTATTACTTTCTCAATCCTTAAATCTTATTGGTTAAGGAGATACACTGTTGGTTCTGCCATTCACTAAGGTCCCAGATGCCCCACTGTCCTCACTGCACTATTATCAGCTTGTGGCAAAGCCACTGAGGGACTCTGAACAACTGTACATAATTCCCTTTAACGATGTGTTAGCTACAGACTAAATCTGTACCATTGTATATACTGTTTGCATGTACAGCGCGCGGTCCCTTTAAGAGTGCAGGTAAACGCGATGACGTCATGCCGCTAATCACGTGATCACCCAAACGCGAGAAAAACGTGATGACGTCATGACGCCATCCACGGGATGGCCCAGGCAGTCCTCGTGGAGCTTCCGACCTGTTAAGACCTGTATTCATAGTTCTCTTGCATCAATCTGTTTAAACTCGTTAGTTTGACATTAAAAACCTTTTTGATTGATTGCCTGCGTCAAACTCAATCTCTAGATAGGAATTTGACCATTCCTACATTGGTGACCCCGACTTTTGTGAACGGATTTTGTGGTGTATGTAACCGTTCCACCTTTAAGAGAACTATTTTAAGAGATGCACTACTTTATCTTGGCTGCTGTATACTGTAATACCGGTGGTGACCACACCGGTATATAAGTGCTGTGTAATGATTTATTGGGCAGTTCAGCCTGACCTCCGACTAGTAAAGACCTGTTGAATTTACTCTTGTGGTCTGTGTGCAGTGATTCTTATTAACAATAACTAGAACACACAGACTTAACAGTGGCGACGATGACGATCTTACCCTGCGGCAGAGATATATCCAAGGCAGTTTAACGGGCGTCGAGAAGAGGCATCCGCCCTCATCATCCTGCTGAGAAAAGACTCGGGTCTGAAGAGCAAGGAAGAATCCTGACACGAAGCCTTCCATCAGCAACAGGCAGTGATCATCCCTTCTATCACGGTGGTGGGTAAGCCGATCAGCGACGAGCAGCAAGTCGGCCACGTTGGCTGTGAAGTAGGGGAGGGAAAAACGGAGGATATAAGGGCGGAGAACTCGACCACGGCCGGGGAAAAGAGCCGGACAGAAGTCGGGGCCAGAGGCGCTGAGACTGGGGCAGCGTAAGGCACGGGAGCCGCGGTGAATGCAAACGCAGCCGGTGTAAAAGACCGGGCTGCAAGCGGGCTGGGAGACGCAACAGCGTCGAGAGAGAGCTCGACCGCGACCGGGGAAAAAGGCCGGGCAGCTACCGAGGCCGCGAGGCGCGGGATAAAATAATTTTTTAAAAACGCGGAGAACTCAGCCGCAGCCGGGGGAAAGGACCGGACTGCAAGAGGGGCTGGGAGGCACGATTTGAGAACCGCTGGGGAGGGCGAACGCAGCAATACGGCAATCACCATTACAGCCAGCGGGGGAGAAAGGCAAACGCGGGAAGCCGCCATTTTCGTAGGCGGGGGAAGAAGACAAGCGCGGGAAACCGCCATTTTGAAAAAAAAAAAAAAATTCTTTTTGTTTCTCAAGAAGATTGCGAGGATGCCTAAGCGTGGTAACATCAACGATTTCGATCCCGATGTTGAAGATTGGGCCACGTATGTAGAACGCATAGAGATTTATTGTAAGGCAAATAAAATATCAGATGAAGATAAAGCACTAACCTTACTAAACTCAATGGGTGCGAAGACATACGGGCTATTGAAGCATCTTCTATCACCAGCTAAACCGACGGATCAGGCTTTCGCTAATATTGTTGCTGTCCTGAGAAATCATTTGAACCCCACACCGCTGATGTTAGCAGAACGATTTAAATTTTATGCGAGAACGCAACTGAAAGAGGAAAGCAACGCGGAGTATTTAATTGAACTGCATAAGCTAGCGAAATACTGTCAGTTTGGGGAAAGACTGACAGAGGCACTGAGAGACAAATTCGTGTGTGGATTGTCGAAAGAAGGAACACAAAAGCGGCTGCTTGAAGAGAATGATCTTACACTTGATAAGGCTGTCACTATTGCAGCATTGCACGAAGCCACAGCGAGAGGCACTGCAGAAATGCAGCTGAAGGCAGCGGTACTCAGCGTAGATCAAATGGCTTTGGGTACAGCGAAATGTTATCGTTGTGGAAAGACAACACACGATCAGAACCAATGCTGGTTTAAAAATCAGGAATGTAGAAAATGTGGCAAGCTTGGTCACATAGCTAAAGTATGCCGGTCAGGAAAGAAGACCAGCAACAAAAAGTCACCACAGGAAAAGTGCAGAAAGGTACATAAGGTGGCTGAGAAGAGTTCGGATGAACAGAATTCGGATTCAGACTCCAACAGCAAGGAACTGGGTAGTCTGAGAATTCACAATGTGAGTAAGGAAGCTGACCTACAAACTATCTGGGTCACACTTCAGATAGCAGGAGTCCAAGTGAAGATGGAATTGGACACCGGATCGGCATTGACGGTCATGAATAAGCAAGATTACAAAAGGTTATTCACACATATTCCCCTACGGGATACGGAGATAGTATTGCAGACATACACGGGGCAAAGAGTATACCCCATCGGAAAGATAAAAGTCAAGGTGGTACACAAGGGCAAAGAACACCAAGGAATGGACTTATATGTACTACCTGAGGGAGGTCCACCACTTCTGGGACGGGAGTGGATCAGGAAAATAAATATGGACTGGCACTCCCTAAAAGCAATAACGGTAGATTCCGGAAGAAAATAAGATGTCAAACTTGAACGATTGTCCAGAATATTGGATGAGGTTAAAGAGGTGTTCCAACAGGGACTGGGAACACTGAGAGGAATTATGGCAAAAATCAAGATTGCAGAACATGCAAACCCAAAATTTTTCAAAGCCAGACCGGTACCTTATGCGATACGACCTGCTATGGAAGCTGAGCTGGAAGGGCTAGAACATTCAGGAGTACTGTCTAAGGTGGACTGGAGTGAGTGGGCCACGCCCATTGTTCCCGTCATGAAGCGTTCATCGAGTAACAAGCCAGGGGAACCGGGGAAGGTCCGCATCTGTGGAGACTTCAAGATCACGGTTAATCCAGTGCTTCACACGGTGCAATATCCGCTTCCGCGGATTGAGGATATCTTTGCTTCATTGTCTGGTGGGAAACACTTCACCAAGATAGACCTGGCGCAAGCGTACTTACAGATGGAAGTTGAGGAAGAGTCGCGCCAGTATCTCACAATCAACACGCACAGAGGCTTGTATCGATATAATAGACTGGTTTTTGGAGTGGCTTCGGCTCCAGCAATTTGGCAGAGGGCCATGGAGCAGGTATTATAGGGAATTCCAAGCACTCAATGTTACTTGGACGATATCCTGATTACAGGAGATGACGATGAGGAACACCTTGCAAATTTGAAACTGGTGCTCACCAGATTGAAGGAATATGGACTTTGAGTTAATCGCCAGAAATGTGAGTTCTTTCAGAAACGGATCTCGTACTGTGGTCATGTCATTGACCAGGAGGGGCTGCACAAGTCACCTGACAAGATCGAAGCTGGTGTGAAGGCTCCCGCTCCAGAAAATGTATCCCAGTTGAGGTCGTTCCTAGGGTTGATTAACTATTACCAAAGGTTTCTGCCAAATCTATCCACGGTGCTGCACCCGCTGAACGCTCTTTTGCAGAAAGAAGTACCATGGAAGTGGAGCGAGGACTGTAAGAAGGCCTTTCACAAAAGCAAGGCATTGATCACCTCAGAGGAAGTGTTGGCTCACTTCAACCCAACGCTACCTATTCGTTTAGCTTGTGATGCTTCTCCTTATGGTATTGGAGCAGTACTCTCACACAAGTTGCCAAATGGCTTGGAAAGGCCAGTCGCATTTGCATCCAGATCATTGACCTCCGCTGAGCGCAACTATGCTCAGATAGATAGGGAGGCTCTCAGCCTTGTGTGGGGAGTAAAGAAGTTTAATCATTACCTGCAGGGCCAGAAGTTTACACTGCTGACAGACCACCAGCCGTTGGTATCCATTTTTAACCCTAAGAAGGGTGTTTCGGTGATGACAGCACAGAGGCTCCAGAGATGGTCCCTTTTCCTAGGGGCACATCAATATCAGATAGAATTCAAAGGTACAAAGCAGCATGGTAATGCTGATGGGCTGTCGCGCCTGCCACTACCTACTGAGGAGGAGGCACCGACGGTTGACCCGGTGGAGTTATTTTACTCGACCATCATCGAATGTTTACCTGTCACCAATGCAAATATTGAAAGGGAGACTAGGAATGACCCGACACTGTCCCGGGTCTACGAATTGACAGTAAAGGGATGGCCAGCCCATGATGATCCACTGTTACCGGCATTCTCAGCAAGACGAGAACAGCTGTCCATCTGTCAGGGAACATTGATGTATGGAACAAGGATGATTATCCCTCCTAAGTTAAGAGAGAGAGTTCTAAAAGAACTACATGAAGGTCATCTGGGGGGAGTCAAGATGAAAAGCCTTGCTAGGGCTTATGTGTGGTGGCTGGGTATCGACCAACAGATAGAGGATCTGACGAAAAGCTGCTCAGGGTGCCAAAAAGTCCAAAATGCACCTCCAATTGCACCGCTGCATCCATGGGAATGGCCTTCAACCCCATGGCAACGTGTATATATTGACTTTGCTGGTCCATTCATGGATTCCATGTTTTTAATTGCGGTGGACGCACATTCTAAATGGCCAGAAGTGATTAAAATGACTACCACTACCTCGGAGAAGACGATCGCGGTGCTAAGAACGATATTTGCAAGAAATGGATTGCCAGAGCAAATATGTTCAGACAACGGACCACAGTTCGTGTCAGAGGAATTCCAGAAATTCCTGAAGAAGAATGGGGTGAAACATTATACCTCTGCCCCATATCATCCAGCTACGAATGGGCTGGCCGAGAGGTTTGTACAGACGTTCAAAAAGGCAATAAAGGCCATGAGCGAAGATCAGATTCCACTGCAACACAAGGTGGACAATTTCCTACTGGCATATCGAAACGCCACCCATGCAACAACAAACCAAAGTCCTGCCATGATGTTCTATAACAGGAGGTTGCGGTCCAGGTTGGACTTGTTAAAACCAAATGTGCGGAGGGAAGTCGAAAACAAACAGTTCCAGCATATCAATAACAAGCCCACTCGGAGTTTTGAAATAGGACAACCGGTGTTAGCCAGGGACTATAAAAATGAGAAATGGCAATCTGGAACAATTCGGGCCAGACAAGGACACCTGATGTACACGGTAGATGTTGGTGAAAATGTAATGCGACGTCATGCTGACCAACTGGTGGGATCGAGAACAAGGGTTGAGCCCATGGTTACGACAGAGACAACCGTGGAGGAAGTTAGTGAACCTGAAGCATCTACCTCAGAAGTGAATATACCTGATGATGATGTCCTATCCATAGGGGATCAACTAGATGAGTCACCCCAGCAACGAGAACCAGAGACCCCTGAAAGGCATTATCCGTCTCGGATCAGGAGGCCTCCTCAGAGACTGAATCTGTGAACTGTTTTTACATGAAGTTGTGTATATATGTTATTATGTTATGTTTAATGGGGAATATATACTGTTAAGCTAAAAAGGGAGGATTGTGGTGTATGTAACCATTCCACCTCTAAGAGAACTATTTTAAGGGATGCACTACTTTATCTTGGCTGCTGTATACTGTAATACCGGTGGTGACCACACTGGTATATAAGTGCTGTGTAATGATTTATTGGGCAGTTCAGCCTGACCTCCGACTAGTAAAGACCTATTGAATTTACTCTTGTGGTCTGTGTGCAGTGATTCTTATTAACAATAACTAGAACACACAGACTTAACAGATTTTGCAAAAGGAACACAGCATGGAGGCAAATGCCGTTTCGTTGAAGCTGCCGCAGTTCTGGGAGCAACAAGCGACCTCGTGGTTCATCCAAGTTGAAGCCCAGTTCGCCCTGAGAGGCATCGTTGAGGAACAGACCCGTTACTTATACGTGGTCTCCGCACTCGACGGCTCTACCGCCTCGCGGATCGTCAGTCTTCTCGAGAACCCCCCAACTGACCGCAAGTATGAGACCCTCAAGGCGCAGTTGCTACAGGTTTTCGGGCTCACGAAATCAGAGCGCACCCGTCGGCTGCTCGCTATGCCCGGGATTTGGGACTCCAAACCTTCCAAGTTGGTGAGCCAAATGCTCACACTCCTTGGCTCCGAACCGCAATGCTTTCTCTTCAGAGAGTTGTTCCTCAGCCAATTACCGGAGCAAGTGCAAGCGGTCTTGGTGCGATCCGAGGTCGAAGACTGCGCGGCGCTCACTGCCAAGGCGGACAAAATATTCGCAGTTACGCAACAGTACTGCACTGCCACGAGGCGCCCATCCCCCACAGACGCCGCCCCAGCTCCTCAGCCCGCGGGGCTGTGCTTCTACCACGCGCGGTTTGGCGCGAAGGCGAGATGTTGCCGTCCTCCCTGCAGCTTCTCTCAAAAAAAAAGCAACAACTCTGTCCAATGGAGAACGGGTCTAACGGGTGCCCCGCGGCCGCGATGGCAATCGGCAATGCGAGCAAGCTGCTCTTCATCACAGATGCCCTCCCCGGTCATCGGTTCCTCTGCGACACCGGAGCGCAGTGCAGCATTCTACCTGCGTCAGCCCTTGATGTACAGGCTGGCAGGCACGGCCTTCCCCTCGAAGCGGCTAATGGCGGAGCTATTCGGACCTTCGGCAGACGGCGGGTCCAGGTGTGCTTCGGCGGCCAGTGGTTTTTCTGGGAATTCGTTACGGCCAAGGTTTCGCAAGCCATTCTCGGTGCTGATTTCCTGTGCGCCAACGGCCTCCTGATCGATGTAAGAAACTGGCGGCTGATCAACGCCACCACGTTTCACTCTATCCCTTGCCACCGTTGTAACACCATGTCGCGCACCGTCTCCTGCGCTTTCCCGAGTCCGAATGAGTTCGCTCGCCTGGTAGGCGAATTTCCGGACCTGACCAGGCCCACGTTCTCCTCCACGGCCACATCACCACCACCAGCCCCCCAGTCCATGCGCGGGCCTGGCGCCTCGAAACTGGCAAGCTAGCGGTCGCGAAGGCGGAGTTCGCAACAATGGAACGCTTAGGGATTATTCGCAGGTTGAATAGTCCCTGGTCTTCGCCTCTTCACATCGTACCGAAACCTGGCGGCGGATGGCAGCCCTGCGGTGACTATCGGCACCTAAATGACGCCACCACTCCTGATCGATACCCGATCCCCCACATACAGGATTTCTCTGCCCATTTGGCAGGAAACACCATTTTTTCCAAGGTTGACCTTGTCCGAGGCTACCACCAGGTCCCGGTGCACCCGCAAGACGTCCAAAAGACCGCAGTCATCACCCCTTTCGGTCTCTTTGAATTTTTAAGGATGCCTTTTGGGTTGAAGAACGCCGCCCAAGCTTTCCAGCGCCTCATGGACTCCGTGCTGCGGGACCTCAAGTTCCTTTTCGCCTACTTAAACGATATCCTCATCGCCAGTCCTAATAAGGAGGAACACATCTCTCACCTCCGCACCCTCTTTCGACGCCTCAGCCAACACGGCCTGATTATCAACCCAGCCAAGTGCCAGTTTGGTCTGCGACAAATTGATTTCCTGGAACATCGCATTACCTCAGAGGGGGCGGTTCCTTTGCAAGCGAAGGTAGAGGTGGTGACATCCTTTCCACGCCCGCAGAACATAAAGGCCCTGCAGGAGTTCCTCGGGATTTTACCACCGCTTCGTGCCTAAGGCAGCACTGCTCATGCAGCCCCTGTACGAGGCCCTTGTAAGGGGTTTTCTCTCTGAGATCGCAGAGGTTTCTCTCGCCAGAGGCCTCTCTCTCTCTCTCTTTTGCACAGTGAAACCTTGAGTGGTTCAACCCACTCGCCCCTTAGGTTCTAGACACTGGCCTTAGGTGCAGGAAATACAATGCAGAGAATACTCTTATAGACCAAGTTTAATGAAATGAAATGAAATTTTATTGCATAAGGAAAAACAAATCAAATGCAAGCAAATAAGAGAGTACATGGGAGGGAAAAACAAATCATAACAATACAGTACTAGCTAAAATAGATACAGGCATATCATACCTCACAACAGTCATCACGAAATGGGGAAACACACGGAACATCGAGGGACAACAACTCATGTTAATTATACCCAAAACGACCACCCCCTTTAACCTATCTAGATCCGATTATGAAGGGCCAGAAACATGCTCACCAATCCAACTAGGAATTGCAAGGTTTTGAAACAGGTCTGCGTTTTGATCCTTTCAGGCGTCCTGTCTCCTCGTGGTCGTTGGGTTGTGGGAGCAGCGGCTGCTCAGGCTGATGGCTCCTCTACTTCAGCAAGGCGAGCGGACCCTCATCTTGTTCACAGCTCATTTTTTTCTGTGCTCCGGCCCACGATGTGGTGGGGCGTTTCGCCCTCTCTTCTTCTCCTCGACTTTCTCCTCGTTTTGCTGCGGCCCCGGGGCTTTTGGTCGATGATCTCCCGACGAATACCCCGGAGGCCGAACGCAAACTTGAACCACCTTCTTGACTCGGGAATGGCCGAGGCGTTCCCGCTACTGACTTCTCTCTCTGGCTACGATGTTTTAGCGTGCTCATCTTCCAGAAGCATCTACAAGCTTCCTCCTAGATTCTCGATGGATCCCCAATGTCATCGGCTATCTGGGCGCTCAATTCTTCAACCAGCAGCCCTGTCTTTTCCCGGGGTCCCCAATTATACTTCTCAATCGAGGTCTTATCTCCTGCCTAATCAAGATTGGTCTTTGTTAAACTTTTGGCGGGCTTATGGCACAGCGGGATAGTTATTATATTTAAACTGCTTTCGGGATGGCCGGTGATGGCCATCTCTGGTCTGGGATGACCTGGTAATGTTTTAATGTTTTCTTGATGTCCTTAATGGGTCCTTGATGCGTTCTTTATGAATATGGAACTGTTCCCCTTTGTCTGGGTAAACATCTAGTTGGCCTTTATCTACAGGCCGATCTGACTGGATCTGCATCCAATCTATATGTATGTGCATGTGTCTGGTTTCGTTCTCTCAGAAACGGCTTCCAGAACTTACTGTGGGTTGAATCCACAAAGGCTGTCTGGGGACTGCAGGAACCATTTTAAAGTGTTCAATAAGTCAGTCACGGGGTCTGGCGGCCATTTTGTGTGTCCCTTTTCTGGGCTTCTTTTAAAACAGTCTTTTTAAAATCAAGGCCTCTTCTGCCAGAGGACCCTTATAGTACAATATTAATTTTGCGAATTCTACACCCTCAAGGGCAAGTCTGGCAAGGATCCGGTGAGCTGGACGGTTGACATGGACCGGGCATTCACCGACACCAAGAGTGCCTTAGCTAACGTGACCATGTTGGCGTACCTGCTACCAGGAGCCACCATCGCCCTCACCACCAACGCGTCAGATTACGCAATCGGCGCCGTTCAGGAGCAGTGGGTGAACGGTGTTGTGTATGTAACCTGTTCCACCTTAAGAGAGCTTAAGCCTGTTCCACCTTAAGAGATGTACTACTTTCTCAGGCTGCTGTAGACGTAATACCGGGGGTGAACACACCGGTATATAAGCACTGTGCAGTAATCTTGTATTCAGTATAGTCCCTACCTCCAACCAGTAAAGACCTGTTTTTATTGTTACTCATTAGTCTGTGTCTTAATTAACTAAATAATTCACAGACTTAACACTGGCGACGAGTCAGGTTCTTACCCTGCGGCAGTTATTCCACGGCGGTTGAAGAGAGGTTTCAAACCACACCACCCCACTGGAAGCGACAGGCATTAGGACCCTGAAGCCTCCATCAGCTTGTGAACCGGAGTAGAAGACAGGGCTGGGGAAGACAGAGGTACAGGGCGATAGCGATCGGCAGATAAGGGCCGGGCCGCTTTGAAGTGAGGGGCGCAGCCGGGCCATCGATCGCAACCACCGATAAGGGCTGCACTCGGGCTGAAAGGGCAGCGGCTGCAGAAATTGAAGGCGCGAGAGCCGCGGTGCACAGCGCGGGCCATCGATCGCGATCGGGAGATAAGGGCTTTGGAGTGCGAGGCGCAGCTGGGCCATCGATCGCATCCGCTGATAAGGGCCGCACTCGGGCGATCGCGGCGAAGATAAGGGCCGCACTCGGGGGCTGAAGGGAGACGGCGTCGGGGGACGGGTGAAGACCGCCAAGCGCGGGAAAACCGCCATTTTGTGGGCGGAGGATGACGGCAAGAGCGGGAAGCCGCCATCTTTGATAACAAGTAAAGAAAATAAAATCTGAGAAATTGCAAATCTACAATGCCTAAACACGGGAATATTAGCACCTTTGATAGTGACCTCGAAGATTGGGCCATATATGTTGAAAGAGTAAAAAATTATTGTAAGGCCAATAAAATTCGTGACCAAGATAAAGCTCTAACATTATTAAATTTAATGGGTGCGAAGACATACGGGCAATTGAAACACCTGTTATCACCAGATGAACCGGCGGATAAGACGTTCGATGAGATTGTTACTGTCCTGAAAGATCATCTAAACCCCACGCCGCTGATGCTAGCGGAACGATTTAAATTTTACGACAGAAGGCAGCTACAGCATAAAAGCAATGCTGAATATTTGCTGGAACTGCGTAAATTAGCGAAATATTGCCAGTTTGGAACGGGACTGACAGATGCACTACGAGACAAATTTGTGTGTGGTTTATTTAAGCAGGATACACAAAAGCGACTGCTCGAGGAGAATGAGCTGACGCTTGAGAAGGCGGTCACTATGGCAACAGCACACGAAGCCGCAGCGAGAGGCATGGCAGTAATGCAGCTACGGTCACCGGAGCTCAGTGCACACAAATTGGGTGTGAGCTCTGGCAAATGTTATCGTTGTGGAAAGACAACGCATGATCAGAACCAGTGTTGGTTTAAAAACCAAGAATGTAGAACTTGTGGTAGGCTTGGACACATAGCTAGAGTATGCAGGTCAGGGAAGAAGACCAGCAACAAGAAGTCACCGCAAGGAAAATACGCAAAAGTACACAAGGTGGCCGAACAGGAGTCCGATTCAGACGCTAGCAGTAATGAACTGGCTGGCTTAAGCAGTATTGAACTGGCTAGCTTAAGGGTACTCAACGTTGGTAAGGGTGCAGACCTCCAGACAATTTGGGTTACTCTTCAGATAGAAGGAGTCCAAGTAAAAATGGAATTGGACACTGGATCGGCATTGTCGGTCATGAATAAGAAAGATTACAGAAGGTTATTCCAACATATTCCCCTACAGGATACGGAGATTATATTGACAACCTACACGGGGCAGAGAGTGTACCCCATCGGGACAATAAAGGTTGCAGTGGCCAACAAGGGCGAAGGAAGTCAAATAATGGACTTATATGTGCTACCGGAGGGAGGTCCACCACTACTAGGCCGGGAGTGGTTTAGAAACATAAATATGGACTGGCATTCGCTAAAAGCCATAAAGAGTGAGAACTCGGTGCAGATAATCAGCCCAGGCTCTAGAACTGATGATGGTAAGACCAACCCATGTGCAAAAGACAAAGCTTCAGCACAGAATTCCACTGAGCAACAACAACATAGTTTAACAGAGAATTCTGAGTCTGTCAAGTCTACTGATATGCACATTTTTGAGGGACACTGGGCTCGAACTCAACTCCATTTCAAACTACAACAGCAATTAGAACAAATGATTCGCCGTTTTGAGCAAGAGATGAATGAAATAAAAAAGTTCTTTGTTACAGAGTGGGAGAATCTGGAAAGGCAACAGAAGCAACTGATGGAGAAAATGGAGCAGGAGCACACCAAGCATCTGCGCGAGGAGGCCGAACGAATCAAAGCTGATTCAGGTTCTGAAGGTGCGTGCCATAATCTGGTGTCAGAAGAGTTAACGGTCAGCCAACTCCTTCATATGCTGAGGGACAAGACTCTGAAATGGGAAAAACTTGAACACGAGCTGCGATCTTCAAAGGAAAAGGGTTCGGAGCTCTCAAAAGTCATTGAGATGGCTGATGTGACGACACAGACTGAAACGACTGCAACAGAGCAGCCATTGGATGCCAAAAGTACGCTGACTCACGTCAATGTAGAACAACAGACCGCTGAAACAACTGCTCCGGTAGAGGGATTGCATAGTCCGATCAATCAATCTCCAAAGGAAGTTGAAGTATTAAAATCTCAAATGAGGTCACTAGTAAACGACTTGCTGAAAGCCCAGAAAAAGCTGGATGCAGAGGTACACATGAAGAAGTCTCTTCAGGAAAGATGTCTGGATTTGGAACAAGAGCTGGCCAACGTCCAGCTGGGTATGGAGGAAATAGACGACCCTCTCACTGGTCTAGCTCAGGACGACACCGAATATTACCATGACCTGGTGGACGACACCGAATATTATGATGTCCTGTCCTGCCCAGCTTGTAACTTCGACTCCCAAAGTGCAGAAATCATGGAGGAGCACCAAAAGTCTACGGAACATCGGGAGAAGCTGGCTCTACGACGGAAACAGGAGGAAGAGAAGGAGGAACTGCGCATGCAGCTGGCAGCTGTGGCAGCTGACAATGGAGCCCAGAGAGTCTCCAAGAAGCAGAAAAGGAAAAGGAAAAACAGAAGATGACCCATCTGAACCATTATCACCTCTACCAGATCACACACGTGGTCCCTCCGAACGGAGCCAAATCAGTTCGGAAGTTCAAGCTGTTAAATCCATGAAAGGACTATTGAATGAGTAACGTGAACCGACTACACCACAGAGATTGAATCTGTGAACTGTTTTCCGCAGAGACTGAATCTGTGATATGTTACGTTAAACATGAAGTTATATATGTATATATGTTATTACGTTATGTTAAATGGGGGGATGACTATAAAGCTAAGAAGGGAGGAGTGTTGTGTATGTAACCTGTTCCACCTTAAGAGAGCTTAAGCCTGTTCCACCTTAAGAGATGTACTACTTTCTCAGGCTGCTGTAGACGTAATACCGGGGGTGAACACACCCGTATATAAGCACTGTGCAGTAATCTTGTATTCAGTATAGTCCCGACCTCCAACCAGTAAAGACCTGTTTTTATTGTTACTCATTAGTCTGTGTCTTAATTAACTAAATAATTCACAGACTTAACAAACGGGACCTGGCAGCTGTTGGCATTCTTCAGCCGTCAACTGCGGCGTAACAAGCGGGCGTACAGTACTTTCGACAGGGAGTTACTAGCCCTTTTTCTGGCTATCCGCCATTTCCGGTTCTTGTTGGAAGGACGTCCTTTCACCGCTTTCGTCGACCATAAGCCACTGACTTTTGCCATGGCCAAGACCGCCGAACCGTGGTCATCTCGACAACAACGTCAGATGACAAACATCTCCGAATTTGCCACAGATATTCAGCACGTGGCCGGTAAAGACAACCTGGTGGCAAATTGCCTCTCCCGCGCGACCGTGCATGCGGTCCAGCTGGGCATCGACTACACCCTCATGGCAGCAGACCAAGTCTCAGACCCAGAAGTGCAGGCTTACCGCACCAACACCACTAGCCTCCAGTTGGCCGACGTCAGGTTCCATTCGGCTGGTACCAAGTTGCTGTGTGATGTCTCCATTCGGGACCCTCGCGCTATTGTGCCGGTCGCCTGGTGCCGCAAGGTGTTTGACGCCATACATGGGTTGTCACACCCAGGAATGAATGCTTCTCAAAAGCTAATCTCATCCAAGTTCGTTTGGTGGGGCATGCATAAAGATGTCCGCGACTGGGCCAACACCTGCGTGGTCTGCCAAAAGGCCAAGGTACAGCGCCACATCAAGGCTCCATTAGCCACCTTTGCAGTTCCTGAACTACGGTTTGACCACGTTAATGTGGACCTGGTAGGACCACTTCCACCTTCCCATGGTTTTACGCACATTCTGACCATAGTAGATTGCACCACCAGATGGCCGGAGGCAGTTCCCCTGTCATCTACTACTTCGGCGGACGTGGCCAAGGTGTTCATCTCTTCATGGGTCGCCCGTTTTGGAGTGCCTGCTGACATCTCTTCGGACCGGGGACCGCAGTTTTCCTCTGAACTCTGGAATGCGGTGGCTCAACGACTCGGTGTCAAATTACACTGCACCACAGCCTACCACCCACAAGCGAACGGTCTGTGCGACCGTTTTCACAGATCGCTTAAGGCCGCACTGAGGGCCAGCCTCCAAGACGCTGGATGGGCAGACAAGCTGCCGTGGGTCATGTTGGGCCTTCGCACGGCCCCCAAGGAAGATCTTCACTCTTCCGCGGCAGAGCTCGTTTATGGTCAGCCGCTGCGAGTGCCAGGGGAATTTCTGCCAACACCAACAGAGCCATGGTCCGCCTCACGCCAGCTTATCAGTCACCAGGAAGCAGCCAGATGTTTCGCGCCGGTTCCCACATTGCATCACGGGTTTCAGGGCTCTCACGTTCCAGCGGAGCTGAAACAAGCCGACTACGTGTTCATCCACCACGATGCTCACTGGGATCTGCTTAAGGCCCCATACACTGGTCCTTTCTGCGTGTTAGAGGCAGGAGACACAACCTTCAAGGTGGGTGTCGGTGGTAAACCGGACCACATTTTGGTCGACCGTTTGAAGCCAGCACACCTGGACCTTGACCATCCCGTCGAGACCGCACAGCCACCGAGACGAGGTCGGCCGCCCACTGTCGTCATGCCAGAACAAGTGCATCCACCCACCGGACCGCCCGCCGTCCAACAGCTTCTGCTTTGGGAATACAGGAGTCATTCTGACAGGCTTGTCAGACCCCCTCACCGTTTGACTTTTTCCGTTAAAGACAATTCTGGGGGGGCGCATGTGGCCGAGCCACTGAGGGACTCTGAACAACTGTACATAATTCCCTTTAACGATGTGTTAGCTACAGACTAAATCTGTACCATTGTATATACTGTTTGCATGTACAGCGCGTGGTCCCTTTAAGAGCGCAGGTAAACGCGATGACGTCATGCCGCTAATCACGTGATCACCCAAACGCGGGAAAAACGTGATGACGTCATGACGCCATCCACGGGACGGCCCAGGCAGTCCTCGTGGAGCTTCCGACCTGTTAAGACCTGTATTCATAGTTCTCTTGCATCAATCTGTTTAAACTCGTTAGTTTGACATTAAAAACCTTTTTGATTGATTGCTTGCGTCGAACTCAATCTCTAGATAGGAATTTGACCATTCCTACAAGCTCGCACTTCCAGCAAGTTATGGCGCAAAAATATTTCAAGCTGGAGGGTGCAGGAAATAGTCTAACTAATGATGTATGCTGTGAAAAGCCCCACTCCAGCAAAGTCTGGCTAATATGCTTCACTGCAACATCAGGTTTGTAGAACTAACCATTTACTCCATGTGTTATAAGATGGTCCTTTTATCTCTAGGATTTGGATGTAAACAGAAAGGACGAAGGTCTCTGTGAAACTAGCTGGGACAGTCTTAACCCTGTTTCCGCTGGGCACAAGCCCACTGCACAACCCTGCCTTTCTCTTTTGAGGGTAAGTGGCTCTTCTGAAGAAACAAATGAGGTGTTGCAGAGAGCTTGTGTGTATTCAGTGGAGACTGGAAAAGAAAGTGATGTACTTTGAATAAGCTAGCTGTTCCTTTCCTGCACTCTTTACTGGTAATGGTTTTAATGATCTGTCTGCATAGTTCCATATCTCAGCTGAAAATGGCAGATACGTACTCTTACCTGGCGAGTACAGAGCTAGGGAATAGAAAACAAATCCAAGGGAAACATCGAATATATATATTAAAAAGAAAGACTCCTGCCCATTAAGGTCTGAATCTATCCTACCACTTAAAAATTCTCATTAAAGATTATATTACGACGATTTCTCAGTAATCAATCCTGGATTATCTCTTTACCCCTTATCTGCTTTCCACAGTGAAGCCCAGTATTAGTAGTTGATATAACATAAAGATATTGCATAAACTCCTCTGGCAACATTGAAATAATTCAACCTGAATAATAAATTTTGTACAAAAACCTTCAACTTCAACAATATTACAGTGAAGGTGTGAATTATTCAACTCGATGTGCTCAATTTTTTAATATCAGGGCAAATATTAATCTTCAGTCTCCGTTAACAGAAAGAATGTGGTCATATCATTGTATGAAATATTGATTTCCATCTGTGACATAGTGTGAATAAAGAAAAAGAACATAATTATTCAATTAATCATTGCTCTTGAGTGAAACGAGTTTAAGATTAGCACATGAGTAAGTGACCTCATTGGTAACCTTTGACCTCTGCAGGACTATGAGTAACCTGGGCATGCCGTTTATTTAGCATCCAATCAAGCATCCTACATGATATTGGAATGAAAGTCAATGGACCGTAATTTGCGGCCCCTACGGGTGACAGATCTTCCGCATCCCTGTGAAAAGGGCATCCGTGAGCGGAAACTTCTGCCCAGCGACTGCCCGTGAAATCCTTATGCTTGGTAAAAGCAGACGTAATGCCGGCTTTTACCAGCGTAAGTTTTAAAAAACAGAAAAATAAAATTTTATCAGTAATTTATACATTTAAAAACCTGTGAAATAAGGTATTTATTTTTAGCCCCGTTAACACACGTACATTTATTTTTCAAAAAATTACATTTTTGTTTTAAACATTTAATTAAATGCCATTTTAATTAATTTTAAATATGTGATTTTTTAAAAATGTATTTGAAATGTAGAGGGGTATTCCCATTCATACTTATGGGGTTTCCGTACATATGGAATCCCCATAAGCATGAATGGGGAGTCCCTTCTATCATTTGTTGGGCAGGCCCACATGATCCCAGGGGCGCTTGCGAACCGCCTGCGCTCCTGGGATACGTGGGCCTTTTCCCGCGGGGAACCGAGGAGGCCCAGGACCGCGAGTTTTCTTACCTCCCAGATCACCAGGTAGGCACGGATTTTATTTGCGGTCCGGAGGCATTTCCCCGCGGGAAGCCTCCAACCACCAATATCCCACAAAGATAGCTCCACTCTTTAAGCCCTCAAGTACTGAAAGTCCTTTGCAGCTCTTGATATGCATAGACTGCTAAAATATAACAGCTGTAAAATGGAGGCAGTTTGTTTTTGGAGAATGCTCAGTAGGAGTAAATTAATAATATTTCAGCTCATGAAGAGCAACCCTCCTGTTTGGTCAGGGCAGCATTGGCAGTGGCTATCCTGACTCCTGGTAGAATGAGTAAAAATGTGAGAGAAACAGGTGAGAAAACCAGAGTTGTAGTGATTATCTTGGATGCAATTACATAGGATATACGGCACAGAAACAGGCCATTCGGCCCAACCAGTCCATGCCGGTGTTTATGCTCCACTCGAGCCTCCTCCTGTCTTTCCTCATCTAAATCTATCAGCATAACCCTCTATTCCCTTCTCCCTCATATGTTTGTCCAGCCTCCCCTTAAATGCATCTATACTATTCGCTTCAACCACTCCCTGTGGTAGTGAGTTCCACATTCTCGCCACTCTTTGGGTAAAGAAGTTTCTTCTGAATTCCCTATTGGATTTCTTGGTGACTATCTTATATTGATGGCCTCTAGTTATGCTCTTCCCCACAAGTGGAAACATTCTCCCTGTATCCACTCTATCAAAACATTTCATAATTTTATTTACCTCTATTAGGTCACCCCTCAGCCTTCTTTTTTCAAGAGAAAAGAGACCCAGCCTGTTTATCCTTTCCTGATATGTATACCCTCGCATTTCTGGTATCATCCTTCTCTGCACCCTCTCCAGTGCCTCTATATCCTTTTTATAATATGGCGACCAGAACTGCACGCAGTACTCTAAGTGTGGTCTAACCAAGGTTCGATACAGGTTTAGCATAGCTTCTCTACTTTTCAATTCTATCCCTCTAGAAATAAACCCTAGTGCTTGGTTTGCGTGGTTAATGGCCTTGTTAACCTGTGGCGCAACTTTTAGTGATTTGTGTATTTGTACTCCTAGATCCCTTTGTTCCTCTACTCCACCTAGACTCCCACCCTCCAAGTGATAAGTAACCTCCCTATTCTTCCAACCGAAATGTAATATCTCACATTTGTCTGTGTTGAACTTCATTTGCCAATTATTTGCCCATTCTGCAAGTTTATTAATGTCCTCCTGTAATTTGTTGCAGTCCTCCTCAGTATTGATTATCCCCTCATTTGGTATCATCCGCAAATTTAGAAATTGTGTTTTTGATTCCAAAGTCTAAATCGTTAATGTAAATTGTGAACAGCAGTGGTCCCAGCGCGGATCCTTGTGGAACACCACTACCCACCTTCTGCCACTGTGAATAGCTATCCTTCACTCGCACTTCTCGGCTTTCTGTCTTGAAGGCAGCTAGCAATCCATTCTGCTACTTGTCCCCTGACTCTGCATTCTCTGACCTAATTCATTAGTCTATTATGGGGGACCTTATCGAAGGCCTTTTGAAAATCTAGATAAATTACATCTACTGCATTACCATTGTCTGCTCTCTCTGTTACCTCTTCAAAAAATTCAATAAGGTTGGTCAAGCAAGATTTTCCCTTTTGAAATCCACGCTGACTATTCATTATTATACTTTTCATTTCTTGATGTTCTTCTATTCTCTCCTTTAGTAGGGATTCCATTATTTTTCCTACCACCAATGTTAAGCTGACTGGTCTATAATTCCCTGGACATGCTCTATCCCCCTTCTTAAATATAGGTATTACATTAGCTATCCGCCAGTCCTCTGGCACTAGGCCTTTTTCTAACGAATTATTAAATATGTGTAGTAATGCCTCTGCTATCTCTTCCCTAGATTCTTTTAAAATGTATGGATGCAATCCATCTGGACCAGGGATTTTATCCTCTTTGAGTTTGATTAGTTTATTTAATATATCCCCTTTTTAAAAATTTTAAATGCATTTATCTCATTACTCATTTCATCATCCAATGTCATATCCACCAGTTCTATCTCCCTGGTAAATACCAAAGCAAAATAATGATTTAATGGGGTCGATTTTGCCAGCCCTGGGGAGGCGGGTATGGAGGCGGGACTGCCGGGAAAATAACAGAATCTGGGAGTGGGTACCCATCCCGCCCCCCCCACCCGCATCCCGCCTCCGTGCCATCTTCCCAGGAGGCGGGTACCCAACCCGTGCCGGGTCCCATCTCCTCGAGGCGGGAAGGGGATTAGTGCCAATTAACTGCCGGTTAACAGGTAGTTAACAGGTAGTATTTTGGCTAATCCCTATTTTGCCACCTGAAGTGTGGGCTTCCTGATGGCTCCGAACCTCGCCAGGGTCAGTGAGGCGAGCCATGGGTCTGTGGGGGTCGGAGGGGCCGAAATGTCCACTGTGGAGGTGAGTGATGGGTGCAAGTGCAGAGAGGTAAGTGTGTGAGGTGAGTCTAAAGTTTTTTAATAAGATTACTTACCTTTGCTTCTTCCTCCAGGCTTCATCCCTTTAGGCTGTGGAGCTGCCTCATCTCACCGGCAGAGAAAGCAGAATGGCCACTGCATTCTTAAATGCAGCAGCCTTCTGCTTTCTGCTCAGGAAGGCTTTCTAATTGAGTCTTCAGTAAAGGACTCAACTTAGAAGACAGATTGTCAGTATTTGACAGCTTCACAGAGCTGTCAAACGATGACAATTCATCTGTCAAAAAATCTTGACAGATGAAACGTCATACGCTGACATTCTCTGTCATCGGCTTTCCCTTAATTGGCCTACTAGGCCTGCTGGGCGGGCTTAACAAGGTCAATCAAGGGAAAATAGCGTGGGTAGGCCGGACGTCGATGGAGGCGGGACTAAAACCCGACAAGCAGCAGTCCCGCCTCCATCACATTCCCATTGGCAAAATCACCCTCAATATTTCTGCCATTTCCCTATCGTTACCTGTGGTATTGTCCTGTCCATCTCTTAATGGCCCTATTCCCATCCCAACCAATTGTACCCATTTAATTCAGAAGTCAAACTGAAAATTGTTGAATTGTCCTTTGGTTAATCTAATATAATCCGCAGTATGTATTTGCAACACCAAAGTTCTGATTGGTCCCCTTGGATGACAAGACCAGATTTCTGATTGGTCCCATTGGAGGATAAGACACACCCAGAAGTTTGTCTGGAATGTGTAATTAAATCCTGCCTGCCTGAGCAATTAAGATCTTTGCAATGTGTAATTTGAATCATTCATTGTGACAGCCAGATTCCAGAGCTCACAGTGCTAACACTATTGCTTTCAGAGAACAGACAGGGCTCACCCTCCCAGGTTAGGACTTTCTCCCCCCCTCCAACAAATTGCTGACCTTCTCCACCCCCCCCACCCCCTACAGATGGGGTATTGTGTGTGGGTTAACAAGTTTATTGGGTATGAAGTGAATAGTGACAGTGTCATGACTTCCGGATTTTGTCCAGTCCAATTATGTCACTTGCCGCTCATGCACCAGGCTTTCCAAAAAATCAACCAGGTCTAGGGGGGAGGAGAGGGAGAATGTGGTGCGGGTGTGAAGGGGGTGGGGTTGGAAGAACGTGATCCATGTTTAACGGAGGGGGGAGAACATGATCTGCCTTCCCATCTGGATCATGTTCTCACACTCATCCACCCCCCTTTAGACCTCGATTACGTTCTTCCCCCATCGCCACTGTTCTCTCTGTGCTCTTCCTCCCCCCCCCCACCCCCACCATGAGTTCCCCATCCCCTGGGTTCCTGATCCCTCTCCTCCCTCTCAATCCCCTCTCCTTCCCCTTCAATCCCCTCTCCTCGTCCCCCCTTCGATCCCCTCTCCTCTTCCCCCCTTCGATCCCCTTTCCTCTTCCCCCCTTGAATCCCCTCTCCTCTTCCCCCCTTCGATCCCCTCTCCTCTTCCCCCCTTCGATCCCCTCTCCTCTTCCCCCCTTCGATCCTGTCTCCTCTCTCCCCTTCAATCCCGTCTCCTCTCCCTTCAATCCCCTCTCCTCTTCCCCCCTTCAATCCCCTCCCTTCGATCCCCTCTCCTCTCTCCCTTTGATCCCCTCTCCTCTCTCTCCCTCCCTCCCTTCAATTCCCTCTTCCCCCATTCCAACCCCCTGACCTCCGCATGGAGCTGGGGAAAATGTGGCAGTGCAGGCCGCAGCTGCCACACCATTGGGTACTGCGCATGTGCGACCGGATCGAGTGCGCATGCGCAGTACCAAGTGGGCATGCATGCACAGAGAGTCAAAAAACCCGGTGCAAATAATCACTCCGGTATAATCCTCACAGTCAAGGTTCTTTTTCAGTTACGATTTGGATTCAAACAAAGAAAAAAAGAAAGAATATGCATTTATATAGCACCTATCGCAACCTCAGGACACCTCAAAGTGCTTTACAGTCAATGAAGTACTTTTTAAAGTGCAGTCACGGTTGTAATGTAGGAAACCAGGCAGCCAATTTGCTGACAGCAAGGTCCCACAAACAGCAATGTGATAATGACCAGATGATCTGTTCTAGTGATGTTAGTTGAGGGATAAATATTGACCAGGACACCGGGGAGAATTTCCCTGCTCTGCTTTGAAAAGTGCCATGGGATCTTTTACATCCCCCTGAGAGGACAGATGGTTTAACATCTCATCTGAAAGATGGCACCTCCAACAGTGCAGCACTCCCTCAGTAGTGGCACTGAAGTGTCAATCTGGATAATGTGACGCCAGGTTTGCATGAAAGAGAAGCAAAGACACACTCCCCATTCTTCCTAGTAAAGACACATTATGACAAGTGAGAGTTTCCCAAAGCACTCCAACACCTCCTTCTTCTTCTTAGGCAGTCCCTCGGAACCGAGGATGACTTGCTTCCACATTAAAAATGAGTTTGCAGGTGACTGATGAGTCCAATGCGGGATCTACAGTCTCTGTCACAGGTGGGGCAAATGGTGGTTGAAGGGGCGGATGGGTGGGGTGCTTGCGTTGATGTGCGCTCCTTGCGCTGCCTGCCCTTGGCTTCTGCTTGCTCCCGTCAAAGAGACTCGAGGTGTTCGGCGCCTTTCCGGATGCTACTCCTCCACTTTGTGCGGCCTTGGGCCAGGGATACCCAGGTGTTGGTGGGGATGTTACACTTTTTCAAGGAGGCTTTGAGGGTGTCCTTGAAGCGTTTCCTCTGCCTACCTGGGGCTCTCTTGCCGTGTCGGAGCTCCGAGTAGAGTGCTTGTTTTGGGAGTCTCGTATCGGGCATGCGGACGATGTGACCCGTCCATCGGAGCTGATCGAGCGTGGTCAAAGCTTCAATGCTGGGGATGTTGGCCTGAGCGAGAACACTGACGTTGTTGCGCCTATCTTGCCAATGGATTTGCAGGATCTTGCGGAGGCAGCGTTGGTGGTACCTCTCCAGTGTTTTGAGGTGCCTGCTGTACATGGTCCATGTCTCTGAGGCATAAAGCAGGGCGCGTATCACTGCTGCTCTATAGACCATGAGCTTAGTGCCGGGTTTGAGGTCCTTGTCTTCAAACACTCTCTCTTCCTCAGGCGACTGAAGGCTGCACTGGCACACTGAAGGCGGCGTTGGACTTTGTCGTCGACGTCTGCCCTTGTTGACAGTAGGCTCCCGAGGTATGGAAAGTGGTCCACGTTGTCCAAGGCCTTGTCATGGATTTTGATAACCGGGGGGCAGTACTGTGTGGTGGGGGCAGGTTGGTAGGAGACCTTTGTCTTACAGATGTTTAGCGTAAGGCCCACGCTCTCGTACGCTTCGGTGAAGGTGTTAACGATGGTTTGGAGTTCGACCTCCGAGTGAGCGCAGATGCAAGCTTCGTCTGCATACTGTAATTCAACTGTGAGGCACTTTGGGAAGGTCTGAGGATGCGAAAGACGTTCTATAAATGCAGGTTCTCTTTGTTAATGGTTTAATTAATTTTTTTCCCCTCCAATTTTCTCCTACTCACCTCTTCTCTCTGGTACAAAGGTGGCAATTGTACCAATTACGCTGCTACAAACCCGCCTGTCTGAGATCAGCCATCTCGATACTGACTGGGGATCGAACCTAGGACCTTGGGATTGTTTTAACTAACTGAGCCCTGGGGCAAGTAGTTTTCTGTGATTATTTTTGCTTCTCTCTCTCTCCTCCTCCAAATTTCTCCCTTTCTCTCCTGATCCTGAATGCATAGACATCTGCTGGGGTACGGTTCCTTTGGGATCCTCCAGTACTTTGCCTAACACAGGATGTTGAACTTAATAGGCCGTGTCAGCAATGTAGGTGTGCTCATTGCACACATTGGGCTTGATTTTAATAGCCCTGAGGAGGCGGATTTGGAGGCGGGTCTGTTGCGAAAATCGGAAAAAATGGCTTCAGACACCCAACCCGCCTCCATCCCGCCCCCACCTGATTTTCGCGAGTGTCTGTTTAGCCGCTCCCAAACTGACCCATCTGGAACCGGTGGGACAGGTCGTTAAGACAGTTAACGCCTTGCTAATCCTATTTTCATAGTGGTTTCCCATTTTTGTGCTTTTGGCTCCTGTTTCCCATCTTGTCAGAAACAGGCCAGGTTCAAGGAGACTAGTTGCTGGAGGACATGACTTGTATGCATTGGTGGAGCACTTTAAAAGCGTCCCTGAAACATGGCTGACATTCAAATGCAACAACTTTGCTGTTGTAGGTATGGGATAACATTTTGCACATCTACTGACCTTCTGACTGTTCAAGCTGACACCCATCTGCAGTGTGACATGAATGGAATAATTTCAGGCCACTTCGACTGTGTGCTTGCAAGCTTGTTGCCTCAAATGAAATCTATAGCAAGGGGATGGGAAACATTTATGACCTCTCATCCTGGTCCACATAATCGGTGGAGTAGCAGCCGCGTGGCTCAATGCAGATCTTCCTGGGAAGAAAGAAAAAAAGACTTGCATTTATATAGCGCCTTTCATGACCACCGGATGTCTCAAAGCGTTTTACAGCCAATTAAGTACTTTTTAAGTGGAGTCACTGTTGTAATGTAGGGAAACACGGCAGCCAATTTGCACATAGCAAGGTCCCACAAATAGCAATGTGCTAATGCCCAGATAATCTGCTTTTGTTATGTTTGTTGAGGGATAAATATTGGCCAGGAACACTGGGGATAACTACCCTGCTCTTCTTCGAAATAGTGCCATGGGATCTTTTACATCCACCTGAGAGAGCAGGCGGGGCCTCGGTTTAATGTCTCATCTAAAAGATGGCACCTCCGACAGTGCAGCGCTCCCTCATCACTGCACTGGAGTGTTAGCCTAGCTTTACGTGCTCAAGTCCCTGGAGTGGGACTTGAACCTACAACTTTCTGACTCAGAGGTGAGTGTGCTACCAACTGAGCCACAGCTGACACTATAGGAGTAGGAGGAGGACGAGGGGCACCTTGAATGCTCTGTTGTGACCAATACAGCATTCCTCCAATTCACTGCTGCCCGTCAACCAGGGTATGCACACTGCTATGCCACATTAGCATAAGCTTACTCTTCAACGATAGATGGCTACCATATGGCTCTCTAATTGCAGGGGGCACTTGTCCAATGTCATACTTCATCTCTGCTATACCCTGTTATTTCCTACCACTTTTACCATCAGCATTACAAAAGCAAGTTGCCCTGAGCCCTCAATGCGCTTTTGTCATTTCCCATAACACATAGGCCACACAATCAACTGTTTGACATAATTTATCTTTCACATGACAAAAGGATAATAAACCAGCAAGAGTCAGAAAAAAAAGAAGCATCACCCAAGTGATTCCCCTTGTGACTATAGGTGCTTAATCTTTCTCTTACGTGTGCTTCTACGTGGTGCTTCCCCTGTGGCTTCAGCAGATGTAGAGGCACCTTGCTGACTAGGATGCTATGCCTGCTTAGACGCCTTTGGCGGGCGTCCTCTGGGTTTGGGAGCCTGGGAGGGCTCTTCAACAGTTTGCTCTTCCTACGACTGCAGGGACTGAAATGGCCATCTCAGTTGCCTCTGCAAAGTGGGTCTCTGACCGAGGGCTCCGCAGTGGCATGGTCGTGTGAGCGCTTTGAGAGGAGCTCACACTTCCTTCTGTTCTACCAACAACAGCCCTCTCATGGGTCAGCCGCACCTCAGTGCTGGCAAATGGCAGGAGAGCACCTTGCTGCACTTCAGGGGGGCCATGAGGACCCGAATCTGCACTGGCAGTCCTCCTCAAAAGGATGTCCATGAAGCTCTGGTCTCTCTGCTCAATTGCTGCCCATTGCTCCTCCAGAGATGTCATTCTATTCTGAATAGTCACCATATTTTCCTGACTCTGGTGACTTATTTCCTCCATGGCCGTAGCCATCCTTTCCACTGAGGTAGCCAACCTTTCCATGGAGGCTGCCATCCTATCCATGGTGGTGCGTTCATGCGCCATTGCCTCCACCACGGCAGTGCTGATGTTAGAGATGGACTCCTCCATTCTCCCCACACTTGCCCTAACCCTGGAGGCAAACCCTTCCAGAGACTCCTGCACTTGTTCCTGTATTTCCCGAGACGCTCTTTTTATGGATAGCCCCAGAGGCACAGCGTCTGCATGCAGCTCAGCAGAGCTAGGAGAGTCCTGTGACCTCTGCAGAGGACTCTCCACTGCTGTCGCTGTCTCCACCATCTGCTGATGCTCACTTGTGCGCTGTGATAGACCAGGTGGCAACACTACTCTAACTCGCGAGGGCCCCACCGAGGTGAGCGTTGCTGCACTGGTGCTGGGTGTGCTGAGTCCTGGTGACGCTGCTCCCTCAGAGGCTTCAGGTTCCTCTGAGGAGTTGTCTGGGTCTTCATCCTGGATCATGGGGAGGGGGGCGCTCGATGGTCCTGTGTGAGAGTAAAGGCATGATTTGGACATCTGATATTGATGTAGCAGACACATCCTTTTGAGCAGATGATAAAATGCGATTCTCTATGAACATCATATGCCATTGCATTCTGAGAGGGATGAAACTCTATTATGTCACCAGCTTCCTCTAGAGTGCCCGTCTCTCCATCACCCACTTCCAGGTCCTCGCCACCTCCAACAATCTCGTTTGCAGCCTCCTCAGCACTGGTCAGTGTTCCTCCTCTAGTCATTGCTCTCTCCCTCTTATTGTGGGCTATCTTTTCCTGCAAGGAGGGACACAAGCAGTGTTTCAGCCACAGTGATGGAGTGAGTGTGAATAATCCCTACCATAGAAGCTTTAAGGGAGACGAAGATGGGGTAAGGTGCCGAGAGGAAGCCAGCTCCCTGTGTGTTGTTAGTTGTTGTCACTGCATAACAGTGAGAGCGAGTCTAAGGCGTGCATAGGCAGGATGCTGAAGTGATTCAGTACAGAGACAGAGATGGATAGGTAAGGGTGCAAGGGAAGTAAGAGTAAGGTGGGATGTGAAGGAGGTGGCTTACAACGCAGAGTGCTGGTGATGAGAAAAGAAGGGAAGCAGAGTGAAGGCAAGTGAGATGGGATACTCACATTGATGTTCGCACAAGATTATTAAACCTTTTTCAGCATGACCGTGCATAAATAGACCAGCCGAATCCCCCACCATCAATATCCTGGGGGTCACCATTGACCAGAAACTTAATTGGACCAGCCACATAAATACCGTGGCAACAAGAGCAGGCCAGAGGCTAGGAATTCTGTGGTGAGTGTCTCACCTCCTGACTCCCCAAAGCCTTTCCACCATCTACAAGGCACAAGTCAGGAGTGTGATGGAATACTTTCCACTTGCCTGGATGAGTGCAGCTCCAACAACACTCAAGAAGCTCGACACCATCCAGGACAAAGCAGCCTGCTTGATTGGCACCCTATCCACCACCTTAAACATTCACTCCCTCCACCACTGGCATACAGTGGCTGCAGTGTACACCATCTACAAGATGGACTGCAGCAATTCGCCAAGGCTTCTTCGGCAGCACCTCCCAAACCCGTGACCTCTTCCACTTAGAAGGACAAGGGCAGCAGGCGCATGGGAATACCAGCACCTCCAAGTTCCCCTCCAAGTCACACACCATCCTGACTTAGAAGTATATCGCCGATCCTTCATCGTTGCTGGGTCAAAATCCTGGAACTCCCTCCCTAACAGCACTGTGCGAGTACCTTCACCACACGGACTGCAGAGGTTCAAGAAGGTGGCTCACCCCACCTTCTCGAGGGCAATTAGGGATGGGCAATAAATGCTGGCCTTGCCAACGATGCCCACATCCCACAAAACGAATTTTAAAAAATGGACCTTGCGCTGACCTCCTGAGCAATACGCAGCCAGGCTGCCTTGGTCTGCTGAGGAGGCTTCCTCCGGCCATCAGGAGGGAAGAGAATCTCCCTGTGCACTCTGACAGCATCCACAAGAACTTGGAGGGACTCATCATTAAAACGAGGACCATCCTTGCCTCTGGAAGAAGACATAGGCCCCGATTTTCTCCCAGCCGTCGGGTGGGTTTTCAGGCGGGCGGGGGCCGAAAATCACAGAAATAGGGGGTCGCGACCCCCCCCGCCCAATTCCCCGCCCTGCCCGACTTTCGCCCCCGTGTTTCAGTGTGACCCGAATCAGTCCTGCCCGCCGCAGGCGGGAATGGTCGGCGGGAGCCTAATGATCAATTATTGGCGTGTTTAATCCTATTTTCAAGGGCCCTTGCAATTTTCTGCCTTTCCCCATGTAAAACACGCCTGGAAGGAACACCGCTGATGAAACCTGACGTGAACAGAGTTGGCTTGCTTGCTTTCAGCTGCAGGTCAATCAGGACTGAAGCGATTTAATCAGACAGCATTTGCAGGCTGCAGGACCTTGTTGCTGAAGGCTTGGGGCAACTTGTTGAAGGCTTAGGCACAGCTGTGGAAGGTTGAAGCCTCACACACTTCTCCAGTGTGAGCTCCTGGGAAGCCCCTCTCACCACCCTAACTCAGTGCCTCCTCAACGGAGGCATCTGCCAGAAGCATGGGAGGCCATTTGTTCCTTATCTTCCCGGCATTAGAGAATCTCCAACAGCAGAGGAGGCTGGAGCAACTCCAGTAACAGCATCGCCAGCAACAACAGCAGCACCAGCAGGAGCGGCAGGCTGCGGCTCAGCGACCTGGGGCAGCACAGGCCAGAAGGGGCCAGCGCATGGAAGGCCGTCAGCGCAGGAGATACCCCCCAAATAGGGTCTACAGACACAGGGTCAGCTACCTCAACATGACTGAGCAGCAGTGCCAGAGGCGGCTCTGAATTTCACGAGAGGTTGTGACTGACATCTGCGCAATGCTGCAGCAAGACCTGGAGCCCAGAGCACCAGGTCCACACTATTTACCAGTGGCCATCAAAGTCACCACTGCACTCAACTTTTATGCCTCAGGCTCCTTCCAGGGATCAGCAGCAGACATCAACGGCATCTCCCAGGCGGCCGCACACACTTGCATCACGCAGGTAACCGATGCCCTCTTTGCCCTCACGCACAATCACATCCATTTCACCAGGGATCGCGCAAGCGTGAGGGTGCGAGCGCTTGGATTAGCTCAGCTGGCAGACTTTCCAAGGGTGCAGGGCGTCATTGACTGCACACATGTGGCCCTTAGGGCACCCCACCGCAATCCAGGAGTTTTTGTCAACCGCAAGGGCTTCCACTCCCTTAATGTTCAGCTGGTGTGTGACCACAAGAAGGTGATTTTGCATGTTTGTGCCAGGTACCCTGGCAGCTGCCATGACTCCTTCATACTGCGCCAGTCTACTGTGCCTCCGCTATTCAGGCCGCCAAGCGAACTTCAAGGATGGCTACTTGGAGACGAGGGATATCCCCTGTGCTCTTGGCTAATGACGCCGTTGAGGAGACCAGCCAGCTACAACCCCAGCCACATAACCACCAGATGCATTATCAAGCAAACCATCGGATTGCTGAAGATGCGCTTCAGATGCCTCGATAGATCAGGTGGAGCCCTACAGTACTCATCAGCCAGGGTCTCCAAAATCGTCATGTTATGCTGTGTGCTTCACAACATGGCACAGCATCGTGGCTTGCCGATTCCGCAGGACCAAGAGGCTCCTCACAGAGCCGCCTCGGATGAGGATGATGCTGAGGAGGAGGAGGAGGAGGAGGACGGAAACGAGCATCCTGCAGCGGCCCGCCAACCAGCGGCACCAGTGCGCGAGAACATTGCTGGGCGGAATGCAACGAACGCACTCATCTTGGGCAGATTTGCGTAGCCTGGTACATCAAACACTGCAGCCTCACTGCTTCTTAACTGACCATGGACAGTGGCCCATGCCTACACATTCCTACCTATTTGACCAGCTTGCTGACATCTGCAAGTTATCCTAAGGCCTCTATGTGATATCCCCATTCGCCAAATGACAGACGCCATAACTGCAGCAGCTGCCACCAGATTTTTTATGTAGAGGAAAATGATGGCATTAAAACTATTTACAAGGCTTTTCACCCAAGTGACTACCCTTGTGATTAGTGGTGCTTTATTTTTCTCTTACGCGTGCTCCTACGTAGTGCTACCCCTGTGGCTTCAGCAGATGTGGAGGCCCCTTGCTCACTTTCCTGCTGCGCCTGTCTCGACACCTTTGGCGGGTGTCCTCTGGGGTGGCGAGCCTGTGAGGGCTCGCCAGCAGTCTGCTGCTCCTATGGCTGTGCAGGGCTTGAGACTCCTATCTCACTGGGGTGTGGGCTCTGGCGGGCCTCTGACCGAGGGCTCTGAAGTGGCATGGAAGTGTGAGTGTGTGGAGAGGAGCCCCCACTTCCTTGAGGTGTGCCAACAACCTCCCTCTCATGGGTCAGCTCCCCCTCAGCGCCTGCAAGTGGCTGGAGAGCACCTTGCTGCACATCAGGGGGGCCATGGGGACCCGTCTCAGCACTGGAAGCCCTGCTCAGAGGGACTTCCGTGAAGGTCTGGTTTCGGTACTCAATAGATGCCCATCGTTCCTCAAGAGATGCCATTCTATTCAGAGCACTCACCATGTTTTCAACACCCTGGCGACTAAGCTCCTCCATGGCCGCAGCCCTCCTCTCCTCGGCTGCAGCCCTCCTCTCCTCTGCTGCAGCCCTCCTCTCTTCGGCTGCAGCCAGCATTGCCACGGAGGTAGCCATCCTTTCCGTTGTAAGATTTCGCAAGAATTTCTGAAATTTCTACAGCCGAAGATTATATTTTTGATTAAAGATAACCTGGGTAGAATATACCTTTAAAAATCCAGGAATCAAAATGGCCATCAGACCTCGTGGCAGAAGACAAAAGACAGTCTCTCTGCAAAGCATGGGCTGACAAAAAGGACTTGAAAGGCAACCTGTGTGTGTGTGCTGTGAAAAGGATAATCAAAGATGGCTGTCCGACCTCATGGCAGAAGACACCACACAGCCTGTGTTGCATATTGAAAGGGAAAATCAAAGATGGCCGACAAAGGATTTAGAAAAAACCCCAGCCCCTGTAGCAATGGAGTATTTAAACTGTCAATCAAAGGCAGTTCGAGGAGTTTCACTGCAGGACAATCGATGTTTGTTTACAGGAAGTCTACAATGTTGACACAAAGGCTTAACCACTTGAGACTGCCAACCAATTGCGGTTCCAGTGACCACAGGACAATGGCTTTGTTTACACTAACATCCAAGGGTTGTTTACTCAGCAATTAAGGAAATAGACATTTTTTTTTCAAACCCATCACGATGAATGGGAATACATTCAAAAACCCATCATAAGGGAAATGGGTAATTCATCCAAACCCCATCACAGTCAATGGGGACAGTTTAGATCCCTTTTGTTCAGCCCAGAAACATCCGGATTTGGGCGGGAAGATTTCGGCCCCAAATGGGGCATAAGATAGCTTCTCAGGAAGCCATCTCTCTCTCTCTCTCTGCAGCCTCACCGCCATGCCCTATCTACAACTCAGGAGCCCGCCCAAGGGAGTGGAATACCAGCAGTTATTTTTAAACACTGGGGTATCTCCATTTCAGGGTGGTGAAGAATCTAAGGCCACAGGGGCATGGAGCAGGCGTTTCACTGGTGAGCATAGTTTTTCTGGCCTATCACAAGGCAACTTAGATAGGTATTTACGGGTGGGAATTAAGGGGGATTTTGTTAAATTGTGATTTTAGTCAATTTTCCCTCGTTGTGTCTGTTTTCTCCTCCCCTGTTAAGTAACAGTGTTGCACTAAGCAAAAGAGTGCTGTAGTGGACACTAAGTACTGTGAGAAGTAAAGTGCTGCACTAGTTAAAAGTGCTGTATTTAAGTAAGAGTGTACTGTATTAAAGGTGCTGTATTTAAGTAAAAGAGTGTTGCACTAAGCAAAAGAGTGCTGTAGTGAACATTAAGTGTACTGTGTTAAGTAAAAGTGCTGAATCGAGCACAGGTGTGTTGTATTCATTATTTTAAGTTGTTTTCTTTTTGTTTCAATAAATACTGGTCTATTTTGCACCCAACCACGAGTCTCGTTTCTGTCTACATCGCTACCGAATAAGTTCGGCGGTCAGAACCAGGAAAAGTGAAGCGCTTCGAAACCGCACGGGGCTCTGGAGCAGCTCGGAGGCTTCTGACTGGCCAGAGACAATAACCCCATCCCCGTTAATAATTCCTACACCGTGGTGATGCTTTGATGTGCCAATGACTCCAATAAGGCTCTGTCCATGCTCGCCATGGACTCCTCCATTCGCTCCACACTCGCAGCGACCCTGGAGACAAAACCTCCCAGAGACTCCTGCATCTGTGCATGGAGATCTATCACCTCCTCTCTTGCGGATGGACACAGAGGCATAGGGTCGACATGCAGCTGAGCTGAGCTGGCAGAGCCCTGCGCCCTCCGACGAGGACTCTCCACTGCTGCCCCTGTCTCCACAATCTGCTGATGCTCACTTGTGAGCTGTGATACACCAGGTGACAACTCTACTCTATGTCCCGAAGGTCCCACCGAGGTGTGAGTGTCTGCGCTGGTGCTGGGTGTGCTTACTTCTGCTGACGCTGCGCCCTCAGAGGCTGGAGCTTCCTCTGAGGAGTCTGGCTGCAAAGCCTCTTCCTCCTCAGCAGTGGCGATGGGGGCACCAGATGGTCCTGTGGGGGAGTAAAGGAAAGAGTTAGCGATGTGATGGCAAGGCTACTTGCACATTGGATTTGGCATATGCTCATAAGTCCAAATGATGTGGCTTCAGAATCATATCAGCAACTCATGTTATGTCAATGAGAGAGATGGGGAACTATTCTGTCACCAGCTTGCGGGCTTGCTCCTGTCTCTCCTGCCCCAGCATCCACAGGCACGTCAGCCCCAGCAATCTCGATCACTGCTTCCTCCCAGGGGCTCAGGTGGGCGACTGAGGGTGGTCCTCCTCCAGTCCTCGCACGCTCTCGTCTATTGTGAGCTCTCTTTTCATGCAATGAGAGAGACAAGTGGAGTTTGAGTGAGAGTGCAGGAGTGAGTGTAGAGATTGCATAGCATAGATGCTTAGAAGAAGACAAAGATGTTGTGAGGCTGCAAGACCAAGGGCCCTCCCTGTGTGTTGTCAGTTGTGTTCCAAGCATCGGAGTGAGAGGCAGTGTGAGGGCTGCATGGTGGAATAGTTACGTGAATGTGAACATAGAGAGAGAGGGAATGGGTAAGGGTGCATGGATGTGACTGTGAAGTGGGATGTGGAGGAAGAGATTGCTGAAGCTGAGTGCTGTTGGGGAAAGGCAATGGGGATCAGGTTGAGGGTGATGGAAACTTTGTACTTACTTTCCCTGTGCGGTGAAGGTCATGGAAGCGCTTCCCGCACTGCATCCAGGTGCGACGGGTGACTCCCAGAGAGTTTACCTCTGCAGCCACCTCCATCCAGGCAGCCCTGGACTCTTTGTGAGGCCTCTTCCTCCCTGAGCGAGGGTAGAGGACTTCCCTGTGGGCCCTTACCCCATCCACCAAGGTCTGCAGTGATGTCTCATTGAATTTGGCGGCAGCTCGGCCTCTGCCGCTGGCAGCAGCTGGTGCAGGCTCCTCTGCCATTGTGCAAGAGTGGTTGAGAAGCCTGCAGAGGTGGAGAAGCTTGCTGGACACTTTAAAAGCACCACAAATGATGACATCATACAGTGGGGCTTTCTGACTGGAAATGGACACTTAGCAAGGCTGCCCACACGCTGGAACTTAATTGGCCACTTGAGGGAAAATTGCGTGCAGCTGGCTGACCCATTTTTTTTCGGGTCAGAACCCCACATTCGGGGAACCCGAAAATTTCCCGCACGATCCAGAAAATCGGGCCCATAGCATTTAAATCACTCCAGGAAACCACAATGGAAAGGCTTAGGCTGAATGGCAGCTTTAAAAGCAGCTGCTATTATGATGTTATCAGAGGCGGCCAGCCGACCCGATCGCACTCATTGGACCGGCCCGCGCGCCTCATTGAAATTAACAAGCTCATTGAATCAAAATCAGATACCAGCAGCTGATCCCGCCGGAAACGGCTCCGGCTCAGCCATGATCGCATTGAATGGCGGAGCAGGCTCGAGGGGCCGAATGGCCTACTCCTGCTCCTATCCTCTATGTCTATGTCTATGGAACCCGCCCACCGCGCAACCCGACTCCAACCCACCTCGGGAATTAAAATCGAACCCGTTGCTTCCAATCAGTTGGTAAATCTTTATAGTAGAGGTAGTCTGTGATTCATCTCTGTTCATGCTGAAACAGCGAGATGCTGTTTGAAGGGCAAGCAACTCAATAGCAAACAGAACTGCTCTCATGAAAGAAGCAGGAACTGTGTGCTCTCTATGTATTAAAATCATTGCTCTTAGCAATTGTTGTCTATTTATAGATCATATATATATAGAACGAGCACAATTTCTAAACAGCATTTCTTTTGCAAAGGAGACAGCACTCATTATTGTGGCATCATCATTGAACATAAGCAGATTCATTTCAGGGTTACAGCTTTCATTTCCAATAACAATCAATATTTCAGTACCCTGTAGTGTACAACAGCCTTCGCTGAATGCAACAGGGTTCAAAGCTACTCAGTGAAACCGCCATTTCAAAACATTCCTTGCCACTGTTCCTTCCCCCCTTCCCCATGAATAGGCTCATGGGAAGTTTGTGCACCAAAAGGAAAAGATAACATAGGAAAAGGAGTAGGCCATTCAGCCCCTTGAGCATGTTCCTCCATTCAATTAGATCATGGCTGCTTTGTATCTTAACCCGATCTACCTGCCTTGGTTCCGTATCCCTTAACATAGAAACATAGAAGATAGGAGCAGGAGTAGGCCATTCGGCCCTTCTAGCCTGCTCCGCCATTCAATGAGATCATGGCTGATCATCCAAATTCAGTACCCTGCCCCTGCCTTCTCCCCATATCCCTTGATCCCTTTAGCCTTAAGAAATATATCCAACTCTTTCTTGAATATATTTAATGAACTGGCCTCCACCGCCCTCTGTGGCAGAGAATTCCACAGGTTCACCACTCTCTGGGTGAAGAAATTCCTCCTCATTTCAGTCCTAAATGGCTTACCCCTTATCCTTAGACTATGACCCCTGGTTCTGGACTCCCTGGCCATCAGAAACATCCTTCCTGCATCTAGTCTGTCCAGGCCTGACAGAATTTTATAGGTTTCGATGAGATCCCCTCTCAATCTTCTAAACTCCAGTGAGTATAAGCCCAATTGACACAATCTCTCCTCATACGTCATTCCTGCCATCCCAGGTATCAGCCTGGTGAATCTTCGCTGCACTCCTTCCATGGCAAGAACGTCCTTCCTCAGGTAAGGCGACCAAAACTGCACACAATACTCAAGGTGCGGTCTCACCAAGGCCCTGTACAACTGTAGCAAGACATCCTTGTTCCTGTACTCGAACCCTCTTGTTACGAAGGCCAACATACCATTTGCCTTCTTAACCGCCTGCTGCACCTGCATGCTTACCTTCAGCGACTGGTGCACAAGAACACCCAGGTCTCTTTGCACTTCCCCTTCTCCCAATCTATTGCCATTTAAATAATAATCTGCCTTCCTGTTTTTGCCACCAAAGTGGATAACCTCACATTTATCCACATTATTATAGTGCATTTGCCATGTTTCTGCCCAATCACCCAACCTGTCCAAATCGTACTGGAATTTCACGACATCCTCCTCACTGTTGTGTATGTACCTTTAAGAGAAGAACTGATTCTACACTGCAGTACCGGCAGTGACCACCCCTGTATATAAAGCCATAGCAGGCTTCTGTACGTCAGTCTTGAATTACTCTCTGTTCAGTAAATACCTGTTTTATTGTTCTCCTGCAGTCTGAGTATTATTGATCCTCGGACACTACACTGGCGACGGGCAGGTTTGAACTCACCTGCAGTACTGCATCACCTCACGGGGATCTTTTCCCTGAAGAGAAGCTTCTTGGAGGTCGAAGTCAGAGCGGCGGGCGTCGACCGCGGGCAACCGGCCAGGGATCCATCGGAGAGTTGCAGGGGAGGCTGTGGAGAGCTGGGCCTGGCTCCCCAGTCGAGGTGTTCCAGCAAGTCGTGCTGGTAGCAGGTAGTGCGCTGACCCTTCCGGACTGCGGCGGGCTCGGGCTCGATCGAGCGGCTCTGCAAAGGGGCCGTGCAGCGTCGTCGGGAGGAAAAGAGAGAGAGAGAGGGTGGAGCGCACAGGGCGTGGTCGGTGCTCAAGAACAGGGCAGCGTGGAGAGGATAGAACGCAGGGAAGGAAAAGTGAGACGCGCCGAAGCCATGGGTCGCCACCATTACCCTATAGAACGCTAGGAGCAGCGTGGCAGCAAGGGGAAGAAGGAAAAGCACGGGAGGCGCCATTTTATTACATTGGGGAAGAAGAAAAAGCGCGGGAGGCGCCATTTTAAATCACCCAAGATGTCGAAGAGTGGCAGTATCACTGCTTTCGACAACGAGGTAGAAGACTGGACCACGTATGTGGAAAGAATTGAAGTGTACTGCAATGCCAATGAGGTGGCCAATGGAAAGAATTATTAAAAATTTGATGGGCGCGAGAACGTACGGCCTATTGCGGAATTTAATTACCCCGGCTAAACCAATGGAGAAAAGTTTTGAAGAGATTGTTAATATATTACAGGAACACCTAAACCCTACACTGCTGCTGATAGCAGAAAGATTCAAGTTCCATAAAAGAAACCAGCACAAAGATGAGAACAATGCTGACTATCTTACGGAACTACGCAAGTTATCGAAGCACTGCCAGTTCGGAGCAGGACTGGCAGACACCTTACGGGATAAGTTTGTCTGCGGGCTCCAGAGTGAAGGAACCCAGAAACGACTACTTTCGGAAAAGGACCTGACGCTAGAACAGGCTTTCAGCGTGGCAGTATCCTACGAAGCAGCAGCACGGGGAGCTGCGGAAATACAACAGAAACCACAAGAATACAGCGCTAACGAAATGGCATATGGAGCAGAAAAGTGCTATCGCTGCGGCAGAACAACCCATGATCAGAAGGACTGCTGGTTTAAGGACAAAGTATGCAGGCAATGCGGGAAATGGGACATATAGCAAGAGTTTGCAGGTCGGGAAAGAAAACCAACACTACAAGAACTACTAAGGAAAAGTACAAGAAAGTAAAAAAAATGACAGACAGTAGTTTGGAAGATCAGGAGAGTGATAAGGACTCCGGGAGCAGGAGACTAAGTTGTCTAAAGTTACACAACGTGATCACAAAGGAGGATCACCGAACCATTTGGGTCACCCTCATGATAGCAGGGTCCCCAGTAAAGATGGAATTGGACACAGGATCAGCCCTAACTGTCATGAATCGACGAGACTATGAGCGGCTATTCCCACACATACCCTTGAAGGACACGTCCATTGTATTGAAGACATACACGGGGCAAAAAGTCAACCCCAGAGGAAAAATAAGGGTGCCAGTTGAATACAACGGCAAGGAAACACAGAAACTGTATCTATATATACTACCAGATGGAGGACCACCATTATTGGGACGTGAATGGATCCGAAAAATACAATTGGATTGGCATTCCATTCAGGCGCTAACTGTGACTGATAAAAAGGATGATGACGTCACACCTGGATGACTGTCAAAGATTCTAACTGACGTGAAAGAGGTGTTCCAACAAGGACTTGGGACTCTAAAAGGAGTAACGGCAACGATAAAAATCGAAGATAACGCAAACCCAAAAATTTTTAAGGCCAGACCGGTACCTTACGCGATCCGCCCAGCCATTGAAGCAGAGCTGGAGAGTCTGGAGCGTTCGGGTGTGCAGTCCAAAGTGGACTGGAGCGAGTGGGCCACACCCATCGTTCCTGTAATGAAGAAATCATTGAGCAGCACGCCTGGGGAACCGAAGAAGGTTCGCATCTGTGGGGACTTCAAGGTAACTGTGAACCCAGTCCTGCACACAGTACAATATCCACTTCCACAGATAGAAGATATTTTGGCCTCACTATCTGGAGGGAAACGCTTTACAAAGATTGATCTGGCCCAAGTGTATCTACAAATGGAGGTGGAAGAAGCATCTAGGAAATACCTCACAATAAACACTCACAAAGGCCTTTACCAGTACAATCGACTGGTATTCGGGGTAGCATCAGCCCCGGCTATTTGGCAGAGGGCGATGGAACAAGTCCTGCAAGGGATCCCGGGTACCCAGTGTTATTTGGACGACATCCTGGTTACGGGCGAAAATGACAGTGAACACCTTGCCAACCTGGAGCAGGTGCTCACGAGATTACAGGAATATGGGCTACGAGCCAACTGCCCCAAATGCGAGTTCTTCAGGAGACAAATCTCGTATTGTGGCCACATGATTGATGAGGAAGGGTTGCATAAGTCGCCGGACAAGATTGAGGCTGTAGTCAAGGCTCCAGCACCGGAAAATGTGTCGCAACTGAGGTCGTTCCTCGGGTTGGTGAACTACTACCATAAGTTCTTGCCGAATTTACCTACAATTCTGCACCCACTGAACGCCCTGCTGCAAACTGGAGTAACATGGAAATGGAGTGATGAGTGTAAGCGTGCCTTTCAGAAATGTAAATGCCTAATCACTTCAAAAGAAGTATTGGCCCACTACAATCCAACACTACCGATTCGGTTAGCATGTGGTGCGTCTCCCTATGGCATTGGAGCGGTGCTGTCACACAAATTCCTTGACGGTTCAGAGAGGCCAATAGCCTTTGCGTCGCGCTCGTTCATCTCAGCCGAGCGTAACTACGCCCAGATTGACAGGGAGGCCCTCAGCCTGGTGTGGGGGGTGAAGAAGTTCAATCACTATCTGCAGGGGCAGAAATTCACCCTACTGACTGATCATCAGCCCCTGGTCTCCATTTTTAACCCAAAGAAGGGCGTTCCGGTGATGACGGCGCAATGGCTGCAAAGATGGTCACTTTTTCTAGGGGCACATCAGCATGACATAGAGTACAAGGGTACGAAACAGCATGGAAACGCTGATGGGCTGTCGCGCCTACCGTTGCCTACGGTAGAGGAAGCACCTGCAGTGGACCCTGTTCAGATATTCCATGCGACCATAGTCGAATGTCTACCTGTTACAAACTCAAGTATAGAGAAGGAAACCCGAAATGACCCGACACTCTCTCGGGTCTATGATTTGACGGTGAAGGGATGGCCAGCACATGGCGACTCACTGTTGCCAGCATTCTCGCCAAGGAGAGAACAGCTGTCAGTGTGCCGGGGGACCTTGATGTGTGGATCCCAAGTGGTAATTCCACCCAAGTTGAGAGATAGAGTGCTCAATGAGCTTCATGAGGGTCATCTGGGAGGGGTAAAAATGAAGAGCCTAGCCAGGGCGTTTGTGTGGTGGCCGGGAATCGATAAAGAAATCAAGGATATGACCAAGAGATGCACAGGTTGCCAGACGGTCCAAAACGCTCCACCACAGGCCCCGCTACATCCATGGGAGTGGCCCTCATCTCCATGGCAACAGGTACACATTGATTTTGCTGGTCCATTTATGGACTCAATGTTCCTAATCGCTGTGGACGCCCATTCAAAATGGCCAGAGGTCATCAAAATGTCCTCCACCACCACGGACCATCTTCGCCAGGAATGGCTTGCCAGAACAGATTTGCTCCGACAATGGGCCATAGTTTGTGTCAGAGGATTTCCGGAGGTTTCTGAGGAATAATGGGGTGAAGCATTACACATCTGCCCCATATCATCCAGCCACAAATGGATTGGCTGAGAGGTTTGTTCAGACCTTTAAAAAGGCAATAAAGGCAATGCATAATGACGACATACCACTACAATACAAGGTGGATAATTTCTTGTTTGCTTACTGGAATGCGACACATGCAGTCACCAACCAAGCTCCAGCCATAATGTTCTTCAACCGAAGGCTAAGATGTCGCCTGAATTTGCTCAAACCAAACATAAGACGAGATGTTGAGGATAAGCAATTCCAGCACATCAATGAGAAGCCAACCAGGAGCTTCAAGATAGGGCAACCAGTCTTGGCCCGCGACTACCGAACAGAAAAATGGCAGCCAGGAATGATATGCACACAGCAGGGACCACTAATGTACACAGTGGACGTTGGAGAGAGCATCGTGAGATGCCATGCTGACCAGATTCTAGAGTCACAGGAACAAGCCAAACTCATACGACGAGCAGGGGCACCTGGTAATCAACCCGAAGTACAGATTGCGTCTACCTCAGAAGCAGTCGTATTGGAAGCTGACGAACCAACCAATGACAATGAACCAGAATCAACTCCGCCGCAAGAACAGGATACTCGAGAAAGGCGCTATCCAGTCAGGATCAGGAAGCCTCCTCAAAGACTGAACTTATAAATGATTATTTCAGTTGATATATATAGTACAGAGAAAATTGTAATTGTAATTAGTTATTATTTAGTTGTTAAATGAATGTTATGTACTGTTTATCTAAAAGGGGAGGAATTGTTGTGTATGTACCTTTAAGAGAAGAACTGATTCTATACTGCAGTACCGGCAGTGACCACCCCTGTATATAAAACCATAGCAGGCTTCTGTACATCAGTCTTGAATTACTCTCTGTTCAGTAAATACCTGTTTTATTGTTCTCCTGCAGTCTGAGTATTATTGATCCTCGGACACTACACTCACAGCTTACCCTCCCACCCAGCTTTATGTCGTCTGCAAATTTGGAGATATTACATCCAATTCCCTCGTCCAGATCATTAATATATATTGTGAACAGCTGGGGTTCTAGGGACCGATCCTTGCGGTACCCCACTAGTCACTGCCTGCCACTCGGAAAAATGACCCGTTTATTCCAACTCTTTGCTTTCTGTCCGCCAACCAGTTCTCTATCCAAGTCAATACCTTGCCCCCAATCCCATGTGCCTTAATTTTGCACGCTAATCTCTTATGTGGGACCTTATCGAAAGCATTCTGAAAGTCCAAATACACCCTTGCCTAACAAAAATCTATCAATCTCAGTTTTAAAATGTTCAATTTCCTAGCCCCAACAGCTTTTTGGGGGAAGTTCCAGATTTCCACCACCCTTTGTGTGAAGAAGTGCTTCCCGACATCATCACTGAACAGCCTAGCTCTAGTTTTAAGGTTATGCCCCGTTGTTCTGGGCTCCCCCAGCAGAGGAAATAGTTTCTCTTTATCTACCCTACCAAATCTTTAATCACCTTAAACACTTCAATTAGCTCACTCCTCAATCTTCTATATTCAAGAGAATACAAGTCTATGCAACCTGTCCACACAATTTAACGCATTAGCTGCGCCCCCATCAAGGCCAATATATCCTTCCTGAGGTGCATCTCCACAAATGAACGCAGCACGCCAGATGGGGTCTAACCTGAGCTTTATACAACGGCACCATCACTTCCACCCCTTTCTATTCCAGCCCTCTTCAGATAAAGGCTAACATTCCATTAGCTTTTTTAATTATTTTTTCTACCAATCAAGCGGATTAAATAGCAAAATATACCATTTTAGGGTGGAGCAGTGTGTAATCCCAGGATGTGTAGTGGAGCAGTGTGTAATCCCAGGGTGTGTAGTGGAGCAGTGTGTAATCCCAGGGTGTGTAGTGGAGCAGTGTGTAATCCCAGGATGTGTAGCGGAGCATTGTGTAAGCCCAGGATGTGTAGTGGAGCAGTGTGTAATCCCAGGGTGTGTAGTGGAGCAGTGACTAATCCCAGGGTGTGTAGTGGAGCAGTGTGTAATCCCAGGGTGTGTAGTGGAGCAGTGACTAATCCCAGGATGTGTAGTGGAGCAGTGTGTAATCCCAGGATGTGTAGTGGAGCAGTGTGTAATCCCAGGATGTGTAGTGGAGCAGTGACTAATCCCAGGGTGTGTAGTGGAGCAGTGTGTAATCCCAGGGTGTGTAGTGGAGCAGTGTGTAATCCCAGGGTGTGTAGTGGAGCAGTGTGTAATCCCAGGATGTGTAGTGGAGCAGTGTGTAATCCCAGGGTGTGTAGTGGAGCAGTGTGTAATCCCAGGGTGTGTAGTGGAGCAGTGTGTAATCCCAGGGTGTGTAGTGGAGCAGTGTGTAATCCCAGGGTGTGTAGTGGAGCAGTGTGTAATCCTAGGGTGTGTAGTGGAGCAGTGTGTAATCCCAGGGTGTGTAGTGGAGCAGTGACTAATCCCAGGGTGTGTAGTGGAGCAGTGTGTAATCCCAGGGTGTGTAGTGGAGCAGTGACTAATCCCAGGATGTGTAGTGGAGCAGTGTGTAATCCCAGGATGTGTAGTGGAGCAGTGTGTAATCCCAGGATGTGTAGTGGAGCAGTGTGTAATCCCAGGGTGTGTAGTGGAGCAGTGTGTAATCCCAGGGTGTGTAGTGGAACAGTGTGTAATCCCAGGATGTGTAGTGGAGCAGTGTGTAATCCCAGGATGTGTAGTGGAGCAGTGTGTAATCCCAGGGTGTGTAGTGGAGCAGTGTTTAATCCCAGGATGTGTAGTGGAGCAGTGTGTAATCCCAGGGTGTGTAGTGGAGCAGTGTGTAATCCCAGGGTGTGTAGTGGAGCAGTGTGCAATCCCAGGGTGTGTACTGGAGCAGTGACTAATCCCAGGGTGTGTAGTGGAACAGTGTGTAATCCCAGGATGTGTAGTGGAGCAGTGGGTAATCCCAGGATGTGTAGTGGAGCAGTGTGTAATCCCAGGGTGTGTAGTGGAGCAGTGTGTAATCCCAGGATGTGTAGTGGAGCAGTGTGTAATCCCAGGGTGTGTAGTGGAGCAGTGTGTAATCCCAGGGTGTGTAGTGGAGCAGTGTGCAATCCCAGGGTGTGTAGTGGAGCAGTGTGTAATCCCAGGATGTGTAGTGGAGCAGTGTGCAATCCCAGGATGTGTAGTGGAGCAGTGTGTAATCCCAGGATGTGTAGTGGAGCACTGTGTAATCCCAGGGTGTGTAGTGGAGCAGTGTGTAATCCCAGGATGTGTAGTGGAGCAGTGACTAATCCCAGGATGTGTAGTGGAGCAGTGACTAATCCCAGGATGTGTAGTGGAGCAGTGACTAATCCCAGGATGTGTAGTGGAGCAGTGTGTAATCCCAGGATGTGTAGTTGAGCAGTGTGCAATCCCAGGGTGTGTAGTGGAGCAGTGTGTAATCACAGGATGTGTAGCAGAGCATTGTGTAATCCCAGGGTGTGTAGTGGAGCAGTGTGTAATCCCAGGGTGTGTAGTGGAGCAGTGTGTAATCCCAGGATGTGTAGTGGAGCAGTGTGCAATCCCAGGGTGTGTAGTGGAGCAGTGTGTAATCCCAGGGTGTGTAGTGGAGCAGTGTGTAATCCCAGGATGTGTAGTGGAGCAGTGTGTAATCCTAGGATGTGTAGTGGAGCAGTGTGTAATCCCAGGATGTGTAGTGGAGCAGTGTGTAATCCCAGGATGTGTAGTGGAGCAGTGTGTAATCCTAGGATGTGTAGTGGAGCAGTGTGTAATCCCAGGATGTGTAGTGGAGCAGTGTGCAATCCCAGGGTGTGTAGTGGAGCAGTGTGTAATCCCAGGGTGTGTAGTGGAGCAGTGTGTAATCCCAGGATGTGTAGTGGAGCAGTGTGTAATCCTAGGATGTGTAGTGGAGCAGTGTGTAATCCCAGGATGTGTAGTGGAGCAGTGTGCAATCCCAGGGTGTGTAGTGGAGCAGTGTGTAATCCCGGGATGTGTAGTGGAGCAGTGTGTAATCCCAGGGTGTGTAGTGGAGCAGTGTGTAATCCCAGGATGTGCAGTGGAGCAGTGTGTAATCCCAGGGTGTGTAGTGGAGCAGTGTGTAATCCCAGGATGTGTAGTGGAGCAGTGTGCAATCCCAGGGTGTGTAGTGGAGCAGTGTGTAATCCCAGGATGTGTAGTGGAGAAGTGTGTAATCCCAGGATGTGTAGTGGAGCAGTGTGTAATCCCAGGGTGTGTAGTGGAGCAGTGGGTAATCCCAGGGTATGTAGTGGAGCAGTGTGTAATCCCAGGTTGTGTACTGGAGCAATGTGCAATCCCAGGGTGTGTAGTGGAGCAGTGTGCAATCCCAGGATGTGTAGTGGAGCACTGTGTAATCCCAGGATGTGTAGTGGAGCAGTGTGTAATCCCAGGGTGTGTAGTGGAGCAGTGTGTAATCCCAGGGTGTGTAGTGGAGCAGTGTGCAATCCCAGGATGTGCAGTGGAGCAGTGTGTAATCCCAGTGTGATGAAATATGCCATTCATCAGGCACGCTGTATTCTCTGTGTTTGATTGTGCCTGTGACTGTGACAAGCAGGGGAGTTTAGTTTCAGTTCCATTTCCTTACCTGTATTGTATTGTGTGTAGGGCTCCGCCCATACCTGGCCCGTACTTAATCAGGTCCCAGCGTGTCTCACAGGCAGTACAGCAGATCTCTGGATGAGAGACACTTCTCCACTGTGTATTACTTTCTGAGTTAATAATAGCTTTGCTTTGCTCCGTTAACGTTGGGTCTCGGATTCATTGAGGCGCATCAATTTTATTAACTCAATTTTCAACGCAATGGATCAACTCTTGAAACCCGAACGTTTGGATTTGGACCCGCATGCTTCGGACGCATCGGCACGATTCGGACACTGGTTTAAGTGTATGGAATTCTTCCTGGACAATTCCGCAGCCATCACAGACGCTACGGACGCTGAAAGTATGAAACTCTGAATCCTGCGGAATTGGGTAAGCCACCGGGTTTACCCCCTCATCCAAGACGCCGACACGTACCCGGCCGCCTGCGACATCCTAAAGCCGCATTACCAGCAGCCTACGAACGAGGTGTACGCTAGGCATCTGCTCGCTACTCGCACACATCGACCTGGGGAATCGCTGGATGAGTTCCTAGTCACCCTGAAAACGCTTGGCAAAGACTGCAAGTGCCAAGATGTAAAAGCCGCAGTGTACACTGACGAGCTTGTTCGTGATGCCTTTATCACAGGCCTCAGCTCCACTTACATCCGGCAGAGATTACTAGAAAAAACGGGATTGGACCTGAAACAGGCTGTGGACACAGCGCGATCCCTGGATGTGGCCCAGAGAAACTCGGACGCCTACTCTTCAGCCCGTGCCGCCCACGCCGCCACGTGTGCACCAAGGGCGCCGCCATCTTGGAAGGCATCTTCCCCGCCCGGCAGCCCGACACCGTCGGGGCCCCGCTCTCCCCCCAGAAGCCCTACGACAGCCGCGACGCGTCGGGGCCCCAACTGCTACTTCTGCGGGCAGCCGAAGCACACCAGAAACCTGTGCCCGGCGAAAGGCACCACCTGCTTTAAGTGCGGTAAGAAGGGGCACTTCGGGAAGGTGTGCAGAGGGAACCCCGCTGGAAAACCCGCCACCGCCGCATGTGCGCCTTGGGAGCGGCCGTCTTGGACGCCATCTTGCCTGACCTCGTGGGGTCCGCCATCTTGTGAGCAGACAGCGTGGACGCCATCTTGTCTCGATCAGGGCCCTACAGTGGCATCGGTCACAGTGGACCAGACCAGATCGCACCCGCTATCCAAATCAATGGTGGACATCGAGGTAAACGGGTGCGGGGTTAAATGTTTAATTGACAGTGGAAGCACGGAGAGTTTTATTCACCCTGGACTAGTACAACAACTCTCTCTAACGGTGGTCCCTGTTCGGGGCACCATCTCTATGGCTGATAAAACCCAGACATCGACCATTATGGGTTACTGCGCGGTACAATTGTCCGTTAATGGAACTGTATACGATAATTTTAAATTACTAATCATGAAGAGTCTATGTGCGAGCGTGATCTTGGGCCTGGACTTCCAGTGCTACCACCAAAGCATCACGCTCAATTACGGTGGGTCCCAGCCGCCCCTCACAGTGTGTGGTCTGGCTACCCTGAAGGTAAAGCCGCCTTCGCTATTCGCGAACCTTACTCCCAACTGCCGGCCAATAGCGACCAAAAGCAGGAGGTACAGCTGGGAGGACAGGCGGTTTATCGCGACCGAAGTGGACAGGCTGCTGAGGGAGCGCGTTATTGAACGCAGCAACAGCCCGTGGCGTGCCCAAGTGGTGGTGGTGAGGGGTAGCGAGAAGAAATGGATGGTGATCGACTATAGCCAAACGATCAACATGTACACCCAACTAGACGCCTACCCGCTACCCCGCATATCAGAAATGGTGAACCAAATTGCCCAATACCGGGTGTTCTCCACCATCGACCTCAAGTCAGCGTACCACCAGCTCCCTATCAGACCAGAGGACCGCCCGTACACCGCCTTCGAGGCGAACGGACGCCTCTACCAATCCCTCAGAGTCCCCTTTGGGGTGACGAATGGGGTCTCGGTCTTCCAGAGGGAGATGGACCGCATGGTCGATGACCACCACTTGCAGGCAACCTTCCCCTACCTCGACAACGTCACCATCTGCGGTCACAACCAGCAGGATCACGACTCGAACCTCGAGAGGTTCCTGAAAACCGCACAAAAACTCAACCTCACTTACAATGAGGACAAGTGCGTTTTCAACACCACGCGCCTCTGCATACTAGGCAGCGTGGTGGAGAATGGGGAAATCGGACCAGACCCCGACCGATTGCGCCCCCTACGGGAGCTGCCCCTGCCCAACACTCCCAAAGCCCTGAAAAGGTGCCTGGGGTTATTTTCTTATTATGCCCAATGGGTCCCCAACTACTCCGACAAAGCCCGCCCCCTCTTGAAAGCATCCTCTTTTCCGCTCTCTGCTGAGGCCCACGCCGCCTTCAAAAGCATTAAGCGGGATATTGAGCGGGCCACGCTACAGGCAGTGGACGAGAACGCTCCCTTTCAAGTGGAAAGTGATGCGTCTGACTTTGCCTTGGCGGCCACCCTCAACCAGGCGGGGCGGCCCATAGCTTTCTTCTCGAGGACCCTCCAAGGGCCCGAGATCAGACACTCCTCCGTGGAAAAGGAGGCCCAAGCCATCGTGGAGGCAGTGCGCCACTGGCGCCACTACCTAGCCGGCAAACGCTTCACCCTACTTACCGACCAGCGGTCGGTAGCGTTTATGTTTAATAATAAACAGAAGGGGAAGATTAAAAATGATAAGATTCTCAGGTGGCGGATCGAGCTCTCCACCTTCGAGTATGACATCATTTACCGGCCAGGGGCCCTTAACGAATCCCCCGACGCCCTCTCACGAGGGATGTGTGCCAGCGCCACCGGGGATCGGCTACAGACCCTCCACAACGACCTGCCACCCAGGGGTCATAAAGTCCCGCAACTTACCCTACTCGATTGAGGAAGTTCGGTCTCTGACCAGGAACTGCCGCACTTGCGCTGAGTGCAAGCCTCGGTTCACGGCCCTTTGAGCGGCTCAGCTTAGATTTCAAGGGCCCCCTCCCATCAGTCGACCGCAATGTTTACTTCCTGAACATTGTGGACGAATACTCTCGTTTCCCATTCGCCTTCCCCTGCCCAGATATGACCAGCGCCACGGTCATTAAATGCCTCAACAGCCTGTTCTGCCTGTTCGGTATGCCGAGCTACATCCATACGGATAGGGGGGCATCCTTCATGAGTGAAGAGCTACGCCAGTACATGCTGTCCAGGGGGATCGCCACGAGCCATACCCCCAGCTACAACCCCCAGGGTAGCGGCCAGGTGGAGCGAGAGAACGGGACAGTATGGAAAGCAGTCACTCTAGCTCTAAAGACCAAAGGCCTCCCTATCTCCCGCTGGCAGGAAGTCCTCCCAGATGTGCTCCATTCGATACGGTCGCTATTGTGTACTGCCACTAATGTCACGCCCCATGAACGAATGTTTGTCTTTCCCCGGAAATCCACCTCAGGCGTATCCATGCCGTCATGGCTCTCCACCCCAGGTCCGGTATTTGTACGAAGGCATGTGAGGGGCCACAAGATGGACCTTCTCGTGGAGTCAGTGCACCTACTCCACGCCAACCCCCAATACGCGTATGTCCGGCACGCTGACGGAAGGGAGGACACCGTGTCCATAAAAGACGTCGCCCCAGCCGGTAACGACAGCAACCACGACAACAACAGCAACAACGATCACAGCAACTCTTACCCACCCACTATCCTTTCATTACCCCCGGAAGAACATCGACCAACGGTGCCCCCACCAACTACCCCTTCAACAACCCTGGCAGCGCCACTGGCAGAGACCCAGGAGGCCACCGGGGACACCCAGCCGACACCCGCGGCACCACAACAGCTACGTCGGTCACAGAGGACTACCAAACCCCCGAACAGACTAAATCTGTAGATGGGGTGAATGTGATGAAATATGCCATTCATCAGGCACGCTGTATTCTCTGTGTTTGATTGTGCCTGTGACTGTGACAAGCAGGGGAGTTTAGTTTCAGTTCCATTTCCTTACCTGTATTGTATTGTGTGTAGGGCTCTGCCCATACCTGGCCCCTACTTAAGCAAGCCCCAGCGTGTCTCACAGGCAGTACAGCAGATCTCTGGATGAGAGACACTTCTCCACTGTGTATTACTTTCTGAGTTAATAAAAGCCTTGCTTTGCTCCGTTAACGTTGGGTCTCGGATTCATTGAGGCACATCACCCAGGATGTGTAGTGGAGCAGTGTGCAAGCCCAGGATGTGTAGTGGAGCATTGTGCAATCCCAGGGTGTGTAGTGGAGCAGTGTGTAATCCCAGGATGTGTAGTGGAGCAGTGTGCAATCCCAGGGTGTGTAGTGGAGCAGTGTGTAATCCCAGGATGTGTAGTGGAGCAGTGTGTAATCCCAGGATGTGTAGTGGAGCAGTGTGCAATCCCAGGATGTGTAGTGGAGCAGTGTGTAATCCCAGGATGTGTAGTGGAGCAGTGTGTAATCCCAGGATGTGTAGTGGAGCAGTGTGCAATCCCAGGATGTGTAGTGGAGCAGTGACTAATCCCAGGATGTGTAGTGGAGCAGTGTGTAATCCCAGGATGTGTAGTGGAGCAGTGTGCAATCCTAGGATGTGTAGTGGAGCAGTGACTAATCCCAGGATGTGTAGTGGAGCAGTGTGCAATCCCAGGATGTGTAGTGGAGCAGTGTGTAATCCTAGGATGTGTAGTGGAGCAGTGTGTAATCCCAGGATGTGTAGTGGAGCAGTGTGTAATCCCAGGGTGTGTAATGGAGCAGTGTGTAATCCCAGGATGTGTAGTGGAGCAGTGTGTAATCCCAGGATGTGTAGTGGAGCAGTGTGTAATCCCAGGATGTGTAGTGGAGCAGTGTGTAATCCCAGGATGTGTAGTGGAGCAGTGTGTAATCCCAGGATGTGTAGTGGAGCAGTGTGTAATCCCAGGATGTGTAGTGGAGCAGTGTGCAATCCCAGGATGTGTAGTGGAGCAGTGTGCAATCCCAGGATGTGTAGTGGAGCAGTGTGTAATCCCAGGATGTGTAGTGGAGCAGTGTGCAATCCCAGGATGTGTAGTGGAGCAGTGTGCAATCCCAGGATGTGTAGTGGAGCAGTGTGTAATCCCAGGATGTGTAGTGGAGCAGTGTGTAATCCCAGGATGTGTAGTGGAGCAGTGTGTAATCCCAGGATGTGTAGTGGAGCAGTATGCAATCCCAGGATGTGTAGTGGAGCAGTGTGTAATCCCAGGATGTGTAATGGAGCAGTGTGCAATCCTAGGATGTGTAGTGGAGCAGTGTTTAATCCCAGGATGTCTGATTCTTTGTAGATCAATCCTGTATGTCTAGTGGAGGGGCTATCTAGTGAAAGAATGACCAATGCAAGATTGTCCATTGGAGGAGTAAACTTCAAAGACTGTATAATGGACGTGATTCCAATTCTAGTCTATCTACTGGGGGAGTGCTCAATCTCCCAGTGTTTAATGATGAGTAGGGATCCATTTTCATTTATCTGCATGTGATTTGTGAAAAGCATCTACATCCAATGATGTATTGCGATGAGCATGTGCTAATTGTTTCTAGCAGTTTAGCAAGGAGCTACGTAATTCTAGGTGCCTATGTTCCTGGTGATGATGATGTACTGACTAGGCCAGGAGGGCCTACTTCCAGTCCCTGGTGGAGTGTAGTTGAGTGTACATCTGTTTTACTTGTGAAAGGGATGCATCAGTATTCCCTGGTGGTCTAGGGCGACCCATGAGCTAGTGAATGGGTTTGGATACCAAATCTTAGGACCTCCAGATCTAAAAGCTAAGCCAAGTTTCTACATACATTCTCATCACTAGGTAGTGCAAATATTTTATTGAAATTACACACACAACCTGGATATTGCTGTTGTAAAGCTTTATGCCGGCAGTAATCGTGTGATCCTGAGCACCAATGTTGGGAAGTGCAATATTGTGCTCACTTAGTACCCATTTTCTAACACAAAGGAAATTGCTGTAGGGAAAAAATAATGTGTGAAGGCTAAGGTGCTCAAATCATGAAAAACAACAATTAATGATACCTCAGAGGGGACATAAGAACATAAGAAATAAGAGCAGGAGTAGGCCATACGGCCCCTCGAGCCTGCTGCGCCATGCAATAAGATCATGGTTGATCATCGACCTCAACTCCACTTTCCCGCCCGATCTCCATATCTATTGATTCCCCTGGAGTCCAACTATCTATCTATCTCAGCCTTGCATATACTCAAAGACTCAGCATCCACAACCCTCTGGGGCAGAGAATTCCAAAGATTCACAACCCTCTGAGTGAAGAAATTCCTCCTCATCTCGGTCTTAAATGGCCTACCCCTTATCCTGAGACTATGCCCCCTAGTTCTAGACACTCCAGCCAGGGGAAACAACCTCTCAGCATCTACCCTGTCAATCCCCTTCAGAATCTTGTATTTTTCAATGAGATCGCCTCTCATTCTTCTAAACTCCAGAGAGTATAGGCCCATTCTACTCAATCTCTCCTCATAGGACAACCCTCTCATCCCAGGAATCAATCTAGTGAACCTTTGTTGCACCGCCTCCAAGGCAAGTATATCCTTCCTTAGATAAGGAGACCAAAACTGTACACAGTACTCCAGGTGTGGTCTCACCAAGGCCCTGTACAATTGTAGCACAACTTCCTTACTCTTATACTCCAACCCCCTTGCAATAACATGCCATTTGACTTCCTTATTGCTTGCTTTACCTGCATGCTAGCTTTCTGTGTTTCTTGCACGAGGACACCCAAATCTCTTGCTCCATATTTCTGCAGTATATTAAACAAAGAAAGAACTTGCATTTATATAGCACCTTTCAATACCTCAGGATGTCCCAAAGTGTTTCACAGCCAATGAAGTACTTTTGAAGTGTAGTCGCTGTTGTAATGTAGAAAACGCGGTCCTACAAACAGCAATGAGCTAATCTGTTTTTAGGAGTTGGTTGTGGGATAAATATTGACCAGGACACCAGGGACAACTTCCTTGCTCTTCTGCGAATAGTGCTGTGGGATCTATTGCGTCCACCCGAGAGGCCAGACGTCGGTTTAACCTCACATCTGAAAGCTGGCACCTCTGACAATCCAGCACCCCCTCAGTATTGTGTGCTGCTTTAATGTCACCAAATAGGACAGGTAGTAATGGAAATGCTGCACTGACAAAGTCTTCAGTTGAAGGTGGTTGTTTCAAATGTTCTTTCCACATTGTAGGCTTTGGTCACTGTGGAAACTGCATTCAGTGTTCCACTAGTCATCGAGTTGGTGGAGGAAGCTGAACAAGAGCAGAAAAGGCTGCCTATGATGTAAGACAGCACGAATGATACACCATCAAGTTCCACTGCTCCACTACACAGCAGGTCTTCTGAACAGGCACAGCTACCTGTTAATGGCAGGTGTGCCGAAGAAAGCTAATCTGTGATGAAGATTTAACCTCTCAACAACATGTAACATCCATACGATACAAAGTTAAATTCAGCACGGTCCTCAATTTTTCAGCATCGGGCTCCTTCCTGGCCAGCACCAAGGACATCTGCACTGCTAGCCAATTTGCTTCCCATGCCGATGTATCAAGGAGATCACAGATAGATTATTCAGTAAGGCCAATAATTTCATTTTGACCATCTGTTCAACAGCGACAATGTGAGAGGGCAACGCAATTCTACTGCTGACTTTTCCAAAATCCAAGGACTGATTAGTTGCGCCTGGGTGTACAACATTGGCCGGAATTTTCCGTACCTGGGCGGGTCCAGTGTGGGCGGTGATCATGGCGGGTCACGACCCCGCTGTTGGCTCCATCCCGCTGCTGAAAACAACTTTCCCTTAATAGGGCCCATTAAGCCCGTCCTGCGCGTTGCCCGGCCCAATTAAATGGTGCTGGTCTGGTGATGTAATCGATGACGTGTTTTCAGCCGGGGTCTTTAAAGGGGCCATGGCCACATTGGTTTTGAATGTCAATGTAACATTTGTGCTGTCAGTGCACTACAGCATTGGAGTGCTGCAAACACTGACAATGACTGCACAGAGGCCAAGGGCTACACCCAGGTTCTCCGATGACTCCCTCCATATGCTTATGGAGGGAGTCAGAGCACACAGGGAGGTCCTCTTCCCTTCCAATGGGCAGAAGAGACCTCCCCAGGACACCAAAACAGCCTGGTTGGAGATTGCAGAGGATGTCACCAGCAGGGATGTGTTCAGGAGGACCTGGGTGCAGTGCCGCAGATGTTTCAATTATCTCATTAGATCAGGAATTGTGAGTACAAAGCCACACTAAACTTCATCCTGCTGTGCCTCTCATCACATCCCCATCACTCTGCCTTCCCAACCCTACCCCTGCACATCCTTACTCACACCAACATACCTTGCACGTCCACCCATCCCTCTCTCTCTACCTACATTATCAAATCCCCATCTCACTAGCCGCCCCTCACACTCACCCTCATCCTTGTGCAATCATACCAACTAACAACACACAAGGAGGCCACTTGGCTTTGGCACCCCACTCTATCATAGTCTCCCTCTAAATATCTAACCCATCCATTCCTTATACTCATTCCATCACTCTCACTCAACCTTCTCTTCTTTCCCTCCTTGCAGGAAAAGAGAGCCCACAGTAAGAGAGAGAGCGGGAGAACCGGCAGTGGCCCTCCATCATTTGCAAACCTTACAACAGCTGCTTCAGAAATATCTGGAGTCGACGAGCAGCTGGAGGTGGGAGATGGAGAGAGGGGACATTTCAGCAACCTGGTGACAGAATTACATATTAAGGGGTTTAGTGTGGCAAAGCCACTAAAAGACTCTCACAGTGACTTGTACAATTGCCTTTAACCATGTTTATTACCTTTTATTGTTGGCTCTGGTTAAACAGAGCTAGAGCGACAAAATCGCGATCTGACGCGATGACGTCATCACGTGGGTCATGTGACGTCCCAACAGCAGGAAACGTGATGACGTCAGAGGTAGAGGGCGTTTCCAGCTAGTCCCCGTGTGGAGTGATAGTGAATAGGCCTGTTTAGAGCTTCTCCTGTATTTTCTTGTTTTGTAAAGTTTTAGTACATTAAACTCAGCTTGTTAACTACTAGTGAGTTTATAGATTCTTTGCTAGGAGTGCAGAGACTCCTACATTGGTGACCCCGAATCCTCGCGATCGTTTTTCACGGTGAACGCAGAACACGGGCCAGGAATGGAGGCCAATGCAGTGGCCTTGAAGCTCCCCCAATTCTGGGAACAACAGGCGGCCTCTTGGTTTGTGCAAGCCGAGGCGCAATTTGAACTCCGCAACGTTGTACAGGACCAGACCAGATATCTCCATGTGGTCTCCGCCCTCGATAGCTCGACAGCGTCGAAAATCATCAGCCTTCTGGAGAGTCTCCCGACTGCTGACAAGTATGTAGCCATCAAGACATGATTGCTGCAGGTATTTGGTCTTACCAAAGTGGAGCGCGCTCGCTGTTTACTGACGCTACCAGGGTTAGGTGACTCCAAACCCTCGGAGCTTATGAGCCACATGCTGACTCTCCTGGGGTCCGAGCCCCAGTGCTTTCTGTTTCGCGAGCTGTTCCTTACTCAGCTCCCCGAGCAAGTCCAGGCAGCCCTCGCCCGAGCAGAAACCGCAGACTGCATCGCACTCGCCGAAGAGGCGGATAAGATTTACGCAGTCCGGCAACAATGCTGCGCCATCGCGCAACGCCCCGCCACGAGGAGCCCCGCCCCGGCTCCGACCATGGCGCCTCCGACGACCGGTTACTGTTACTACCATGCTCGTTTCGGCCCGAAGGCCCGCTGCTGCCGCCCACCGTGCAGTTTCATTTCCAGACCGTCGAATAGACCGCCGCGAGTCAAGCACGCCGGTCCAGGTACTTCCCCCGTGGCCACGATGGCGATCGGCGCTTCCGGGAATCTCACCTACTTAACCAACTCCATCTCGGGCCGTCGTTTTCTATGCGACACGGGGGCGCAATGCAGCATACTTCCCGCCTCGGTCATCGACCTTCGGTCCGGCGGACGGGGTCCCCCTCTGCAAGCGGCCAACGGGGGTTCGATCCGCACTTGCGGAAAGCGGCTCGTCCAAGTCTGTTTCGGTGGACAGCTTTTCACCTGGAATTTCATCACCGCTCAAATCTCGCAGGCCCTGTTGGGTGCCGACTTTTTGGGCGCCAACGGCCTGTTGGCGGACGTGAAGAATCGATGCCTCGTTCACGCCGCCACGCTCGACGATATTTCAGTGGCGCGCAGCACGGCTGCGTCACACACGATTTCATGTGCACGGCCACCACCTGACGATTTCGCCCGTCTCCTCGAGGAGTTCCCCGAGCTGACGAAGCCCACCTTTTCGGCTTCGACCATCAAGCATAGGGTGGAGCATCATATTTCGACTACCGGCTCTCCCGTTTACGCCAGGGCGCGATGTTTAGAGCCCAGCAAGCTGGCGGCAGCGAAGGCAGAGTTTGCCGTGATGGAGAAAATGGGGATCATCCGTCGGTCCAGTAGTCCCTGGTCCTCCCCGCTCCACATCGTCCCCAAGCCCGGCGGGGGATGGCGGCCCTGTGGTGATTATCGCTGCCTCAATGAGATAACGACGCCCGACCGCTACCCCATTCCCCATATACAGGACTTCTCAGCACATTTGGCGGGGACGTCCATCTTCTCGAAAGTCGACCTCGTCCGTGGTTACCACCAGGTGCCAGTGCACCCTCAAGATGTCGAAAAGACGGTGGTCATTACCCCCTTTGGACTTTTTGAATTCCTATGAATGCCCTTTGGACTTAAGAACGCGGCGCAGGCGTTTCAGTGCCTCATGGATTCAGTCCTGCGGGACCTTGATTTTTTATTTGTTTATTTGGATGATATTCTGATTGCCAGCACCTCCAAGGAGGAACACCTCGAGCATCTTCGGGTCCTTTTTCGACGACTTCAGCAGCACGGCCTCATCGTTAACCTGGACAAATGCCATTCCGGCCTAGCGCAACTTGATTTCCTGGGCCACCGAATAACCCCCGCTGGGGCAATGCCTCTTCGAGTCAAGGTGGAGGCGATTGCGAAGTTCCCGAAACCGAAATCCGTGAAAGCCTTACAGGAGTTCCTGGGGATGGTGAACTTCTATCATCGTTTCATCCCCAGGGCAGCGCAGCTCATGCGTCCGCTCTACGAGGCCCTCAGGGGCACGACGGGAAAGGAGCCCGTGGAATGGTCACAAGACATGGATTGCGCCTTCGAGGAGGTGAAGACTGCGCTCGCCAACGCGACCATGTTGGCACACCCCCTGCCGGGAGCCACCATCGCCCTCACGACGGACGCGTCAGACTACGCGGTGGGGGCCGTCCAGGAGCAGTGGGTCGACGGCGCGTGGCAACCTCTGGCCTTTTTAGCTGCCAGCTACAACGGCATGAGCGCCGGTACAGTACGTTCGACCGAGAGCTGTTGGCTTTGTTCCTGGCCATCCGCCATTTTCGTTTCCTCCTCGAAGGGCGCCGCTTCATCGCGTTTGTTGATCACAAGCCATTGACGTTTGCAATGGCCAAGTCTGCGGAACCATGGTCAGCTCGGCAGCAAAGGCAGCTGACGTACATATCGGAGTTCACCACCGACGTCCGGCATGTGGCCGGTAAGGACAACGTCATCGCCGATTGCCTATCCCGCACCGCCGTCCAGGCCATCCAATTGGGCATTGACTACACACAGATGGTGGCTGACCAAGCGGCCGACCCGGAGACCCAGGTTTTTCGTTCGGTTCCAGCCAGCCTCCAGCCGAGGGATGTGCCGTTCCATGCCGCAGGTACTACTCTGCTCTGCGATGTTTCGTTGGGTGCACCCCATCCAATTGTCCCGTCTAAATGGCGCCGGGCTGTTTTTGATGCCATACACAGCCTATCGCATCCTGGGGTGCGGGCGTCGCAAAAGCTGCTGGTCTCCAAATTCGTATGGCGGGGAATACGCAAAGACGTCAGAGACTGGGCGAACATCTGTGTTGTTTGCCAACGGGCCAAGGTGCAGCGGCATGTCAGGGCCCCGCTCGCCATCTTCGAGGTCCCGGAGCGGCGATTTGATCACATTCACATTGACTTAGTGGGCCCGCTTCCACCGTCCCGGGGCTTTACGTACCTTTTGACAATGGTGGATTGCACCACGAGGTGGCCGCAGGCAGTCCCCATGACGTCCACCACCTCTGCGGATGTTGCTTGAGCTTTCGTTTCATCATGGGTAGCCCGGTTTGGTGTCCCTGCGGATATTTCATCGGATCGTGGGCCGCAATTTTCGTCCGAACTGTGGAATGAGGTGGTTTCCGTGTTGGGCGGTAAACTTCACTGCACTACGGCCTATCACCTGCAAGCGAACGGCTTGTGCGAGCGGTTCCACCGTTCCTTGAAGGCGTCGCTCAGGGCCAGCCTCCTGGGTGCATCCTGGGTCGACAAACTGCCGTGAGTGATGTTAGGACTCCGCACGGCGCCGAAGGAAGATCTCCAGTAGTCGGCGGTGGAGATGGTTTATGGGCAACCACTTCGAGTTCCGGGTGAATTCCTGCCATCCCCTACGCGGCCATGGTCTGCGGCCAGGCAAAGAGAGACCCACTGGGATGCAGCCCGGTGTTTCCGCTCAGTTCCGACCTCACAGCACGGTTTGCCTTCGTCCAACGTCCCGGGGGAGTTGTCGAAGGCCAAGTTCGTTTTTGTGCGTCAAGACGGCCATCGTACCCCGCTCGCACCTCCGTATGCAGGGCCCTTCCAGGTCTTGCAGGCAGGGGACAAGAGTTTTGTGATCGACGTTGGGGGCAAGCCTGATCACATCTCTGTCGATCGCCTTAAGCCTGCGCACCTGGACCTCGAACGACCGATCAAGCTGGCGCAGCCTCCGCGCTGCGGCCGGCCGCCGGCCACCGCCACACCTGACAGCGCCGTGTTACCTGCCAGCCCGCCGCCTGCTCAACGTTTTCCCCTCCGGGAATTTAGGAGTCGGTCCAACAGGCTTGTCCGACCTCCTCAGCGATTGACTCTTCTCGTTAAAGACAATTCTGGGGGGGCGTATGTGGCAAAGCCACTAAGAGACTCTCACAGTGACTTGTACAATTGCCTTTAATCATGTTTATTACCTTTTATTGTTGGCTCTGGTTAAACAGAGCTAGATCGACAAAATCGCGATCTGACGCGATGACGTCATCACGTGGGTCATGTGACGTCCCAACGGCGGGAAACGTGATGACGTCATGACGTCAGAGGTAGAGGGCATTTCCAGCTAGTCCTCGTGTGGAGTGATAGTGAATAGACCTGTTTAGAGCTTCTCCTGCATTTTCTTGTTTTGTAAAGTTTTAGTACATTAAACTCAGTTTGTTAACTACTAGTGAGTTTATAGATTCTTTGCTAGGAGTGCAGAGACTCCTACATTAGCACCTTTGAAAGTGGATAAATCTCCAGGCCCGGATGAAATGTATCCCAGACTGTTAAGAGAAGTGTTACGTCCGTGTATAATCAGACACAGACTGCGGAGAATGGTACAAACGGTGTTTACTCAACGTGGCTCAGACTGCAACTGAACTGTACAGATTACTACTCAACGTTATATACAGGTGTGGTCACTGCCGGTACTACAGTATACATGAGCTGTAAAAAGTAGTTCCCCCCCTTAAAGGTACATTCATTACAATTCCTCCCCTTTTAGATTGACAGTACCATAACACTCATTTAACAATTAAATATCAAACTAATTACAATTAACACTTTTAACATGCAACATTAGCTGAAAATAGTCTATTTATAAATTCAGTCTTTGGGGAGGCTTCCTGATCCTTTCTGGATAGCGCCTTTCCCGAGTGTCTTGCTCTTGGTGCGGAGGCAATTCTGGCCCCCTGTCGTCGGTTGGTTCATCAGCTTCCGATGCTACTGTCTCTGGGGTAGATGCTACCTGTACGTCGGGTTCCTCACCAGGTACGTATGGGCGAGGCATGGGGTTGACTTGTTCCTGTGACTCTAGGATCTGTTCAGCATGGCGTCCCACGATGCTCTCCCCAACGTCCACTGTGTACATTAGTGGGCCCTGCTGTGTGCATATCGTTCCTGGCTGCCATTTTTCTGTTCGGTAGTCGCGGGCCAAGACTGGTTGCCCTACATTGAAGCTCCTTGTTGGCTTCTCATGGATGTGCTGGAATTGCTTACTCTCAACATCTCTTCGTACGTTTGGTCTGAGAAAATCCAGGCGAGATCTTAACCTTCGGTTAAAGAACATCATGGCTGGGGCCTGGTTGGTGACTGCATGTGTCACATTCCGGTAGGCGAACAGGAAATTGTCCACCTTGTGCTGCAGCGGAATGTTGTCATTGTACATAGCCTTTGTTGCCTTCTTAAAGGTTTGTACGAACCTCTCAGCCAATCCATTTGTGGCTGGATGATACGGGGCGGATGTGTAATGCCTTACCCCATTCTTTTAAAAGAACCTCCGGAACTCTTCGGACACAAACTGTGGTCCGTTGTCGGAGCAAATCTGTTCTGGCAAGCCATTCCTGGCAAAAATGGTCCGTAGAACTGCAATAGTTTTCTCCGTGGTGGTGGAGGACATTTTGATGACCTCAGGCCATTTCGAGTGCACATCCACGGCTATTAAAAACATTGAGTCCATGAATGGACCAGCAAAATCAATATGCACCCGTTGCCATGGAGATGAGGGCCACTCCCATGGGTGTAGAGGGGCCTGTGGTGATGCATTTTGGACTTTCTGGCATCCTGAGCAACTCTTGGTCAGGTCCTCGATTTGTTTATCGATTCCCGGCCACCACACATAAGCCCTGGCTAGGCTTTTCATTTTTACCCCTCCCAGATGACCCTCATGAAGCTCATTGAGCACTCTATCCCTTAACTTAGGTGGAATTACCACTCGGGATCCACACATCAAGGTCCCCCGGCACACTGACAGCTGTTCTCTCCTTGTCGAGAATGCTGGCATCAGTGAGTCGCCATGTGCTGGCCATCCCTTCATCATCAAATCATATACCCGAGACAGTGTCGGGTCATTTCGGGTTTCCTTTTCGATACAAGCGTTAGTTACCGGTAGGTATTCAACTATAGTCGAATGGAATATTTCGACAGGATCCACTGCTGGTGCTTCCTCCGCAGTAGGCAGTGACAGGCATGATAGCCCATCAGCATTTCCATGCTGTTTCGTGCCCTTATATTCAATCTCATAGTGGTGCGCCCCTAGAAAAAGTGACTATCTTTGTAGTCGTTGCGCAGTCATCACCGGAACGCCCTTCTTCGGATTAAAAATGGAGACAAGAGGCTGGTGATCAGTCAGCAAGATGAATTTCTGCCCGTGCAGATAGTGGTTGAACTTTTTCACTCCCCACACTAGGCTGAGGGCCTCCCTGTCAATCTGGGCGTAGTTACGCTCGGCTGAGGTTAGTGATCGTGACGCAAAGGCTATTGGCCTCTCTGAGCCGTCCGAGAATTTGTGCGACAGCACCGCTCCAATGCCGTAGGGTGACGCATCACATGCCAACCGAATTGGTAATGCCGGGTTGTAATGGGCCAACACCTCTTTCGATGTGATTAGTGTTTCGCTCTTCTGGAAAGCTCGTCTACATTCGTCACTCCACTTCCATGGCACCCCAGTTTGCAGTAGGGTGTTCAGTGGGTGTAGTATTGTAGACAAATTTGGCAACAACTTATGGTAGTAGTTTACCAGCCCGAGGAACGACCTCAGTTGTGACACATTTTCCGGTGCTGGAGCCTTGACTACTGCCTCAATCTTCTCTGGGGACTTATGTAACCCCTCTTTATCGATAACGTGGCCACAATACGAGATCTGTTTTCTAAAAAACTCGCATTTGGGGCGATTAGCTCGGAGCCCATATTCCTGCAATCTAGTGAGCACCTGCTCCAGGTTGGCAAGGTGATCACTGTCATTTTCGCCCGTGACCAGGATGTCGTGCAAATAACACTGGGTCCCTGGGATCCCTTGCAGGACTTGTTCCATTGCCCTCTGCCAAATAGCCGGAGCTGATGCTACCCCGAATACCAGCCGATTGTATTGGTAGAGACCTTTATGGGTGTTGATTGTGAGGTATTTTTTTGATGCTTCTTCTACCTCCATTTGCAGATACGCCTGGGCCAGATCAATCTTAGTGAAGCGTTTCCCTCCAGATAGCGAGGCGAAAATATCTTCAATCCGCGGAAGTGGATATTGTACAGTGTGACGGACCGGGTTCACTGTTACCTTAAAGTTCCCACAGATGCGAACCTTCCTTGGTTCCCCAGGCGTGCTGCTCAACGACTTTTTCATCACAGGGACGATAGGTGTAGCCCACTCGCTCCAGTCTACCTTGGACAGTACACCTGAATGTTCCAGACTCTCCAGCTCTGCTTCGATAGTTGGGCGGATCGCATAAGGTACTGGTCTGGCCTTAAAAAATTTTGGGCTTGCGTTTTCTTCAATTTTAATCGTCGCTGTGATGCCTTTTAGTGTTCTGAGTCCTTGCTGGAACATTTCTTTCGCATCAGTTAGAATCTTTGACAGTCGCCCAGGTGTGACGTCGTCATCCTTTTTGGCAGCCACAGTCAGTGCCTGTATGGAATGCCAATCCAGTTGTATTTTCCGGATCCATTCACATCTTGCAATACATACAGGTCTAGTTTTGGTGTTTCCTTACTGTTATATATAACGGTCACCCTTATTTTTCCTTTGGGGTAGACTTTTTGCCCCGTGTACGTCTTCAAAATAATTTTTGTGTCTCTCAAGGGTATGTGTGAGAATAGCCGCTTGTAGTCCCGTTGGTTTATGACTGTTAGGGCTGATCCTGTGTCCAATTCCATCTTTACCTGGACTCCTGCTATCTTGAGTGACCCAAATGGTTCGGTGATCCTCTGTTGTGATCACATTATGTAGTTTCAGACAACTCAGTTCCCTGCTTTCGGAGTTGTTATCACTCTTTTGTTCGTCTGAACTATTCTCCGTTATCTTATGTACCTTCTTGTACTTTCCTTTGGTCGGTTTCTTATTGCTGGTTTTCTTTCCCGACATGCCGACTCCTGCTATGTGTCCTACTTTTCCACACTGTCTGCACACTTTGTCTTTGAACCAGCAATCATTCTGGTCGTGTGTTGTTCTGCCGCAGCGAGCACTTCTCTGTTCCATATGACATTTCGTTTGTGCCATATTCTTGCGGTCTCTGTTGTATCTCTGCAGCGCCCCGTGCTGCTGCTTCATATGATACCGCAATGCTGAAAGCCTTTTCCAGCGTAAGGTCCTTTTCAGATAAAAGCCGTCTCTGGGTTCCTTCACTTTGAAGCCCACACACAAACTTGTCCCTTAAGGTATCTGCCAGTCCCGCTCCAAACTGGCAGTGTTTCGATAGTTTGCGCAGTTCTGTTAAATAATCAGCATTGCTTTCACCCTTATGCTGGTTCTGTTTGTGAAACTTGAATCTTTCTGCTATCAGCAGCAGTGTGGGGTTTAAATGTTCCTTTAGTATTGTTACTATGTCTTCAAAACTCTTTTCCATTGGCTTCGTTGGGGTTACTAGATTTCGCAATAACCCATACGTCTTTGCACCCATTAAATTCAACAATACCGACGCTGTCTTGTCATCTGACACCTCATTTGCCTTGCAGTACACCTCTATTCGTTCGACATATGTAGTCCAATCTTTGACTTCATTGTCAAATGCGGTGATACTGCCACTCTTCGGCATTTTGGGTGTGGTTTAAAATGGCGTCTCCCAATGGCTTAAAATGGCGTCTCCCGCGCTTTCCTTCCTCCCCCGCTGCTGCCGGTTCTTGTGGCAATGGCGGCGCCCTGTAGGTTTCGCACACTTCTCCTGCGCTGCTGCCAACTCCGCTGTCGGCGGGCCTCATGGCAATGGTGGTGCCCTGTAGGTTTCGCGCGCTTCTCTCTCCCTCTCTCCGACGCTGCTCAGCCCCTGAACACCGGCTGCGCCCTGTGCGCTCTGCCCTCTCTCTCTCTCCCTCGTCGACGCTGCTTGGCCCTTTTCTGTGCCGCTCGGTCGGGCTCTAGCCCGCCGCTGTCCGGGATTGGTCTGCGCACTACCTGTTGCCAGCCCGTTTCGCTGGACCACCTCGACTGGAAAGCCAAGCCTGGCTCTCGACAGCCTCCCCCGCAATTCTCGAGTCTCTGCTGGATGACTGGGCGGTTGCCCGTGGTCGACGCCTGAGTCTCTGGCCTTGACCTCCAATCCACTGATCTCCAGGAACGAATCCCCACGAGGTGATGCAGAGTTGCAGGTAGGTTCGAACCTGCCTCGTCGCCAATGCTACGTCCGTGTATAATCAGACACAGACTGCGGAGAACGGTACAAACGGTGTTTACTCAACGTGGCTCAGACTGCAACTGAACTGTACAGATTACTACTCAACGTTATATACAGGTGTGGTCACTGCCGGTACTACAGTATACATGAGCTGTAAAAAGTAGTTCCCCCCCTTAAAGGTACATACATTACAAGAAGTAAGAGAGGAAATACCAGAGGCTCTGACCATCATTTTCCAATCCTCTCTGGCTACAGGTGTGGTGCCAGAGGACTCGAGGACTGCTAATGTGGTACCGTTGTTTAAAAAGGGAGAACAGGATATTACAGGCAAGTCAGCCTAACCTCGGTGGTGGGAAAATTACTGGAAAAAATTCTGAGGGACAGGATAAATTTTCATTTAGAAAGACACGGATTAATCAGGGACAGTCAGCATGGATTTGTTAAGGGAAGGTCGTGTCTGACTAACTTGATTGAATTTTTTGAGGAGGTAACAAGGAGGGTCGATGAGGATAGTGCGTTTGATGTAGTCTATATGGATTTTAGCAAGGCTTTTGATAAGGTCCCGCATGGCAAACTGGTCATGAAAATAAAAGCCCATGGGACCCAAGGCAAAGTGGCAAGTTGGATCCAAAATTGGCTCAGAGGCAGGAAGCAAAGGGTAATGGTCGAAGGGTGTTTTTGTGACTGGAAGGCTGTTTCCAGTGGGGTCCCGCTAGGCTCAGTACTGGATCCTTTGCTTTTTGTGGTTATATATCAATGATTTGGACTTGAATGTAAGAAGTATGATTGAGAAGTTTGCAGATGATACAAAAATTGGCCATGTGCTTTATAATGAAGAAGAGAGCTGAAGACTGCAGGAAGATATCAATGGACTGATCAGGTGGGCAGAGCAGTGGCAAATGGAATTCAGTCTGGAGAAGTGTGAGGTAATGCATTTGGGGAGGGCTAACAAGGCAACGGAATACACAATAAATGGTAGGACACTGAGAAGTGCAGGAGATCAGAGGGACCTTGGAGTGCATGTCCACAGATTCCTGAAAGTAGCAGGACAGGTAGATAAGGTGGTTAAGAAGGCATACGGAATACTTGTCTTTATTAGCTGAGGCATAGAATATAAGGGCAAGGAGGTTATGCTTGAACTGTATAAAACACTAGTTAGGCTGCAGCTAGAATACTGCGTGCAGTTCTGGTCACCACATTACAGGAAGGATGTGATTGCATTAGAGGGGGTGCAGGAGAGATTTATGAGGATGTTGCCTGGGCTGGGGAATTTTAGCTATGAGGAAAGATTGGATAGGCTAGGGTTGTTTTCTTTGGAACAGAGGCGGCTGAGGGGAGACCTAATTGAGGTGTATAAAATTATGAGGGGCCTAGATCGATTGCATAGTGGCATAGTGGTTAGCACTGTTGCCTCACAGCGCCAGGGACCCGGGTTCAAATCCGGCCTCGGGTGACTGTCTGTGTGGAGTTTGCACATTCTCCCCGTGTTTGCGTGGGTTTCCTCCGGGTGCTCCGGTTTCCTCCCACAGTCCAAAGATGTGCGGGTTAGGTTGATTGGCTATGATAAATTGACCCTTAGTGTTAGGGGGATTAAATACGTGGGGTTACGGGGATAGGGTGGGATATGTGTTGGTGTAGGGGTTACGGGGATCGGGTGGGATATGTGTCGGTGCAGGCTCGATGGGCCGAAATGGCCTCTATCTGCACTGTGGGGTTTCTGTGTGTGTGTGTGTGTGTGACCTATTTCCCTTAGCAGAAGTGTCAATAACCAGGGGGCATAGATTTAAAGTAATTGGTCGGAGGGGATTTGAGGACAATTTTTTTCACCCAGAGGTTGGTGGGGGTCTGGAACTCACTGCCTGAAAGGGTGGTAGAGGCAGAGACCCTCATCACATTTAAAAAGTACTTGGAAATGCACTTGAAGTGCCATAACCTACAGAGCTACGGACCAAGTGCTGAAAAGTGTGATTAGGGTGGATAGCTCTTTGTCAGCCGGCATGGACAAGATGGGCCGAATGGCCTCCTTCTGTGCTGTAAATTTCTATGATTCTATGAGACCTGTGGCACTCAGTACATCCACCACCCTGTAATTGCTGCACAATTCCTCTAACAAACACCCATTGTTTTCTCCTTTTCAACCAACGTCTTATCCATTCCCAAGATTTTCTCTGAATTCCTGCATTTAACAGTTAGCTTTTTGTGTGAAATTTTGTCAAGTGCCTTTTTGGAAATCTAGGTCTACCACCTTATGGGGTTTCCATAGTCCACTTGAGTTGTCATTTTGTCAAAGAATTTGAGGAGATTGGTCAGGTAGGATCGTTTCTTTCCAAACTCATGCTGACTTCTGTTTATTAGATTATTGTTGCACACATAGGGCTGGATTTTAACTCAGGTGCGGGCTGTTGTCGTGTTATTCGAATTTCGTGTTTCCCACACGAATCTAAATGGATGTGGGAGATTGCTGCAATTTTAACTCTATTGGCCAATTGATTTCCAACGTGTGGGAAGCCTTTGCAAAGGGGTTTTTCATGACTGAAAGTCCCCTCCGATGATGTCATCATTGCTGCTGCATTTAAGGTCCACAGCAAGCCTTGCTTCTTCTGCAGGCTTACAAGCTTTCTCCATTTGGTGTCAGAGGGACCTGCAGGAAAGATGACAAGCGGGAGGGCAAGATCAGCTCCTCGCTTTGACGAGGCGGCACTGCAGGCATTAGTGGATGGAATTAAGGCCAACAGGGGGGTGCTGTTCCCTTCATCAGGGAGGAAGAGGCCTCCCACTCAGACCAAGGCAGTGTGGATGCAGGTGGCTGAGGAGGTCAACTCCTTGGGGGTCACCCGCAGAACCTGGATACAGTGCAGGAAAAGATTTCATGACCTTCAGCGCACTGGAAAAGTGAGTATGAATTTCCCATCACCCTCAATCTGATCCCCATTGCCTTTCCTCACCAGCACTCAGCTTTAGCAATCGCTTCCTCCACATCCCACTTGACACTGACATCCATGCATCCTTACCCATTCCATCTCTCTTTCTATGCTCACATTCACATAATTATTTGACCATGCAGCCCTCACACTCCCTATCACTGTGATGTTATGAAAACAACTGACAACACACAGGGAGGGCCCTTGGCCTTGCAACCTCACTCCATCTTTGTCTCCTTCTAAGTATCTATGCTATGCAATCTCTACACTCACTCCTTCATTCTCACTCAACCTCCACTTGTCTCCCTCATTGCAGGAAAAGAGAGCCCACAACAAGAGAGAGCGAGCCAGGACAGGCGGAGGGACAGCCTCATTAGCCCACCTGACCCCCTGGGAGGAGGCCGTCCTGGAAATCCTGGGCATTGAGGATGATTCGCATGTGGGGGACGGACAGACGGGTGCAACACAGCAAGCTGGTGACAGAAAAGTTTCCCATCTCTCTCTTTGACATTGCATGAGTCGCTGATAATAATTGTGAAGCTGTAACTGATGGACTTATGAGCATCTGCAAAAAGCTATGTGCATGTAGCCTTTGCATCACATCTCTGACTCTTTCCTTTACTCCCCCACAGGACCATCACAAGAATCCATCCCCCCTAGCCAGGAAGAAGAGGCTGAGCAGCCAGACTCCTCAGAGGAAGCTGCAACATCTGAGGGCACAGCGTCACCAGAATTCAGCATACCCAGCACCAACGCAGACACTCACACCTCGGTGGGACCTTCGGGACATAGAGTAGTGTTGTCACCTGGTGTATCACAGCTCACAAGTGAGCATCAGCAGATTGTGGAGACAGGGACAGCAGTGGAGAGTCCTAGTCGGAGGGCGCAGGACTCTGCCAGCTCGGCTCAGCAGCATGTCGACCCTCTGCCTCTGGGTCCATCCATAAGATCAGAGGTGATGGAACTCCAGGCACAGATGCAGGAGTCCCTGGCAGGTTTTGTCTCTAGGGTCGCTGCGAGTGTGGAGCGAATGGAGGAGCGCATAGCAAACATGAGCAGAGCCTTTGTGGAGTCATTGGCGCATGAACGCATCACCACGGAAAGGATGGCTACCTCCGTGGAAACAATTGCTACCTCCGTGGTAAGGCTGGCTACCGTACAGGAGAGGATGGCTATGGTAGAGGAGAAGAGGGCTACGGCCATGGAGGAGCTTAGTCGCCAGTGTATGGAAAACATGGTCATTGTTCAGAATAGAATGACATCTCTTGAGGAGCGATGGGCATCTATTGAGCACCGAAACCAGACCTTCATGAAAGTCCCTCTGAGCAGGACTTCCAGTGCTGAGACGGGTCCCCATGGCCCCCCTGATGTACAGCAAGGTGCTCTCCAGCCACTTGCAGGCACTGAGGGGGACCTGACCCATGAGAGGGAAGTTGGTGGCATACCTCAAGGAAGTGGGGGCTGCTCTCCAAGCGCTCACACTTCCATGCCACTGCAGAGCCCTCGGTCAGAGCCCCACCGGAGTCTACACCCAAGTGAGATAGACGTCTCAACCCCTGCACAGCCACAGGAGCAGCAGACTGTTGACGAGCCCTCACAGGCTCTCAACCCTAGAGGACACCCGCCAAAGGTGTTGAGACAGGAGCAGCAGGAAAGTGAGCAAGGGGCCTCCACATCTGCTGAAGCCACGGGGGAAGCACTACGTAGGAGCACGTGTAAGAGGAAGATAAAGCACAAGTAGTCACAAGGGTAGTCACTTGGGTGGAATTTTGTGTTTAGTTTAAAAATGCCATCACGTCGTAATTGTACATAAAAATTCTGATGGCAAATGTTGCAGTTGTGGCATCTGTCATTTCGCTATTGTGACTTCCACATTGAGGCCTTAGGAATACTTGCAACTGTCAGTATGGTGGTCAGAGTGCTAGGAATCCTCTGGTTCTTGGCCATTGTCAATGCTCTGGTAAGAAGCTGCGAGGCAAAAGTGTTTGATTGACTAGGCTAAGCAAATCTGGCCAGGATGAGTGCGTTCCTTGCATCCCGGGCAGCAATGTTCTCGCGTAATGCTGGCGCTGGTTGATGGGCCTCTGCAGGATGTTTGTTTTCGCCCTCCTCCTCCTCCTCCTCCTCCTCATCTGAGGAGGATATGTGAGGAGCCGCTTGGTCCTCAGGAATCTGCAAGCCACGACGCTGTGCCATGTTGTGAAGTGCACAGCAAACTACGACGATTCTGGAGACCCTGGCTGCGGAGTACTGCAGGGCTCCACCTGATCTATCCAGGCATCTGAAGCGCATCTTTAGCAAACCGATGATTTGCTCGATTATGGCTCTGGTGGAGATGTGGCTGGAGTTGTAGCTCTCCTCAGCTTCATTGGATGGTCTCCTCAACGGCGTCATCAGCCACGCCCTCAGGGGATAGCCCTTGTCTCCAAGTAGCCATCCGTTAAGTTGGTTTGGCGGACTGAGTAGCGGAGGCACACTAGACTGGCGCAGTATGAAGGAGTCATGGCAACTGCCAGGGTACATGGCACAAAATGCAAAATTTCCTTCTTGTGGTCACACACCAGCTGAACATTAAGGGAGTGGAAGCCCTTGCGGTTGACAAAAATACCTGGATTGCGATGGGGTGCCGTAAGGGACACGTGTGCAGTCAACGATGCCCTGCACCCTTGGAAAGCCTGCCAGATGAGCTAATCCAACCGCTCGCGCCGTAACACTTGCTCGATCCTTGGTGAAATGGATGTGATTGTGCGTGAGGGCAAAGAGGGCATCGGTTACCTGCGTGATGCAAGTGTGTGCGGCCGCCTGGGAGATGCCGCTGATGTCTGCTGCTGATCCCTGGAATGAGCCTGAGGCAAAAAAGTTGAGTGCGGTGGTGACTTTGACGGCCACTGGTAATGCTTGTCCACCTGGTCCTCTGGGCAGCAGGTCTTGCTGTAGCATTGCGCAGATGTCAGTCACTACCTCTCGCGAAAGTCGGAGTCGCCTTTGGCACTGCTGCTCAGACATGTTGAGATAGGTGACCCTGCGCCTGTAGACCCTGTTTGGGGGGTATCTCCTGCGCCGACGGGCTTCCAGGCGCTGGCCCCTTCTGGCCTGTGCAGCCCAGGTGGTGAGCAGCAGCCTGGCGCTCCTGCTCCTGCTGCTGTTGCTGGTGCTGCTGTTGTTCCTGATTCTGCTGGTGCCGCGGCTGGTGCTTGAGCTCCTCTAATGCCCAGATGGGAAGGAAATAAATGGCTCCCATGCTTCTGGTATATGCCTCCGTTGAGGAAGCGCTGAGTGAAGGTGGCGAGAGGGGTTTCCCAGGAGGCCACACTGGAGATGGTGTGAGGCTCCAACCTTCCACAGGTGTGGTTAAGCCTTCTAAAAGTTGCCCCAGGCCTGAGACCACTAAGTCCTGCCACCTGCAGATGATGGCTGATCAAATCTCCTCTTTAATGCTTGACCTGCAGTTGATAGTCAGCAATCCAATAGTGCTCCCGCCAGGTTTCACATTCGTGTTTCCCACCAGGCGTGTTTTACGTGGGAAAAGGGTTAAATTTGCAAGGGCCTGTTAAAATAGGATTATAGAGGTCATTTAGTGGTTATTAAGGGCCTTAAAGACCAGTCCCGCCTGTTGGATGCGGGACGGAGTCGGGACCATCAGACACGCCTGAGTTAAAATTGCTCGGAGTCGGGAACCAGGCGGGGGGGGGGGGTCCCGCCCGCCAGTTTTTGCAATTTTAACCCCCCACACGCCTCCAAGCCCGACTCCACGGCTCAATGAAAATCGAGCCCATAATCTTCAAATTTACTCCTGATGAGCAATTTTATTAATTTACACAAGTAATGTGTTTGTAATTTCCCGTGTCTGTTTTGTCCCACTTTTTGCCTCTTCCCAATCTACTGGTACCTCCCCAGTGGCCAGTGACTCCTTCATGATGATGCTCAATGCTTCACCAATCTTCTTTCCTGTCTCTCTCAGCACTATGGGATAAATACCGTTTATTTATTTTGAGCCCTCTCAGCCTGTCTAGTTCTTCCATCTCTTTTATTAACACCATTAATTTTGCTTTGGTTAGTGCTGGTTGGGGAGAAAATGTTGCTCATGCGTTCCTAGTGAATAATTAGAGGAAGTAATCATTCAGAATATTTACTGTGTTGTGTTCATCCTCAGTTTTGAGCCCTTTATGATCGTTTGTGGTTCTCCTCTCTTCTCAGGAAGTAAGTTTTTACTGTTATGTTCGGCTTTGAAGATGTTATTAAGCCATTCTCTGGAGCAGATTGCTCGCAAAATTCCCTAGTTCATGCAAGCAGATAAGAAACCAGAAAACCTTATTCTATTTAGTACAGGCCTCACATTGTATACCTTAATGTAATCAATGTGGTGTACACTACGCACTGAAAGGAACTTTTAAATCTAGGGGTAAATCCTAATTAGCTATGTCTTTTCCCTACTTGTTCTTCAATAATTGTAGCAACAAATTATTCCATTTTATACCCCTTTGTACTTCAGGCCTGCTGCCAGTGGCAGCCTTGATCCTGGTGGCAGTGCTGTAATACAAGTCAGGGGGTGCTCTGGAGGAGTGAAGTGCCACCGGGAGAGGCGAATGTCCAAGGATCCTTGAGAGGCAGCAGTGCTGACAACAGCGAATGGAAACACCTGCTGCACGTGACACTGGCAGTCATTTTGGGTTTTTTGAGCATTGGCTGGCTGCTGGCCAACCAGTACAGGCCAGCAACATGGATGTTGGACATCATCAGAGATTGGGTATGATTTGCTGCCACAAAATGAAAGTTACAAATTTTACACAAAAGTAAGATTAATTGGTCTATAGTTGCCTGTATCTACTGTGTCCCCCTTTTTGAATATGAGCTCCACATATTGCTTGTTCCCAATCTACTGGTACCTCTCCAGTGGCCAGTGACTCATTCAGGCGTGCAAGCTTGCAGACTAGCAGTTGTGTCTCTGTGGCTGCCAGTGCCATGAGATGCACATCCCTGTGTGAACAAGATGGTTTCACAGCACAGGGAGCCCTGTATCTTAGAGTTGCCAGAAGAAAGCGGCACTAAAGTAATGAGTGTGTTGGCATAGTGCAGGAGAAAAGGATTCTGCACTATGTTATTGGTAGCTATGGGAATAATTTGTTTGCAGCCCGGCTATTGGCTCTTTTGTGTTATTCAGGCTCTGTTTGCATTGAACAAAACAGTTCGTCTACAAACAGACTGCAAACACACATTATCTACAGTACAAAAGGGTCTAAGATAGAGGCTGTGTAATATATAATATAAACACAGAATAAATATAGAAAGCAAGAACTTAATTGGCCCAGAAATTCGGGTCGGGGGCTTCCCGCGGGTGCAAACCTCCGACCTGCACTTACCTTGCGCGCCGGCCGTTGAGCTGTGGGCCCACGTGGGATTCCGATCCTGGACCTGCTCCAACTGCCGGCGTGCAGTGCTTGCGTATCCCAGGGCCGCAGTTAGTTCGATGCGTCCCCTGGGATCACGTGGGCCATGGGGAGCCAATGGTAGCAGGGAAATGCCCATTCATAAAATTGACAGGAAGAGCTGTCAAAACTATAAATACTATAAGCCCTAAAACATCACTAAAACTTCAAATAATTTTTTTTTTAAATCACATTTTTAAAATAACTATAAATTACATAAAATAACTATTTTAAACAATCATTTAAATTTTTGAAAAAATTTATTACATTTTCTAACGGGGCTAAAAATAAACTTACCTTTCTTTAAAGTATTTAAAAATAATAAACCTGTGGGAAAAATGTTTTAATTTTAATTAATTCACCACTTACCTTGTTAAAAACAGGCCTTGCGCCTGCTTTTTACATGTGTAACTCCTGGAGACTTACCCTCCCGGAGAAACCTGGAAAAAAAACATAAGTTCCATGCGCACACGCTGCCTCTCCAGCGCACGCGTTCGACCTCTGACCTCTGAACCCCTTCCTTTAAGGGAACAGAAGTTCCGGTTTCCCGTGCATACGCAGTGCATGCACGAAACCGGCACTTCCGTTGGGCCTACGGGTGAGTACCCCATGCATACTCACCCGTGGAGACCCGAATTTCTGGGCCGTAACACTTTATCATGTTCTCAGTGCTTCATATCCAATTCATTATTTTTGAAATGCAGTCACTGTTAAAGAAAAAAAGAACCAACTTGCATTTATATAGCACCTTTGAGCACCTCGAGGCACCCCAAAGTCCTTTACAGCCAAAGAAGTACTTTTGAAGCATAATCACTGTTGTCATGTCGGAAATAATATACCAGGTTTCAATGCTGACTGCTAGTTGCAGTCACTTTTTGACATGAATTTTGTAAGCAGTCAGACCTGTAAAATATTTATCAGTGTTTTTTGCATGAAATTTTTCAACCTGCAGAGTTTCTTATGGTTTGCTGGCCAACATCACATTCGTTATGTAGGCAAATGCAGCAGCCAGACCTCTCAAACAGTGGATGAGATGAATGACTTGTATGACTTCTAAGTCAGGACACCATCCTGACTTAGAAGTATATCGCCGATCTTTCATCGTCGCTGGGTCAAAATCCTGGAACTCCCTCCCTAACAGCACTGTGGGAGCACCTTCACCACACGGACTGCAGCGGTTCAAGAAGGCGGCTCACCACCACCTTCTCAAGGGCAATTAGGGATGGGCAATAAATGCTGGCCTTGCCAGCGACGCCCACATCCCATAAATGAATAAAACATTTTTTAAATGATTTTTTCAGTGCTGGTGATTGAGGGAGGAATGTTGGCCAGGGCATCATAATGAAAGTCTGCAGGTCGTCGTCATACGTGTCTTCACACTGTTCCCTTTGGGGAACTGTATGAAGTGGTGGAAGGATTTCTGGCCGCGATTAACGCTCCTTCCGTGACCGTAACCATCTTCATACCAGCCAGTAGGGTGGTTAGTCCTATGGCGGGAGGGTTTTACGGGCTCCCACAACCCATACGAGGGGGGGGGCTACCCACACCCACGGACCCAAGTATCCCGCTGGATGTCAACCCAGAATTTAGAGCCGGAGCTCCGACTCCACTTGCTGGGACTGTCTGGAGCGGGGTTCGAAACCCTACGCCTTCTGGCCCAGCGGTGGGGATGCTACCGCTACGCCAAAGGCCCACTCCAGTCTGCAGGTTGAAAAATATAATGCAAAAATGCTGATGAAGATATTCTTTACAGGTCTGACTGTTTGCGAAATTCATGCAAATAGCTTTCAGCATTGAAAACCTGGTACCCTGAGACAATCTGCTATTAAATGTTTACTAAAACTCAAAAGTAGTAGGTCAATGTTAATCCTTCAGGGTAGTAGTTTCAATCTTACTTTAATCATCTAAAGCTAGGAAGAATTCTCACATCTTGTTTTAATGAAACTGAGCTGATTTTAAAAGCATTTTTGTACAAACCAATATAGCCGACAAAGTGGAAAACTGCCCAGGTATGTCCTGTCCACAAAAGTAGGACAAATCCAATCTGGCCAATTACTGCCCCATCAGTCCACTCTCAATCATCAGCAAAGTAATGGAAGGTGTCGTCGACAGTGCTATCAAGTGGCACTTACTCACCAATAACCTGCTCACTGCTGCTCAGTTTGGGTTCCGCCAGGACCAGTCGGTTCCAGACCTCATTACAGCCTTGGTCCAAACATGGACAAAAGAGCTGAATTCCAGAGGTGAGGTGAGAGTGACTGCCCTTGACAGCAAGGCAGCATTTGACCGAGTGTGGCATCAAGGAGCCCTAGTAAAACTGAAGTCAATGGGAATCGGGGGGAAAACTCTCCACTGGGTGGAGTCATACCTAGCCCATAGGAAGATGGTTGTGGTTGTTGGAGGTCAATCATCTCAGCCCCAGGACATCGCTGCAGGTTTTCCTCAGGGCAGTGTCCTAGACCCAACCATCTTCCCTCCATCATAAGGTCATAAGTGGGGATGTTCACTGATGATTGCACAGTATTCAGTTCCATTCGCAACTCCTCAGATAATGAAGCAGTCCGTGCCCGCATGCAGCAAGAGATGGACAACATTCAGGCTTGGGCTGATAAGTGAAAAGTAACTTTTGCATCCTTGACATTCAACGGTATTACCATCGCCGAATCCACCACCATCAACATCCTGGGGATCACCATTGACCAGACACTTAACTGGACCAGCCACATAATTACTGTGGCTACAAGAGCAGGTCACAGGCTGGGTATTCTGCAGCAAGTGACTCACCTCATGACTCCCCAAAGCCTTCCCACCATCTACAAGGCACAAGTCAGGAGTGTGATGGAATAATCTCCACTTGCCTGGATGAGTGCAGCTCCAACAGCACTCAAGAAGCTCGACACCATCCAGGCCAAAGCAGCCAGCTTAATTGGCACCCCATCCACCACCTTAAACATTCACTCCCTCCACCAACGGCGCTTCATGGCTGCACGGCAGCAACTCGCCAAGACTTCTTCAACAGCACCTCCCAAATGCATGACCTCTACCACCTAGAAGGAGAAGGGCAGTGTCGTGTATTGATTGCGAGTTTTACACCAGTTAATACGGTAATGTAATGTGCGAGTTTAACACCAGTTAATACGGTAATGTAATGTGCAATGCATTATGGGAATTACCCGGGAAAGCAGCAGTCAGCCATTTTACCAATAAAGTAAAGGTCACAGTTAGAAGCCTGTCTGCCTGACTCTGATTTAATTCGACGTATCTACATGCTTGATTGAACGTATCAAAGCATAGATACAACATTGGCGACGATAACGGACAGAATCTTTTTAAAAAGGTAGTTGCCCAAGTTTTAGCTAGCTAGGATGGAGAAGAATTTTGCTTGCTTCGCCGAGCCAGCCACGTTGGGTCCAAGATGGACGAGGTGGTTAACGTCTTTTGAGCTTTATGCCGACGGCAAAGGACTCATTATTGACGATACCTCTACAGCTGCCACAAAGCAGAGGAGAAGAGCTCTACTTCTACACCTAGCAGGACCAGATGTCCAGGACATCTTTTCGACTCTACCGGACACAGGAGAGCCAGCAGACTACACGGCGGCGGTTAGTGCTTTGAATCACTACTTCGTGCCCCAGGTCAACGCAGCATTTGCTAGACAGACTTTTCATAAGTTGTCCCAGAAGGCAGGTGAGGCTGTGCAACAATTTGCTACTCGCTTGCGGCAGGCTGCTAAAGACTGTGCTTTTGGGGGAGATGCGGATAATCAAATAAGAGACGCTATCCTGAGTAGGTGCATGTCAGCCTATGTGCGGCAGAAATTGCTAGAGGAAGGGTATGGTCTAATGCTCGCCCGCACATTACAAGTGGCCTCACATTGTGAAAATGTCGAGGAGCAGATGTCAGCCATGTCATGTACAGAGAAGGCGGAGACAGATACTGTTCGTCGTGTTACACAGAAAAGAGGGTATTGTGCGAAAAGCTCGACGGAGAAACCAAAGGGAAATGGCGATAGGAACGAAAGGAAATGTTACAGATGTGGACACACAGACCACATGGGCAGAGATCTGAAATGCCCAGCAAGTGGACAAACGTGTCATAAGTGCAAGGGAAAGGATAATTTCTCCAAAGTATGCCGCACAAAGGGTACAAAGAAACACAGTGTGAACAATGTAGAGGAACAAAATAACTGTGCATTTGCTGTTACTGGAAAGAACATGACAGAGAGACTTACCTTTTGTGTAGGGGGAGTAAACCTGAGAATGTTAATTGATTTGGGTGCAACTAATAATGTGATAGATGAGAATACATGGGAAGGATTAAAGTCAGAACACATTAAGTGTCAGTCACATGTCCCTAAGACAGAGAGAAAGTTATTCTCTTATGCTTCTAGCCGACAACTGTCAGTTAAAGGTGTATTCACATGTGGGATTACAATAGGTAAGAGAACTGAGCAGGCGGAGATCATTGTGGTTAAAGGCCATGGAGAGCCGCTGCTAGGAAGGGAGACAGCCATGAAACTGGGAGTTTTAAAAATAGGCGCAGATGCCTCAGCTGTGGTAGATGTAAGACAGCTACTAGAACAGCGGTATCCAAAGGTGTTCCAGGGAATAGGAAGGCTGAACACAAAACAGATCAGTTTGTATATCGACCCACAAGTGAAGCCTGTGGCCCAGCCACTCAGGCGTATACCATTCAACTTAAGGGGGGCAGTAGAGGCCAAAATAAAACAATTGAGGGACATGGACATTATTGAACCTGTAACTGGTCCCACCCCATGGGTAAATCCTGTGGTTATTGTACCAAAAGCGGATAAGGATGTAAGGTTATGCCTAGACATGAGACGAGCAAACCAGGCAATAGTGAGGGAACGATATTCAATCCCCACCGTTGATGAGATACTCCAAGGTATGAATAGCTCGACGGTGTTTAGTAAGCTAGACCTGAAATGGGGTTATCACCAGCTAAAACTGGCCCCTGAGTCACGAGAAATCACAACGTTTGCAGTACATAACGGAGTATACAGGTACAAGAGGCTGATATTCGGTGTATCTTCAGCTAGTGAGCAATATCAGCACGAGATAGCTAATGCCTTAGCTGGAATAGAGGGTGTTGAAAATGTCTCAGACGACATTATCGTGCATGCACACTGTAATGTATATACCTTTAAGGGGGGAACTACTTTTTACAGCTCATGTATACTGCAGTACCGGCAGTAACCACACCTGTATATAGCACTGAGTAGTAATCTGTACAGTTCAGTTCCAGTGTGAGCCACGTTGAGTAAACACCTGTTGTACCGTTCCCTGCAGTCTTGTGTCTTATTACTCTCGGACACAACATTGGCGACGAGACAAATTCGATCCTACCTGCAACTCTGCATCACCTCCCAGGGATTCATTCTTGGAGACCAGTAGATTGGAGGTCAAGGCCAGAGACACGGGCGTCGACCATGGGCAACCGCCCAGTCATCCAGCAGAGACTCGAGAATTGCGGGGGAGGCTGTTGAGAGCCAGGCTTGGCTTTCCAGTCGCGGTGGTCCAGCGAAACGGGCTGGCAACAGGTAGTGCGCAGACCCTTCCCGGACAGCAGCGGGCTAGAGCCCGACCGAGCGGCACAGCAAAGGGCTGAGCAGCGTCGACGGGGGAGAGAGAGAGAGGGCAGAGCGCACAGGGCGCAGCCGGTGTTCAGGGGCCGAGCAGCGTCGAGGAGAGGGAGAGAGACGCACAGAAACCCGCGAGGCGCCGCCATTGCCACGAGAACCGCCGAGAGCGGCGTTGGCAGCAGCGCAGGAGAAGCGCGCGAAAACTACAGGGCACCACCATTGCCAGGAGGACCGCCGAGAGCGGCGTTGGCAGCAGCGGGGGAGGAAGGAAAGCGCGGGAGACGCCATTTTAAGCCATTTTAAACCACACCCAAAATGCCGAAGACTGGCAGTATCACTGCATTTGACAATGAAGTCAAAGATTGGACTACATATGTCGAACGAATAGAGGTATACTGCAAGGCAAATGAGGTGTCGGATGACAAGAAAGCGTCGGTATTGTTAAATTTAATGGGTGCAAAGACGTATGGCTTATTACGAAATCTAGTAACCGCAGCAAAGCCAGTGGAAAAGAGTTTTGGAGACATAGTGATGATACTACAGGAACATTTAAACCCCACACTACTGCTGATAGCAGAAAGATTCAAGTTTCACAAACGGAACCAGCATAAGGATGAAAGCAATGCTGAATATTTAACAGAACTGCGCAAACTATCGAAACACTGCCAATTTGGAACGGGACTGGCAGATACCTTAAGGGACAGGTTGGTGTGTGGGCTTCAAAGTGAAGGAACCCAGAAACGGCTTTTATCTGAAAAGGACCTTACGCTGGACAAGGCTTTCAGCATTGCGGTATCATATGAAGCAGCAGCATGGGGCGCTGCAGAGATACAACAGAGACCGCAAGAATATGGCACAAACAAAATGTCATACAGAACAGAGAAGTGCTATCGCTGCGGCAGAACAACACACGACCACAATGACTGCTGGTTCAAAGACAAAGTGTGCAGACAGTGTGGAAAAGTAGGACACATAGCACGAGTCTGCAGGTCGGGAAAGAAAACCAGCAATAAGAAATCTCCAAAAGAAAAGTACAAGAAGGTACATAAGGTGACGGAGAATAGTTCAGACGAACAAAAGAGTGATACCGACTCCAAAAACAGGGAGCTGAGTTGTCTGAAACTACATAATGTGATCAAAACGGAGGATCACCGAACCATTTGGGTCACTCTCAAGATAGCAGGAGTCCAGGTAAAAATGGAATTGGACACAGGATCAGCCCTAACAGTCATAAACCGATGGGACTACGAGCGGCTATTCTCACACATATCCTTGAGAGACACAAAAATTATTTTGAAGATGTACACGTGGCAAAAAGTCTACCCCAAAGGAAAAATAAGGGTGACCGTTATATATAACGGTAAGGAAACACCAAAACTAGACCTGTATGTATTGCAAGATGGAGGACCACCATTACTGGGACGTGAATGGATCCGGAAAATACAGCTGGATTGGCATTCCATACAAGCACTGACTGTGGCTGCCAAAAAGGATGACGACGTCACACCTGGGCGACTGTCAAAGATCCTAACCGACGCGCAAGAAGTGTTCCAGCAAGGACTCGGAACACTAAAAGGCATGACAGCAACAATTAAAATCGAAGAAAAGGCAAGCCCAAAATTTTTTAAGGCCAGACCGGTACATTATGCGATCAGCCCAGCCGTCAAAGCAGAGCTGGAGAGTTTGGAACATTCAGGAGTACTGTCCAAGATAGACTGGAGCGAGTGGGCTACACCCATCATCCCTGTGATGAAAAAGTCGTTGAGCAGCATGCCTGGGGAACCAAGGAAGGTTCGCATCTGTGGGGACTTTAAGGTAACAGTGAACCCGGTCCTTCACACCGTACAATATCCACTTTCGCGGATTGAAGATATTTTCGCCTCGCTATCTGGAGGGAAATGCTTCACTAAGATTGATCTGGCCCAGGCGTATCTGCAAATGGAGGTAGAAGAAGCATCAAAAAAATACCTCACAATCAACACCCATAAAGGTCTCTACCAATACAATCGGCTGGTATTCGGGGTAGCATCAGCTCCGGCTATTTGGCAAAGGGCAATGGAACAAGTCCTGCAAGGGATCCCAGGGACCCAGTGTTATTTGGACGACATCCTGGTCATGGGCGAGAATGACAGAGATCACCTCACCAACCTGGAGCAGGTGCTCACTAGATTGAAGGAATATGGGCTCCGAGCTAACCGCCCCAAATGCGAGTTTTTTAAAAAACAGGTCTCGTATTGTGGCCACGTTATCGGTAAAGAGGGGTTACATAAGTCCCCAGAAAAGATTGAGGCAGTAGTCAAGGTTCCAGCACCGGAAAACGTGTCACAACTGAGGTCGTTCCTCGGGCTGGTAAACTACGACCATAAGTTCTTGTCAAATTTGTCCACAATACTACACCCACTGAACACCCTACTGCAAACTGGGGTGCCATGGAAGTGGAGTGACGAATGTAAACGAGCTTTCCAGAAGAGCAAAACACTAATCACATCGAAAGAGGTATTGGCCCATTTCAACCCAGCACTACCAATTCGGTTGGCATGTGATGCGTCACCCTACAGCATTGGAGCGGTGCTGTCGCACAAATTCTCGAACGGCTCAGAGAGACCAATAGCCTTTGCGTCACGATCACTAACCTCAGCCGAGCGTAACTATGCCCAGATTGACAGGGAGGCCCTCAGCCTAGTGTGGGGAGTGAAAAAGTTCAATCACTATCTGCACGGGCAGAAATTCACCTTGCTGACTGACCACCAGCCTCTTGTCTCCATTTTTAATCCGAAGAAGGGCGTTGTGGTGATGACTGCGCAACGACTACAAAGATGGTCACTCTTTCTAGGGGCGCACCACTATGAGATTGAATATAAGGGCACGAAACAGCACGGAAATGCTGATGGGCTATCACGCCTGCCGTTGCCTACTGCGGAGGAAGCACCAGCAGTGGATCCTGTCGAAATATTTCATTCGACTATAGTTGAATACCTACCGGTAACTAACGCTCGTATAGAACAGGAGAGCTGAAATGACCCGACACTCTCTCGGGTATATGATTTGACGGTGAAGGGATGGCCAGCACATGGCGACTCACTGTTGCCAGCATTCTCGACAAGAAGAGAACAGCTGTCAGTGTGCCGGGGGACCTTGATGTGTGGATCCCGAGTGGTAATTCCACCCAAGTTAAGGGATAGAGTGCTCAATGAGCTTCATGAGGGTCATCTGGGAGGGGTAAAAATGAACAGCCTTGCCAGGGCTTATGGCCTAGAAATTGAGTTTTGGCTTAGCCAGGGCTTTAGCGCCGGAAGTTAGTGCTGGCGCTAAGTCCCCCTGCGTGCGCCAAAAATTCAGCAGGGCCGCGCCCAAACGGCTGCCGGCGCTACTGAAGGGTCTTTGCGGCGGTAAATCGGCGCTAACTGCCGTTTCGCGCCGCAATTCCGGCGCTGCGGCACCCGATGCGGTGCGGCAGGCTCGGGAAGTGCAGGCCTCCTCCTTCCCTTAAGGAGGAGCTGCCTGCACCCGGCCGCGGCCCGCGAAAATCTTTTTAAAAATGAGCCCGGCACCTCGGACAAGTGCCGGGCTTGCTTCTGTTCCGGGGGGGGGTGGGGGAAGTCCGGGGAGCGAGCTGCGGCCAGGCGGCCGGCGGGAAAGCGGCCGGCCGCCGCGGGGCCTTTAATGCGCCGGCGCAAAGACTTGTAAGACTCTGTTGCCAGAGTCTTAGTTGCGGCTGCCACGGGCGAGGCGGCCGCAACTGAATTTCGGCGCTGGGGCCCGTCGGCATGGCAACCGGGACGCTGCGCACACCGATGACGTCATCGGTGCCGGCGCAGCGCTACCGGTCTACCGCGGCGGAAGGGCCCCAGGCAATTTCGGCGCCGGCGCCAATTGCAGCGCTAGGCCCTCTAGCGCCGCAAAATCGGCGCTAAGGGCACTCAATTTCTAGGCCTATGTGTGGTGGTCGGGAATCGATAAACAAATCGAGGACCTGACCAAGAGCTGCTCAGGATGCCAGAAAGTCCAAAATGCACCACCACATGCCCCTCTACACCCATGGGAGTGGCCCTCATCTCCATGGCAACGGGTGCATATTGATTTTGCAGGTCCATTCATGGACTCAATGTTTTTAATAGCCGTGGATGCGCACTCGAAATGGCCTGAGGTCATCAAAATGTCCTCTACCACCACGGAGAAAACTATTGCTGTCCTATGGACCATTTTTGCCAGGAATGGCTTGCCAGAACAGATTTGCTCCGGTAACGGACCACAGTTTGTGTCCGAAGAGTTCCGGAGGTTTATGAAGAAGAATGGGGTAAGGCATTACACATCCGCCCCGTATCATCCAGCCACAAATGGATTGGCTGAGAGGTTCGTACAAACCTTTAAGAAGGCAATAAAGGCTATGTACAATGACAACATTCCACTGCAGCATAAGGTGGACAATTCCTTGTTCGCCTACTGGATTGCGACACATGCAGTCACCAACCAGGCCCCAGCCATGATGTTCTTTAACCGAAGGTTAAGATCTCGCCTGGATTTGCTCAGACCAAACGTACGAAGAGATGTTGAGAGTAAGCAATTCCAGCACATCCATGAGAAGCCAACAAGGAGCTTCAATGTAGGGCAACCAGTCTTGGCCCGCGACTACCGAACAGAAAAATGGCAGCCAGGAACGATATGCACACGGCAGGGCCCACTAATGTACACAGTGGACGTTGGGGAAAACATCGTGAGACGCCATGCTGACCAGATCCTAGAGTCACAGGAACAAGTCAACCCCATGTCTCGCCCATACGTACCTGGTGAGGAACCCGACGTACAGGTCGCATCTACCCCAGAAACAGTAGCATCGGAAGCTGATGACCCAACCGACGACAGGGTGCCCAAATCGCCTCCGCACCAAGAGCAAGACACTCGGGAAAGGCGCTATCCAGAAAGGATCAGGAAGCCTCCCCAAAGACTGAATATATAAATGGACTATTTTCAGCTAACATTGTATGTTAAAAGTGTTAATTGTAATTAGTTTGATATTTAATTGTTAAATGAGTGTTATGGTACTGTTAATCTAAAAGGGGAGGAATTGTAATGTATATACCTTTAAGGGGGGAACTACTTTTTACAGCTCATGTATACTGCAGTACCGGCAGTAACCACACCTGTATATAGCACTGAGTAGTAATCTGTACAGTTCAGTTCCAGAGTGAGCCACGTTGAGCAAACACCTGTTGTACCGTTCCCTGCAGTCTTGTGTCTTATTACTCTCGGACACAACACACACGACCAGGAAACACACGACAGACGCCTGCACGCTGTCATGACCAGACTAATGGAAAGTGGACTGACGCTAAACTCAGAGAAGTGCCAATTCAATATGGACCGATTGATTTTCATGGGAATCCTGTTGTCTGAAAAGGGCATCGGACCAACAGCAGAGAGAGTGCGAGCAGTGGCAGAAGCTCGGGAACCAGAGAATGCTACAGAGGTGAGGAGTTTCTTGGGACTTGTTGGCTACAGTAGCAGATTCATCCCGCAGTTTGCAACGCTATCAGAGCCACTGCGACACCTGACGAGAAAGGACACACCATTTAAATTTGGATCACAACAGAGACAGTCATTCAGTGCACTCAAGGAAGAGTTGGCCAGAGCCGGCACTTTAGCATATTTTGATAAGGACGCACCAACCAAGGTGATAGCAGATGCCAGTCCTGTAGGTTTAGGCGCAGTACTAGTTCAGGACCAACAGGGACAAGAGGTGCCAATATGCTATGTAAGTCGTAGTTTAACAGACTGTGAGAGGAAATACTCTCAGAGAGAGAGGCCTTAGCTCTTGTATGGGCTTGTGAGAGGCTGCATCCATATGTGTATGGCCGAAAATTTAACTTGGTAACTGACCATAAGCCATTGCAAGTGATATATGGCCCACACTCTAAACCCTGTGCCCGTATAGAGAGATGGGTACTTAGATTACAGCCGTATGATTTTAAGGTGATACACATTCCAGGCAAGCAAAACATTGCAGACCCACTGTCACGATTGCTGGGGGAGACAGCAAAACAGGAGAGACATTCTCATGGCTCAGATGAATATGTGAGATTTGTAGCTGTGAGTGCGACACCAAAAGCACTCACTACTAGAGAGTGGAAGAAGCCTCTGCTACCGACCCAGAGCTGATTGAGGTATGGAAGGCAATCACAAACGGACATTTTGAGAACTGTAAAGCTTATGCAGCAATTGCAAATGAGCTGTGCGTAGTGGGGTACCTAGTTCTTCGGGGAACACGCATCGTGCTACCCACAGTGTTACACGCACGAGCCCTGGTGTTAGCACATGAAGGACACTTGGGAATAGTTGGAACAAAGCAACATCTCAGAACCAAGGTTTGGTGGCCTGGCATGGACAAGGCAGCTGAAAAACACTGTAAAGCGTGCCACGGCTGTCAGATAGTAGCCAGACCCGACCCACCTGAACCGCTGAGACCAACACCATTACCGGAGGGCCCTTGGCAGGATGTAGCTATAGACTTACTGGGACCCTTGCCATCCAACCACTCCATTCTTGTGGTAGTTGATTATTATAGTCGCTACTATGAATACGACATCATGACCTCCACAACAGCAGAGAAGGTTATTGATAGTTTAGAGTCAATCTTCAGCCGTCATGGTTTGCCAATCACCTGCAAATCTGATAATGGTCCCCAATTCAGATCTGAATTATTCAAAGAATACTGTGAAAACAACGGAATCAAACACCTGAAAATGACAGCAAAATGGGCTCAGGCTAATGGAGAAGTCAAGCGCCAGAATGCATCGCTGATGAAGAGAATCAGAATTGCTCAGTCAGAAGGACTAGATTGGAAACGTGAACTTAGAAAATATGTGACTATGTACAGGAGCATTGACCATGCCACGACAGGAAAGAGCCCGGCAGCGCTGCTCTTTAAACGGAAAATGAGAGGAAAGCTGCCAGACATCACAGAGTCGTGCGCAGACATGGAAGTACGTGACCGGGACGCAGAACAAAAAGGCAAGTCCAAACTGTATGCAGATGAACAGCGGAGAACACAATACTCAGAGGTGGAAGTTGGCGACACGGTGCTGGTACGGCAGGACAAAGTGGACAAGTTCACCACTCCTTTTAATGCCACACCCCACAAAGTTTTGAGTAAAACAGGGAGTCAGGTAGTAGTAGAATCTCCAGACGGAGCACACTACTCGAGAGACACTACGTTTGCGAAGAAATACAGAACCAATGGACCAAAGGAGACACTCCATGAGCAGGAGGAAACACAAGGGACTGAGGACAGTATAGTGGACCCTGACACACATACCACTGTGACACAGGCAATACCCACTGACACCAACATGTCAGGCATACCCAATACAGCCAGACCTCAAAGGGTTAAAAGAAAACCCCAAAGACTGTCTGATTATGTCACAACATAAACTGTGCGAGAACTGCATGGGTGATGTTAAATGTTTAAACCTGGGAATTATTTAGTTGTGTGGTAAGACACAAGTTTGTAAAATGTTTATAAACCAAATAAGTTATGCAGTGTTATTGTAAGCAACTGTTTGTAAACTGCAAGTTTGTTTCCAAGGAAAAGGGGGATGTCGTGTATTGATTGCGAGTTTTACACCAGTTAATACAGTAATGTAATGTGCGAGTTTAACACCAGTTAATACGGTAATGTAATGTGCAATGCATTATGGGAATTACCCGGGGAAGCAGCAGTCAGCCATTTTACCAATAAAGTAAAGATCACAGTTAGAAGCCTGTCTGCCTGACTCTGATTTAATTTTACCTATCTACATGCTTGATTGAACGTATTAAAGCATAGATACAACAGGCAGCAGGCGCATGGGAAAACTGTAAGCTACAAGTTCCCCTCCAAGCCACACACCATCCTGACTTGGAAATATATCGCCATTCCTTAATTGTCGCTGGGTCAAAATCCTGGAACTCCCTACCTAACAGCAGTGTGGGAGTACCTTCACCACACAGACTGCAGCAGTTCAAGAAGGTGGCTAGCCACCACCTTCTCAAGAGCAATTAGCAATGGGCATTAAATGCTGGAATTGCCAGCGACGCCCACATCCCATGAACGAATAAAAAAAACACCACTTTTTATCAACATTCTCATTTCTCTCTGTCGTGTCCCCTCCCCATCCACCCCCAAATAAAATAAAGGTTATCTGAACAGATTGTCTACCTGAAGATTTGCCTCCTTGTAATGTCAGCTTAAATATCCACTATCAATGTAGCAATACAATACATGAGTATTTCCCATGTTATGTGCCCACATAATGCTGCTAAACCTGCGGACAGTTCTTATGAATCTACAGTGTATATGCGGCTGTCAGATTAATCAAATGTATGCCAGAGTTCATTTTAGGGTCTATTATACTGCTGAATGATGGTAGAAAATGGCTTGAGTGCAATAATCTGAGTGCATTGTGGAGTCAGCAGCCTGACGCAAAGCACAGCACAAGAAATAAACAGTAACAGACAGAATAAGCTCCAAGTCAGGGCAGTCTACACCGATTTTAAAAACATAATTGACATGGCACTTACAGAATTGCCTCCTGTCAGTAGCTCCTGCCAAACCACACTTGTCTTCATAGTGGCACGTATTTGGCCTGCGTGTATTGTGAGCGATATGATATTAAGATTGCTTATATATTGTAAGTTAACTCTCTAAGATGAGAGGAGTCAGTCAATTAGGTCTCTTCCACCCTCATATGGGTGACCTGCTCTCCACCCCTGTAAGGATTTATATTTTTCAGTGGGGATTGTTATGTTTTGGGATTTCTTTTACCCTTCTTACTTCAGATATTTTTGGATTCCAGATATTAGCTTACTGTTATAGATGAGCTCTAGACCCCTGCACCTTTGTGAGTTCTGATATCCAGGTAAAACTTGCAATGTGCCCAGGGTAACAAACAGATAACCTTTCTTTAAGATTCTTTCAGTTACTGGTTCCATTACGTGCTTTCACTCAATCCTCCTTGTGTGCAGAAGGTAGCAGAATGACACTGCACAAGACTTTGTCTCAGGCTTTAACTGCTGAACAAATTTATTAAACAGTAATAGGTCAAGCGAATAGCAGCAGTAAATAAAGAAAAAAAAATGTTGGTTTCCCCCATCTTCCACTCGCCCCTTTACTGGCTGCTCCTCTCTCGGTGCCGCTCCCACTCACCCCTTTACTGGCTGCTCCTCTCTCGGTGCTGCTCCCACTCACCCCTTTACTGGCTACTCCTCTCTCGGTGTTGCTCCCTCTCGCCCCTTTACTGGCTGCTCCTCTCTCGGTGCCGCTCCCACTCACCCCTTTACTGGCTGCTCCTCTCTCGGTGTCGCTCCCACTCGCCCCTTTACTGGCTGCTCCTCTCTCGGTGCTGCTCCCAATCGCCCCTTTACTGGCTGCTCCTCTCTCGGTGCTGCTCCCACTCGCCCCTTTACTGGTTGCTCCTCTCTCGGTGCTGCTCCCACTCGCCCCTTTACTGGTTGCTCCTCTCTCGGTGCTGCTCCCAATCACCCCTTTACTGGCTGCTCCTCTCTCGGTGTCACTCCCACTCGCCCCTTTACTGGTTGCTCCTCTCTCGGTGCTGCTCCCACTCACCCCTTTACTGGCTGCTCCTCTCTCGGTGTTGCTCCCTCTCGCCCCTTTACTGGCTGCTCCTCTCTCGGTGCCGCTCCCACTCACCCCTTTACTGGCTGCTCCTCTCTCGGTGTCGCTCCCACTCGCCCCTTTACTGGCTGCTCCTCTCTCGGTGCTGCTCCCAATCGCCCCTTTACTGGCTGCTCCTCTCTCGGTGCTGCTCCCACTCGCCCCTTTACTGGTTGCTCCTCTCTCGGTGCTGCTCCCACTCGCCCCTTTACTGGTTGCTCCTCTCTCGGTGCTGCTCCCAATCACCCCTTTACTGGCTGCTCCTCTCTCGGTGTCACTCCCACTCGCCCCTTTACTGGTTGCTCCTCTCTCGGTGCTGCTCCCACTCACCCCTTTACTGGCTGCTCCTCTCTCGGTGTCACTCCCACTCGCCCCTTTACTGGTTGCTCCTCTCTCGGTGCTGCTCCCACTCACCCCTTTACTGGCTGCTCCTCTCTCAGTGCTGCTCCCACTCGCCCCTTTACTGGCTGCTCCTCTCTCGGTGTTGCTCCCACTCGCCCCTTTACTGGCTGCTCCTCTCTCAGTGCCGCTCCCACTCACCCCTTTACTGGCTGCTCCTCTCTTGGTGCCGCTCCCACTCGCCCCTTTACTGGCTGCTCCTCTCTCGGTGCTGCTCCCACTCGCCCCTTTACTGGCTGCTCCTCTCTCGGTGCCGCTCCCACTTGCCCCTTTACTGGCTGCTCCTCTCTCGGTGCCGCTCCCACTCACCCCTTTACTGGCTGCTCCTCTCTCGGTGCCGCTCCCACTCACCCCTTTACTGGCTGCTCCTCTCTCAGTGCCGCTCCCACTCACCCCTTTACTGGCTGCTCCTCTCTTGGTGCCGCTCCCACTCACCCCTTTACTGGCTGCTCCTCTCTCGGTGCCGCTCCCACTTGCCCCTTTACTGGCTGCTCCTCTCTCGGTGCCGCTCCCACTCACCCCTTTACTGGCTGCTCCTCTCTCGGTGCCGCTCCCACTCACCCCTTTACTGGCTGCTCCTCTCTCGGTGCTGCTCCCACTCACCCCTTTACTGGCTGCTCCTCGATCAGTGCTGCTCCCACTCGCCCCTTTACTGGCTGCTCCTCTCTCGGTGCTGCTCCCACTCACCCCTTTACTGGCTGCTCCTCTCTCAGTGCTGCTCCCACTCGCCCCTTTACTGGCTGCTCCTCTCTCGGTGCTGCTCCCACTCGCCCCTTTACTGGCTGCTCCTCTCTCGGTGCTGCTCCCACTCACCCCTTTACTGGCTGCTCCTCTCTCGGTGCTGCTCCCACTCGCCCCTTTACTGGTTGCTCCTCTCTCGGTGCTGCTCCCACTCGCCCCTTTACTGGTTGCTCCTCTCTCGGTGCTGCTCCCAATCACCCCTTTACTGGCTGCTCCTCTCTCGGTGTCACTCCCACTCGCCCCTTTACTGGTTGCTCCTCTCCCGGTGCTGCTCCCAGTCGCCCCTTTACTGGCTGCTCCTCTCTCAGTGCCGCTCCCACTCACCCCTTTACTGGCTGCTCCACTCTCAGTGCCGCTCCCACTCACCCTTTTACTGGCTGCTCCTCTCTCGGTGCTGCTCCCACTCGCCCCTTTACTGGCTGCTCCTCTCTCGGTGCCGCTCCCACTCACCCCTTTACTGGCTGCTCCTCTCTCGGTGCCACTCCCACTCACCCCTTTACTGGCTACTCCTCTCTCAGTGCCGCTCCCACTCACCCCTTTACTGGCTGCTCCTCTCTCGGTGCTGCTCCCACTCACCCCTTTACTGGCTGCTCCTCTATCAGTGCTGCTCCCACTCGCCCCTTTACTGGCTGCTCCTCTCTCGGTGCTGCTCCCACTCGCCCCTTTACTAGCTGCTCCTCTCTCGGTGCTGCTCCCACTCGCCCCTTTACTGGCTGCTCCTCTCTCGGTGCTGCTCCCACTCACCCCTTTACTAGCTGCTCCTCTCTCGGTGCTGCTCCCACTCACCCCTTTACTAGCTGCTCCTCTCTCGGTGCTGCTCCCACTCGCCCCTTTACTGGCTGCTCCTCTCTCGGTGCCGCTCCCACTCGCCCCTTTACTGGCTGCTCCTCTCTCGGTGCCGCTCCCACTCACCCCTTTACTGGCTGCTCCTCTCTCGGTGCTGCTCCCACTCAACCCTTTACTGGCTGCTCCTCTCTCGGTGCCGCTCCCACTCGCCCCTTTACTGGCTGCTCCTCTCTCGGTGCCGCTCCCACTCACCCCTTTACTGGCTGCTCCTCTCTCGGTGCCGCTCCCACTCGCCCCTTTACTGGCTGCTCCTCTCTCAGTGCCGCTCCCACTCGCCCCTTTACTGGCTGCTCCTCTCTCGATGCTGCTCCCACTCGTCCCTTTACTGGCTGCTCCTCTCTCGATGCTGCTCCCACTCACCCCTTTACTGGCTGCTCCTCTCTCGATGCTGCTCCCACTCACCCCTTTACTGGCTGCTCCTCTCTCGGTGCCGCTCCCACTCGCCCCTTTACTGGCTGCTCCTCTCTCGGTGCTGCTCCCACTCGCCCCTTTACTGGCTGCTCCTCTCTCGGTGCCGCTCCCACTCGCCCCTTTACTGGCAGCTCCTCTCTCGGTGCTGCTCCCACTCGCCCCTTTACTGGCTGCTCCTCTATCGGTGCTGCTCCCACTCACCCCTTTACTGGTTGCTCCTCTCTCGGTGCTGCTCCGACTCGTCCCTTTACTGGCTGCTCCTCTCTCAGTGCTGCTCCCACTCACCCCTTTACTGGCTGCTCCTCTCTCGATGCTGCTCCCACTCGCCCCTTTACTGGCTGCTCCTCTCTCGGTGCCGCTCCCACTCGCCCCTTTACTGGCTGCTCCTCTCTCGGTGCTGCTCCCACTCGCCCCTTTACTGGCTGCTCCTCTCTCGGTGCCGCTCCCACTCACCCCTTTACTGGCTGCTCCTCTCTCGGTGCTGCTCCCACTCGCCCCTTTACTGGCTGCTCCTCTCTCGATGCCGCTCCCACTCACCCCTTTACTGGCTGCTCCTCTCTCGGTGCTGCACCCACTTGTAGTGTATGTACCCGTCTACCCTTAAGGAAATTATTGTATGTAACCGTTCACCTTTAAGGGAACTACTTTAAGTGTGGCACTACTTTTTTGGCTTCTGTATACTGTAATACCGACAGTGACCACACCAGTATATAAGTGTTGTGACAGGATAACTGGGGCAGATTCGCCTGGACCTTCGAATAGTAAAGACCTGTTTGTTTGTTACTTCTGAAGTCTGTATTTATTAACTGCACAACCCACAGACTTTACAGTGGCGACGAGTCTGATCGTACCCTGCCGCAAGATTACCAAAGCAAGAAGAGCGTCGAAGAGAGGCAACCGCCCTCGTCGTGCTGCTGGAAGAAAACACGAGGCTGCAGCAGGAGAAAGGTGGAAGACTTTAGCAACAAAAGCTTCCGTCTGCAACAGGCACTGACTACCCTTCTACCACGGTGCGGAGTGAGCCGATCAGCAGGGAACAAGGCGGCCGAAGAGACTGTGAGTAGGGGAAGGTGTAGAGAATATCCGGAGGATAAGGGCAGAGCACTCGACCTCAGTCGAGGGGGAGCTGAGCCGGTCAAAAGTCGGGTCCAACGGCGTCGGGTGACAGCCGGACCGCGATCGGCGGGAAAAATCCGGGCAGCGACCGCAGCCACGAAGCGCTGAGCCTGCGAGTAGGCGCGGGAAGAGAAACCCAGCCGCAGCCGGGGAGGGAAACACCGGTCTGCGAGAGGGCTGGGGAGGCGAACGAGAACCGTGCGGGTGAGAGCCGGGTGCGGAGAGAGAGACTGCGAGGAGCCAGTCCAGTGGCTGAGCTGTTCCCCACCAACGGGGTACTCAGAGCCGGCAAAACCGAACGTGCGGGAGTGGGAGAGAGACACAGCCGAAAACGGGGTGAGAGACTGCGCGAGAGCCAGTCCAGCGGCTGAACTGTCCTCCGTTAACGGGGTGTACCCAGCGCCGGTAGAGCCGTGCGGGCGGGAGGAGAAGACAGAGCTGAGTCGGGGGAGCTGTGCGAGAGCCAGCCCAGCGGCTGAACCTGTCCGCTGCGGGGAAAGCGTACCCCTTCCACCAGGGAGAAACGCGGGAAGCCGCCAGTAGGCGGAGGAGCCGACAGAAGCGGGAAACCGCCATTGAAGTGGGCGGGGAGAGAAAGGAAGAGCGGGAAACCGCCAAATTCGCGGGAAAAGCCGCCATCTTAGGAAAAAAAAAAATACATAAGAATTTAAAGAAATATTTGTGTTGTACCCAAAGAAAGGAAGATGCCTAAGTGTGGGGACAGCAACGATTTTAACTCCGAAATAGAAGACTGGCCCACGTACGTGGAACGTATTGAGATACATTGTAAGGCTAACAAAATAGCTAAGGAGGAAAAAGCTGTAACCTTACTTAACATGATGGGTGCGAAAACATTCGGGTTGTTGAAACATCTCTCTCCAGCTAAACCGGCGGATCAGACTTTCGAGGATATAGTAGCAGTGCTGAAGGATCACTTGAACCCCACACCGTTGAAGCTGGCTGAACGATTCAGATTCTATGCGAGAACGCAGAAGAAAGACGAAAGCAACGCGGAATACTTGGTCGAACTGCGGAGGCTAGCGAAACACTGCCAGTTCGGAGGGAATCTGACAGAGGCACTGCGAGACAAGTTCGTATGTGGATTGTCCAAAGAAGGGACGCAAAAGCGACTACTGGAAGAGAACAACCTCACACTTGACAGGGCTGTCCTTATAGCCGCATCATACGAAGCCGCAGCAAAAGGAACGGCGGTAATGCAGCGGAAGGCGGTGGCACTAGGGGTGGACCACATCACCTCGAGGACTATGAAATGCTATCGTTGTGGGAAGACAACACACGACCAGAAGCGTTGCTGGGGTAAAAACCAAGAATGCCGGAAATGTGGCAAGATCGGGCACATAGCTAAAGTGTGCCGGTCAGGAACGACGTACAACAATAACGAGTCCTCACAAAAATGGTACAGAAAGGTACAAGAGGCGACTAGGAAGAGTCTGAAGGAACAGAAGTCGGACGCACACTCCAAACACAAAGGACTGGACAGTCTGAGAATCCACAACGTGAGCAATGAAGCCGACCGACAAACTATTTGGATAACGTTACAGATTGAGAAGGTCCAAGTAAAAATGGAAGTAGACACCGGATCGGCGTTGACTGTCATGAATAAGCATGACTATAAAAAGTTTTTCAAGCATATTCCACTACGGAATACGGATCTAGTGCTGCAGACATACACGGGGCACAAAGTATTCCCCATCGGAAAACTAGAGGTTAAGGTGAGATACCAGGATAAAGTTCACCACCGGTTAGATCTGTATGTGTTGCCTGAGGGAGGTCCACCACTTCTGGGACGAGAGTGGATCCGAAAAATAAAGATGGACTGGCATGCACTAAACACCATGACGGTGGAGTCCGAAAAAGAGGATGTCAAACCTGAACGGTTGTCCAGAATATTAGACGAAGCTAAAGAGGTATTCCAGCAAGGACTGGGAACGCTGCGAGGTATTAAAGCAAAGGTCAAGATTGCAGAACATGCAAGCCCAAAGTTTTTTAAGGCCAGATCGGTACCGTACGCAATACGACCAGCAGTAGAGGCAGAACTAGAAGAACTTGAACGATCAGGGGTTCTGTCAAAAGTAGACTGGAGTGAGTGGGCCACGCCCATTGTTCCCGTCATGAAATCCTCACCAAGTAATAAGCCAGGGGGACCGGGGAAGGTCCGTATCTGCGGAGATTTCAAGATCACAGTGAATCCGGTACTTCACACGGTACAATACCCGCTTCCGCGGATTGAAGATATTTTTGCTTCATTGGCTGGTGGGAAGCACTTCACGAAGATAGACTTGGCTCAGGCATATTTACAGATGGAGGTTGAGGAAGAGTCACGCCAATACCTCACCATCAACACTCACAGAGGCTTGTATCGCTATAATAGACTGGTCTTTGGAGTAGCTTCGGCGCCAGCAATTTGGCAGAGGGCCATGGAACAGGTGTTACAAGGAATTCCAAGCACGTAGTGCTACTTAGATGAGATTCTAATCACGGGAAAAGATGAGGAAGAACACCTCACGAATTTGAAACTGGTACTCACCAGGTTGAAGGAGTATGGCCTTCGGGTTAATCGCAAGAAGTGTGAGTTCTTCCAAAAACGGATCTCATACTGCGGTCATGTCATTGACCGAGAGGGACTACATAAGTCACCGGAAAAGATAGAAGCGGTCGTGAAGGCCCCCGCTCCAGGAAACGTGTCACAGCTAAGGTCATTCTTGGGGTTGATTAATTATTATCACAAGTTTCTGCCAAATTTATCTACGGTGCTGCATCCGCTAAATGAGCTGTTGCGGAAAGAAACACCATGGAGGTGGAGTGAAGAATGCAAAAAGGCTTTTCGCAGGAGCAAGGAGTTGATTACCTCTGAAGAAGTGTTGGCTCATTTCAACCCAGCATTACCCCTTCGGCTAGCTTGTGATGCTTCCCCGTACGGAATTGGGGCAGTACTTTCGCACAGACTACCAAATGGCTCGGAAAGGCCAGTGGCATTCGCGTCCCGATCATTGACACCACCGGAACGAAATTACGCCCAGATAGATAGGGAGGCCCTCAGTCTTGTGTGGGGCGTGAAGAAATTCAACCATTACCTGCAGTGTAAGAGGTTCACATTGCTGACGGACCACCAGCCGTTGGCGTCCATATTCAACCCAAACAAGGCCGTTTCTACCATGACGGCACAAAGGTTGCAAAGATGGTCAGTCTTACTTGGGGCACACCAGTATGATATTGAATACAAACGGTCCAAACAGCATGGAAACGCTGATGGGCTATCACGCTTGCCATTGCCGATGGTAGAAGAAGCGAGGACAGTGGACCCAGTAGAGTTGTTCCACTCATCAATAGTGGAGTGTCTGCCGATAACAAACTCAATGATTGAGAATGAGACAAGGAATGACCCGACTCTTTCACGAGTCTATGATTTAACGGTGGAGGGATGGCCAGCACAGTGCGAACCAACACTGCAAGCATTCTCACAGAGGAAAGAACAACTGTCAGTGTGTTGAGGAACCCTGATGTGTGGGTCTAGAGTGGTGATTCCACCCAAACTCCAAAAGAAGGTACTCAAGGAGCTGCATGAAGGACACCTGGGTGGCGTAAAGATGAAGAATCTAGCAAGGGCGTTTGTGTGGTGGCCAGGCATCGATGGGGACATAGAGGAGATCACGAAGAATTGCCTAGGATGTCAGAGGGTTCAGAATGCGCCACCACAGGCTCCTCTGCACCCATGGGAGTGGCCCTCATCTCCCTGGCAAAGAGTACACATCGACTTTGCTGGTCCATTTATGGACTCGATGTTCCTAATAGCGGTAGATGCCCACTCCAAGTGGCCAGAAGTAATTAAGATGACCACCACCACGACGGAAAAAACCATCACGGTGTTAAGGACTATGTTTGCTCGGAATGGCCTGCCAGAACAGATCTGTTCTGACAATGGACCGCAATTTGTATCTGAGGAATTTAAGAAATTCTTAAAGAGCAATGGGGTTAAACATTACACGTCAGCCCCATACCATCCCGCCTCCAATGGATTGGCTGAAAGGTTTGTCCAGACCTTCAAGAAGGCCGTAAAGGCCATGAGTAATGAAGACATAAGTTTACAGCATAAGGTGGATAGTTTTTTGTTGGCATACCGAAATGCAACCCATGCGGTCACAAATCAAACTCCCGCGATGATGTTTTGTAATAGATGCCTACGATGTCGGCTGGATTTACTCAAACCAAACGTCAGAAGGGACGTAGAGAACCGGCAATTCCAGGGCATGAACGAAAGGGCCACTAGATCCTTCCAGACCGGTCAACGAGTTTTGGCCCGGGACTATCGTACTGAGAAATGGCAGCCTGGAACGATTGGAAAAAGGCTAGGCCTGTTGATGTACACTGTGGACATTGGAGACAATATAATAAGGCGCCATGTTGACCAGATCATAGGGTCCGCCACAAATGGGCCCCCGACTTCACCACCTTACCCGGATAAGGTTGAGACTGAGTTACCCAGAACACCTACATCCGATCTGGTAGTTCTGGAGTCAGAGGAACCTGACACTGTGCTTCGAGCCGATTCAACTTTACCAGAAACACCTACTAGCCCGCTTGGAATGACGACACCACTGCGGCGTTACCCGGACAGAGTCCGGAAACCTCCCGAAAGACTGAATCTATGAACTGTCTTAAATAAATCTGTATATATATATATGTGATAATGTATGTCCACTATGGACTCAGTATGTTGAAAGCTAAAAAGGGAGGATTGTAGTGTATGTACCCGTCTACCCTTAAGGAAATTATTGTATGTAACCGTTCACCTTTAAGGGAACTACTTTAAGTGTGGCACTACTTGTTTGGCTTCTGTATACTGTAATACCGACAGTGACCACACCAGTATATAAGTGTTGTGACAGGATAACTGGGGCAGATTCGCCCGGACCTTCGAATAGTAAAGACCTGTTTGTTTGTTACTTCTGAAGTCTGTGTATTTATTAACTGCACAACCCACAGACTTTACACCACTCACCCCTTTACTGGCTGCTCCTCTCTCGGTGCCACTCCCACTCGCCCCTTTACTGGCTGCTCCTCTCTCGGTGCCGCTCCCACTCGCCCCTTTACTGGCTGCTCCTCTCTCGGTGCCGCTCCCACTCACGCCTTTAATGGCTGCTCCTCTCTCAGTGCCGCTCCCACTCGCCCCTTTACTGGCTGCTCCTCTCTCGGTGCCACTCCCACTCGCCCCTTTACTGGCTGCTCCTCTCTCGGTGCTGCTCCCACTCGCCCCTTTACTGGCTGCTCCTCTCTCGGTGCCGCTCCCACTCGCCCCTTTACTGGCTGCTCCTCTCTCGGTGCCACTCCCACTCGCCCCTTTACTGGCTGCTCCTCTCTCGGTGCCACTCCCACTCGCCCCTTTACTGGCTGCTCCTCTCTCGGTGCCGCTCCCACTCGCCCCTTTACTAGCTGCTCCTCTATCGGTGCCGCTCCCACTCGCCCCTTTACTGGCTGCTCCTCTCTCGGTGCCACTCCCACTCGCCCCTTTACTGGCTGCTCCTCTCTCGGTGCTGCTCCCACTCGCCCCCTTACTGGCTGCTCCTCTCTCGGTGCCGCTCCCACTCGCCCCTTTACGAGCTGCTCCTCTATCGGTGCCGCTCCCACTCACCCCTTTGCTGGTTGCTCCTCTCTCGGTGCTGCTCCCACTCGCCCCTTAACTGGCTGCTCCTCTCTCGGTGCCGCTCCCACTCGCCCCTTTACTAGCTGCTCCTCTATCGGTGCCGCTCCCACTCGCCCCTTTACTGGCTGCTCCTCTCTCGGTGCCACTCCCACTCGCCCCTTTACTGGCTGCTCCTCTCTCGGTGCTGCTCCCACTCGCCCCTTTACTGGCTGCTCCTCTCTCGGTGCCGCTCCCTCTCGCCCCTTTACTAGCTGCTCCTCTATCGGTGCCGCTCCCACTCACCCCTTTGCTGGTTGCTCCTCTCTCGGTGCTGCTCCCACTCGTCCCTTTACTGGCTGCTCCTCTCTCGGTGCTGCTCCCACTCACCCCTTTACTGGCTGCTCCTCTCTCAGTGCTGCTCCCACTCGCCCCTTTACTGGCTGCTCCTCTCTCGGTGCCGCTCCCACTCGCCCCTTTACTGGCTGCTCCTCTCTTGGTGTCGCTCCCACTCACCCCTTTACTGGCTGCTCCTCTCTCAGTGCTGCTCCCACTTGCCCCTTTACTGGCTGCTCCTCTCTCGGTGCCACTCCCACTCACCCCTTTACTGGCTGCTCCTCTCTCGGTGCTGCTCCCACTCGCCCCTTTACTGGCTGCTGCTCTCTCGGTGCTGCTCCCACTCGCCCCTTTACTGGCTGCTCCTCTCTCGGTGTCGCTCCCACTCGCCCCTTTACTGGCTGCTCCTCTCGCGGTGCCGCTCCCACTCGCCCCTTTACTGGCTGCTCCTCTCTCGGTGCTGCTCCCAATCATCCCTTTACTGGCTGCTCCTCTCTCGGTGCCACTCCCACTCGCCCCTTTACTGGCTGCTCCTCTCTCGGTGCCGCTCCCACTCCCACCTTTACTGGCTGCTCCTCTCTCGGTGCTGCTCCCACTCCCCCCTTTACTGGCTGCTCCTCTCTCAGTGCTGCTCCCACTTGCCCCTTTACTGGCTGCTCCTCTCTCGGTGTCGCTCCCACTCGCCCCTTTACTGGCTGCTCCTCTCTCGGTGCTGCTCCCACTCGCCCCTCTACTGGCTGCTCCTCTCTTGGTGCTGCCCCCACTCACCCCTGTACTGGCTGCTCCTCTCTCGGTGCTGCTTCCACTCACCCCTTTACTGGCTGCTCCTCTCTCGGTGCCGCTCCCACTCGCCCCTTTACTGGCTGCTCCTCGCTCAGTGCTGCTCCCACTCGCCCCTTTACTGGCTGCCCCTCTCTCAGTGCTGCTCCTACTCTCCCCTTTACTGGCCGCTCCTCTCTCGGTGCTGCTCCCACTCGCCCCTTTACTGGCTGCTCCTCTCTCGGTGCTGCTCCCACTCACCTCTTTACTGGCTGCTCCTCTCGCGGTGCTACTCCCACTCACCCCTTTACTGGCTGCTCCTCTCTCAGTGCCGCTCCCACTCGCCGCTTTACTGGCTGCTCCTCTCTCGGTGCCGCTCCCACTCGCCCCTTTACTGGCTGCTCCTCTCTCAGTGCTGCTCCCACTCACCCCTTTACTGGCTGCTCCTCTCTCGGTGCTGCTCCCACTCGTCCCTTTACTGGCTGCTCCTCTCTCGGTGCTGCTCCCACTCACCCCTTTACTGGCTGCTTCTCTCTCGGTGCCGCTCCCACTCGCCCCTTTACTGGCTGCTCCTCTCTCAGTGCTGCTCCCACTCACCCCTTTACTGGCTGCTCCTCTCTCGGTGCTGCTCCCACTCACCCCTTTACTGGCTGCTCCTCTCCCGGTGCTGCTCCCACTCACCCCTTTACTGGCTGCTCCTCTCTCGGTGCCGCTCCCACTCGCCCCTTTACTAGCTGCTCCTCTCTCAGTGCTGCGCCCACTCACCCCTTTACTGGCTGCTCCTCTCTCGGTGCCGCTCCGACTCACCCCTTTACTGGCTGCTCCTCTCTCAGTGCTGGTCCCACTCACCCCTTTACTGGCTGCTCCTCTCTCTGTGCCGCTCCCACTCACCCCTTTACTGGCTGCTCCTCTCTCGGTGCCGCTCCCACTCACCCCTTTACTGGCTGCTCCTCTCTCAGTGCTGCTCCCACTCACCCCTTTACTGGCTGCTCCTCTCTCGGTGTCGCTCCCACTCGCCCCTTTACTGGCTGCTCCTCTCTCGGTGCCGCTCCCACTCACCCCTTTACAGGCTGCTCCTCTCTCGGTGCTGCTCCCACTCACCCCTTTACTGGCTGCTCCTCTCTCGGTGCCGCGCCCACTCGCTCCTTTACTGGCTGCTCCTCTCTCGGTGCTGCTCCCACTCACCCCTTTACTGGCTGCTCCTCTCTCGATGTTGCTCCCACTCACCCCTTTACTGGCTGCTCCTATCTCAGTTCCGCTCCCACTCGCCCCTTTACTGGCTGCTCCTCTCTCGATGTTGCTCCCACTCACCCCTTTACTGGCTGCTCCTATCTCAGTTCCGCTCCCACTCACCCCTTTACAGGCTGCTCCTCTCTCGGTGCTGCTCCCACTCGCCCCTTTACTGGCTGCTCCTCTCTCGGTGCCGCTCCCACTCACCCCTTTACTGGCTGCTCCTCTCTCGGTGCCGCGCCCACTCGCTCCTTTACTGGCTGCTCCTCTCTCGGTGCTGCTCCCACTCACCCCTTTACTGGCTGCTCCTCTCTCAGTGCTGCTCCCACTCACCCCTTTCCTGGCTGCTCCTCTCTCGGTGTCGCTCCCACTCGCCCCTTTACTGGCTGCTCCTCTCTCGGTGCTGTATTGATTTCTTTGTGGGTTCAATGCTGAGACATTTATGAAAGAGAGTGAGTTTTAATCAAAAGTCTGTTCAACTCTTTTATACAGCTTTTACAGGAGAAACGATGCTGTGATGCATCTAGCACGAAACTGAAACTAAACTAACTGCCTTGCTTCTCTCGGTCACATGACCTCTGCTGGTCAGGCATAAGTAATCAATACCTGCAAACATGCTATTAAGGCATCATAATCGAACAGGCAAATAACATCACTATTTGCTGATTTCATTACATCTCCTTTCCTTAAAACAAAAGTATTTTACATTTAACTAACAACATGTTTTCTTTGTATTAATCTGCATTTTAACTGTAACACTTAATGAACTTACATTATCATTATCATGATCAAGGTTTTTTAACCTTGCTTTGTGTGTTCACATGAAATATGTCAATACACTAGAACTTGAAGAAAAAATAAGATAACATTACTTCCTTCTGTAACAATAGTCCTTAAATTTGCTCAATGTGTCTCTCAGGAGGCTTCACGTGTCTTAAGGATTTTCTGATTGATTGTCCTTGAATCTGAGTTGTTGCCTCAGATGATGTGTTCTCAGCTGTGTGATCAGGTTGTTCAACAGTATCAGTCTCTTGACCTGCTGTGGCTGGCCCCATGAGAAGATCCCTACGATTTCTTCTCAGAACAGCACCCTCATCTGTCTGAATGGTGTATGATCTTGGTTGAACTTCACTCAGGACAGTTCCCTTCTGAGTCCATGTGTTTGTTTTGTCTTTGAACCTTACTTGGTCACCAGTGTGGAGTTCAGGTAGGTTTTGTGTTCCTCTGTCATAGTAGTACTTTTGCTTTTCTTTCTGTTGTTCTTTGAACTTCCTCACTTTCTCCCCCTCTTTTGTTTTCAGGAGGTTCTCCGGGATGGGTAGGTTTGACCTTAGCCGACGTCCCATCAGGAGTTGGGCTGGTGACATACCACACTCGAGCGGCGTTGTGCGGTATACAAGCATGCTCTGGTAGAAGTCAGTTCCACTGTCTGTTGCCTTGTACATCAGTCTTTTCACTGTCTGGACCGATTTTTCCACTAGTCCATTGGACTGTGGAAAGTGAGGACTTGACGTTGTGTGGACAAAGTCCCACTCTTTGGCAAAGTGTCAGAAACTTGCATTGTAAAACTGAGGTCCGTTATCTGTGAAGACCTCGCTTGCCACGCCATGTCTGGAGAATATGGCTTTCATACATGTTATCACAGCATCTGCAGTGGTGGTGTGCAGTCTACAAACCTCTGGATACAGGGAGTAATAGTCTGTGACTACAAGATAGTCCTTCCCTTGACATACGAATAGGTCAGCGCCTACCTTCTGGTAAGGTCTGTCTGGTGCTGGGTGTGGCTATAGTGGTTCTACCAGATTGCTTGCTCGATATTTCAGGCATATTGTGCAGTTTGACACCTCATTTGTCACATCTTGGTTGATTTGTGGCCAGTACATCACCTCTCGTGCTCTTTTCTTACACTTTTCGATTCCCAGATGTCCTCCATGGATCTTTTTTAGCATCTCTCTTCTCAGACTCTTTGGGATAACTATTTTACTTCCTTTGTAGATGATGTATTCGACCACTGATAGTTCCACCCTGCAGTTCCAGTACTCTGCTATATCAGGTGAGCAGTCTTGCTTCATGTTGGGCCATCCATCCAAGATGCTTTTTCTCAGTCGTCTCATTGTTTCATCTTTGTTTGTCTCAGTCTTCATGAGCTCCATTTTTGCATCTGCTATGGGCAGTGCACTTGTGATCATGTCCACGTAGGCGTTCACTTTGTCATTCATTGTGGTGTTTGCGGGCTCACTTGGGTCTACAGCTCTGGACAACGTGTCTGCTGTATACATCAGCTTACCCGGTGTGTACGCAACATTCAGTTCATCATAGACTGTCTCTCCTTCGCTTTCCACAACGAGGACTCTCTTTACCAGGTTTAGTCTCTCACAGGCTTTTAAACCTAGTATGGCTTGCACATCCTTTGGCACCACGATTAATGCTAACGTGTGCTCTCTGTCCTTGTGTGTCACTTTGACAATGCATCTTCCTTTCACTGGTATTTCAGTACCTGAGTATCCTGTCACTTTCACTTTGATTCCATGTATCTTTGGTCTGGGTCTAATTTTCTTAAAATCAGTCTCTGATATCACATTAACTTGTGCTCCAGTATCCAATTTAAATGGAATGTGTATGTCATTCACTTTTAGTGTCAACATCCAGTCTCTTTCTTCTTGTTTGTTTTCAGATACAACATCTACATAGAACTCCTCTATGTCGCTTTCATCTATTGCATGGACCTTGCTTTGTTGCACTTGGTTCTTGCAGCAACGGGCATAATGGTTGTTTTTGTTGCAACTATTGCATGTTTTACCATATGCTGGACACTTTTTTGGTGGATGGTGTGTACCGCATCGACTACATGACTTTCGATTGTCCCTTTCATTTTCGGTCGCTGGCCACGCCTCTTTTTTCACATTGGCGCTCTTTTTGTAAAACGGTTTGTGTCCGTTCTTACTCGCTGCATCCACGTTGCAGCTATTGTCACTGAACAGCTCCTTTGCCTGCAACTTCACAGCCTCTGTAGCCCTACACAGTGCTATGGCTTTTCCCAGGTCTAGATTTTGCTCTCTTAGCAGTCTTTCCCTTAGACCATTATCTGGAATACCACACACCAGTCTGTCTTTTATCAGCGAGTCTGTCAATCCCCCAAATTCACACGATTTGCTTCTGTTTCTCAGTTCAGTCACATACTGATCAATAGTCTCACCCGTTTTCTGTACACATGTGAAAAATCTGTGCCTCTCAAACGTCACGTTACGTTTAGGTATGCAGTAGGCCTCAAATTGTTCCATTATTTTATCTAGCTTCATTTTGTCTCCATCAGCAGCGAATGTGAAGTTATTATACACCTCCAGCGCTTCATCACCCACGACATATAAGAACAGTGACGATTTCCTTTTATTACTTTTCTCGTCAGCTCCGATTGCTGATAAATACAACCCCACACGTTGTTTGAATCTCCTCCAATTTTCAGCCACATTACCTGTCAACTGAAGCGTCGCCGGTGGGAGTAAACCTTCCATTTTTCACTTCGTTAGCTATTCTCTAATGGTAAGCAACGATGTTCTCTTTTGGCTTGCTAATTTGTGGAGAGCTGATTTAACTTCAGATGTTTTCTCTTCATCTCTTTCAGTCACTTCTGACACCATGTATTGATTTCTTTGTGGGTTCAATGATGAGACATTTATGAAAGAGAATGAGTTTTAATCTGAAGTCTGTTCAACTCTTTTGTACAGCATTTACAGGAGAAACGATGCTGTGATGCATCTAGCACGAAACTGAAACTAAAGTAACTGCCTTGCTTCTCTCGGTCACATGACCTCTGCTGGTCAGGCATAAGTAATTAATACCTGCAAACATGCTATTAAGGCATCATAATCGAACAGGCAAATAACATCACTATTTGCTGATATCATTACAGGTGCTGCTCCCACTCACCCCTTTACTGGCTGCTCCTCTCTCAGTGCTGCTCCCACTCGCCCCTTTACTGGCTGCTCCTCTCTCGGTGCCGCTCCCACTCGCCCCTTTACTGGCTGCTCCTCTCGCGGTGCTGCTCCCACTCGCCCCTTTACTGGCTGCTCCTCTCTCGGTGCTGCTCCCACTCGCCCCTCTACTGGCTGCTACTCTCTCGGTGCTGCTCCCACTCATGTCTTTACTGGCTGCTCCTCTCTCGGTGTCGCTCCCACTCACCTCTTTACTGGCTGCTCCTCTCTCGGTGCCGCTCCCACTCGCCCCTTTACTGGCTGCTCCTCTCTCGGTGCTGCTCCCTCTCGCCCCTTTACTGGCTGCTCCTCTCTCGGTGCCGCTCCCACTCACCCCTTTACTGGCTGCTTCTCTCTCGGTGCTGCTCCCACTCTCCCCTTTACAGGCTGCTCCTCTCTCAGTGCCGCTCCTACTCGCCCCTTTACTGGCTGCTCCTCTCTCGGTGCCGCTCCCACTCGCCCCTTTATTGGCTGCTCCTCTCTCGGTGCCACTCCCACTCGCCCCTTTACTGGCTGCTCCTCTCTCAGTGCCGCTCCCACTCACCCCTTTACTGGCTGCTCCTCTCTCAGTGCTGCTCCCACTCGCCCCTTTACTGGCTGCTCCTCTCTCAGTGCTGCTCCCACTCGCCCCTTTACTGGCTGCTCCACTGTCAGTGCTGCTCCCACTCGCCCCTTTACTGGCTGCTCCTCTCTCAGTGCTGGTCCCACTCACCCCTTTACTGGCTGCTCCTCTCTCGGTGCTGCTCCCACTCACCCCTTTACTGGCTGCTCCTCTCTCAGTGCTGCTCCCACTCACCCCTTTACTGGCTGCTCCTCTGTCGGGGCCGCTCCCACTCGCCCCTTTACTGGTTGCTCCTCTCTCGGTGCCGCTCTCACTCACCCCTTTACTGGCTGCTCCTCTCTCGGTGCTGCTCCCACTCACCCCTTTACTGGCTGCTCCTCTCTCGGTGCTGCTCCCACTCGCCCCTTTACTGGCTGCTCCTCTCTTGGTGCTGCTCCCACTCACCCCTTTACTGGCTGCTCCTCTCTCGGTGCCGCTCCCACTCGCCCCTTTACTGGCTGCTCCTCTCTCGGTGCTGCTCCCTCTCGCCCCTTTACTGGCTGCTCCTCTCTCGGTGCCGCTCCCACTCACCCCTTTACTGGCTGCTTCTCTCTCGGTGCCGCTCCCACTCTCCCCTTTACAGGCTGCTCCTCTCTCAGTGCCGCTCCTACTCGCCCCTTTACTGGCTGCTCCTCTCTCGGTGCCGCTCCCACTCGCCCCTTTATTGGCTGCTCCTCTCTCGGTGCCACTCCCACTCGCCCCTTTACTGGCTGCTCCTCTCTCAGTGCCGCTCCCACTCACCCCTTTACTGGCTGCTCCTCTCTCAGTGCTGCTCCCACTCGCCCCTTTACTGGCTGCTCCTCTCTCAGTGCTGCTCCCACTCGCCCCTTTACTGGCTGCTCCACTGTCAGTGCTGCTCCCACTCGCCCCTTTACTGGCTGCTCCTCTCTCAGTGCTGGTCCCACTCACCCCTTTACTGGCTGCTCCTCTCTCGGTGCTGCTCCCACTCACCCCTTTACTGGCTGCTCCTCTCTCAGTGCTGCTCCCACTCACCCCTTTACTGGCTGCTCCTCTGTCGGGGCCGCTCCCACTCGCCCCTTTACTGGTTGCTCCTCTCTCGGTGCCGCTCTCACTCACCCCTTTACTGGCTGCTCCTCTCTCGGTGCTGCTCCCACTCACCCCTTTACTGGCTGCTCCTCTCTCGGTGCTGCTCCCACTCGCCCCTTTACTGGCTGCTCCTCTCTTGGTGCTGCTCCCACTCACCCCTTTACTGGCTGCTCCTCTCTCGGTGCCGCTCCCACTCGCCCCTTTACTGGCTGCTCCTCTCTCGGTGCCGCGCCCACTCGCTCCTTTACTGGCTGCTCCTCTCTCGGTGCTGCTCCCACTCACCCCTTTACTGGCTGCTCCTCTCTCGATGTTGCTCCCACTCACCCCTTTACTGGCTGCTCCTCTCTCAGTTCCGCTCCCACTCACCCCTTTACTGGCTGCTCCTCTCTCAGTGCTGCTCCCACTCACCCCTTTACTGGCTGCTCCTCTCTCGGTGTCACTCCCACTCGCCCCTTTACTGGCTGCTCCTCTCTCGGTGCCGCTCCCACTCGCCCCTTTACTGGCTGCTCCTCTCTCGGTGCTGCTCCCACTCGCCCGTTTACTGGCTGCTCCTCTCTCAGTGCCGCTCCCACTCGCCCCTTTACTGGCTGCTCCTCTCTCGGTGCTGCTCCCACTCGCCCCTTTACTGGCTGCTCCTCTCTGAGTGCTGCTCCCACTCGCCCCTTTACTAGCTGCTCCTCTCTGAGTGCCGCTCCCACTCGCCCCTTTACTGGCTGCTCCTCTCTCGGTGCTGTATTGATTTCTTTGTGGGTTCAATGCTGAGACATTTATGAAAGAGAGTGAGTTTTAATCAAAAGTCTGTTCAACTCTTTTATACAGCTTTTACAGGAGAAACGATGCTGTGATGCATCTAGCACGAAACTGAAACTAAACTAACTGCCTTGCTTCTCTCGGTCACATGACCTCTGCTGGTCAGGCATAAGTAATCAATACCTGCAAACATGCTATTAAGGCATCATAATCAAACAGGCAAATAACATCACTATTTGCTGATTTCATTACATCTCCTTTCCTTAAAACAAAAGTATTTTACATTTAACTAACAACATGTTTTCTTTGTATTAATCTGCATTTTAACTGTAACACTTAATGAACTTACATTATCATTATCATGATCAAGGTTTTTTAACCTTGCTTTGTGTGTTCACATGAAATATGTCAATACACTAGAACTTGAAGAAAAAATAAGATAACATTACTTCCTTCTATAACAATAGTCCTTAAATTTGCTCAATGAGTCTCTCAGGAGGCTTCACGTGTCTTGAGGATTTTCTGATTGATTGTCCTTGAATCTGAGTTGTTGCCTCAGATGATGTGTTCTCAGCTGTGTGATCAGGTTGTTCAACAGTATCAGTCTCTTGACCTGCTGTGGCTGGCCCCATGAGAAGATCCCTACGATTTCTTCTCAGAACAGCACCCTCATCTGTCTGAATGGTGTATGATCTTGGTTGAACTTCACTCAGGACAGTTCCCTTCTGAGTCCATGTGTTTGTTTTGTCTTTGAACCTTACTTGGTCACCAGTGTGGAGTTCAGATGGGTTTTGTGTTCCCCTGTCATAGTAGTACTTTTGCTTTTCTTTCTGTTGTTCTTTGAACTTCCTCACTTTCTCCCCCTCTTTTGTTTTCAGGAGGTTCTCCGGGATGGGTAGGTTTGACCTTAGCCAACGTCCCATCAGCAGTTGGGCTGGTGACATACCACACTCGAGCGGCGTTGTGCGGTATACAAGCATGCTCTGGTAGAAGTCAGTTCCACTGTCTGTTGCCTTGTACATCAGTCTTTTCACTGTCTGGACCGATTTTTCCACTAGTCCATTGGACTGTGGAAAGTGAGGACTTGGCGTTGTGTGGACAAAGTCCCACTCTTTGGCAAAGTGTTGGAAACTTGCATTGTAAAACTGAGGTCCATTATCTGTGAAGACCTCGCTTGCCACGCCATGTCTGGAGAATATGGCTTTCATACATGTTATCACAGCATCTGCAGTGGTGGTGTGCAGTCTACAAACCTCTGGATACAGGGAGTAATAGTCTGTGACTACAAGATAGTCCTTCCCTTGACATACGAATAGGTCAGCGCCTACCTTCTGGTAATGTCTGTCTGGTGCTGGGTGTGGCTATAGTGGTTCTATCGGATTGCTTGCTCGATATTTCAGGCATATTGTGCAGTTTGACACCTCATTTGTCACATCTTGGTTGATTCGTGGCCAGTACATCACCTCTCGTGCTCTTTTCTTACACTTTACGATTCCCAGATGTCCTCCATGTATCTTTTTTAGCATCTCTCTTCTCAGACTCTTTGGGATAACTATTTTACTTCCTTTGTAGATGATGTATTCGACCACTGATAGTTCCACCCTGCAGTTCCAGTACTCTGCTATATCAGGTGAGCAGTCTTGCTTCATGTTGGGCCATCCATCCAAGATGCTTTTTCTCAGTCGTCTCATTGTTTCATCTTTGTTTATCTCAGTCTTTATGAGCTCCATTTTTGCATCTGCTATGGGCAGTGCACTTGTGATCATGTCCACGTAGGCGTTCACTTTGTCATCCATTGTGGTGTTTGCGGGCTCACTTGGGTCTACAGCTCTGGACAACGTGTCTGCTGTATACATCAGCTTACCCGGTGTGTACGCAACATTCAGTTCATCATAGACTGTCTCTCCTTCGCTTTCCACAACGAGGACTCTCTTTACCAGGTTCAGTCTCTCACAGGCTTTTAAACCTAGTATGGCTTGCACATCCTTTGGCACCACGATTAATGCTAACGTGTGCTCTCTGTCCTTGTGTGTCACTTTGACAATGCATCTTCCTTTCACTGATATTTCAGTACCTGAGTATCCTGTCACTTTCACTTTGATTCCATGTATCTTTGGTCTGGGTCTAATTTTCTTAAAATCAGTCTCTGATATCACATTAACTTGTGCTCCAGTATCCAATTTAAATGGAATGTGTATGTCATTCACTTTTAGTGTCAACATCCAGTCTCTTTCTTCTTGTTTGTTTTCAGACACAACATCTACATAGAACTCATCTATGTCGCTTTCATCTACTGCATGGACCTTGCTTTGTTGCACTTGGTTCTTGCAGCAACGGGCATAATGGTTGTTTTTGTTGCAACTATTGCATGTTTTACCATATGCTGGACACTTTTTTGGTGGATGCTGTGTACCGCAGCGACTACATGACTTTCGATTGTCCCTTTCATTTTCGTTCGCTGGCCACGCCTCTTTTTTCACATTGGCGCTCTTTTTGTTAAACGGTTTGTGTCCGTTCTTACTCACTGCAGCCACGTTGCAGCTATTGTCACTGAACAGCACCTTTGCCTGCAACTTCACAGTCTCTGTAGCCCTACACAGTGCTATGGCTTTTCCCAGGTCTAGATTTTGCTCTCTTAGCAGTCTTTCCCTTAGACCATTATCTGGAATACCACACACCAGTCTGTCTTTTATCAGAGAGTCTGTCAGTCCCCCAAATTCACATGATTTGCTTCTGTTTCTCAGTTCAGTCACATACTGATCAATAGTCTCACCCATTTTCTGTACACATGTGAAAAATCTGTGCCTCTCAAACGTCACGTTACGTTTAGGTATGCAGTAGGCCTCAAATTGTTCCATTATTTTATCTAGCTTCATTTTGTCTCCATCAGCAGCGAATGTGAAGTTATTATACACCTCCAGCGCTTCATCACCCACGACATGTAAGAACAGTGACGATTTCCTTTTATTACTTTTCTCATCAGCTCCGATTGCTGATAAATACAACCCCACACGTTGTTTGAATCTCCTCCAATTTTCAGCCACATTACCTGTCAACTGAAGCGTCGCCGGTGGGAGTAAACCTTCCATTTTTCACTTCGTTAGCTATTCTCTAATGGTAAGCAACGATGTTCTCTTTTGGCTTGCTAATTTGTGGAGAGCTGATTTAACTTCAGATGTTTTCTCTTCATCTCTTTCAGTCACTTCTGACACCATGTATTGATTTCTTTGTGGGTTCAATGATGAGACATTTATGAAAGAGAATGAGTTTTAATCTAAAGTCTGTTCAACTCTTTTATACAGCTTTTACAGGAGAAACGATGCTGTGATGCATCTAGCACGAAACTGAAACTAAAGTAACTGCCTTGCTTCTCTCGGTCACATGACCTCTGCTGGTCAGGCATAAGTAATTAATACCTGCAAACATGCTATTAAGGCATCATAATCGAACAGGCAAATAACATCACTATTTGCTGATATCATTACAGGTGCTGCTCCCACTCACCCCTTTACTGGCTGCTCCTCTCTCGGTGCTGCTCCCACTCGCCCCTTTATTGGCTGCTCCTCTCTCGGTGTCGCTCACACTCACCCCTTTACTGGCTGCTCCTCTCGCGGTGCTGCTCCCACTCACCCCTTTACTGGCTGCTCCTGTCTCGGTGTCGCTCCCACTCGCCCCTTTACTGGCTGCTCCTCTCTCGCTGCTGCTCCCACTCGCCCCTTTTCAGGCTGCTCCTCTCGGTGCTGCTCCCACTCACCCCTTTACTGGCTGCTCCTCTCTCGGTGCTGCTCCCAATTGCCCCTTTACTGGCTGCTCCTCTCTCAGTGCTGCTCCCACTCACCCCTTTACTGGCTGCTCCTCTCTCGGTGCTGCTCCCACTCACCCCTTTACTGGCTGCTCCTCTCTCGGTGCTGCTCCCACTCACCCCTTTACTGGCTGGTCCTCTCTCGGTGCTGCTCCCTCTCACCCCTTTACTGGCTGGTCCTCTCTCGGTGCCGCTCCCACTCACCCCTTTACTGGCTGGTCCTCTCTCGGTGCCGCTCGCACTCACCCCTTTACTGGCTGCTCCTCTCTCGGTGCCGCTCCCACTCACCCCTTTACTGGCTGCTCCTCTCTCGGTGCTGCTCCCACTCACCCCTTTACTGGCTGCTCCTCTCTCGGCACCACTCCCAATCACCATGTTGCTGCTGCTCTTGGCTCTGCAGATAATGCTGGTTCCCACTCCCATAGTCGTTTTTGGCACTTTTTTCTTCAGCACCCATTTGGAACACTGCTGTATTTTCCAAACTACAGAAGGTAAATTTTGGTCTGCCATATGACCAACTTGAAGCCCATCCTTGGTTTCAGCAAGTGACCACATTTGTGTTACATAGGTACATAGGAGCAGGAGTAGGCCATTTAGTCCCTCGAGCCTGTTCTGCCATTCAATGAGATCATGGCTGATCTGCGACCTAACTCTTATCCCTTTATACCTTTGGTTAACAAAAATCTATCAATCTCAGATTTACAATTAACAATTGATCTAGTATCAGTTGCCATTTGTGGAAGAGGGTTCCAAACTTCTACCACCCTTTGTGTTTCCTAATTTCACTCCTGAAAGGTCTGGCTCTAACTTTTAGACTATATCCCCTAGTCCTAGACTCCCCAACCAGCAAAAATAGTTTCTCTCTATCTGTTCCCCTTAATATCTTGAAAACTTTGATCAAATCACCTTAACTTTCTAAATTCTAGGGAATACAACCCTAATTTGTGTAATCTTTCCTCATAATTTAACCCTTGGAGCCTGGGTATCATTCTGGTAAACCTACGCTGCACTCCCTCCAAGGTCAATACATCCTTCCTAAGGTGTGGTGCTCAGAACTGCTCACAGTACTCCAGGTGTGGTCTAACCAGGGTTTTGTACAGCTGTAACATAACTTCTACCCCCTTGTATTCTAGTCCTCTAGATATAAAGGCCAGCATTCCATTAGCCTTTTTGATTATTTTCTGTACCTGTTCATGACATTTTAATGACCTATGTACCTGGACCCCCAAGTCTCTTTGGACCTCTGCTGTTTTTAGCTTTTTACCATTTAGAAAGTACAGTGGTTTGAAAGATGTGAGAGTGAAAAGGCTTTCCATTGTAAGTTGCAGCTTGAATGTATGCCCTTCTGAAGTATGGGTATGCATGCATGGCATACAATGAAAGAGCTGTAATGCTTTGTTATGGATGAGTGTTATTTGTGGGGAAAAGCTGAAAAACAACATTTTGTAGCATGTGATTCAACACCAAGTACATGGTGCTGTTGAGTAATTTTACCTTTACCAGGTTCCTTATAGTATGTCATCTCCTCCCACATCTGTTCCTAGGTCCTACAGCTGCTGTGCACGCTGCTGAGCCTGCCTGCCACCTTCTACCAGACATGGTGCATTGCCACCTTGTGGGAAAGGTGCCCTGGAGTGCCCCCTCTCATTCTCCTCATTCAGCATCACATCCACTTTGGCAGTCATCAAACCTGAGTTGGGGATCTATGTCACTCCATAACAAGTCTGCCATATAAGCATAACTACCATATAAGCAAGCACCTATGCTACTAGCTAATGGAGAACGAGAGGTATCAGTTAACTATTTTTCAGATGGTGTAAAATATCTTTGTTGCAAAAGAAATGCAAGCTAATGTTCAATTTATTCACTTCATTTTGTACCTCAATATTGGGTTGCTTTTGGTTTCTCACTATTCACCCCCCCACCAGAGTGGGCCTTTGGCATAGCGGTAGCATCCCCGCCGCTGGGCCACAAGGCGTAGGGTTTCGAACCCCGCTCCAGACAGTCCCGGCAAGTGGAGTCGGAGCTCCGGCTCTAAATTCTGGGTTGACATCCAGCGGGATATTTGCGTCCGTGGGTGTGGGTGGCCCCCCCCCCCCCCGTATGGGTTGTGGGAGCCCGTAAAACCCTCCCGCCATAGGACTAACCACCCTAATGGCTGGTACGAAGATGGTAACGGTCACGGAAGGAGCGTTAATCGCGGCCAGAAATCCTTCCACCACTTCATATAGTTCCCCAAAGGGAACAGTGTGAAGACACGTACAACGACGACCCCCCCACACTCACCACCCACTTCTTTGCTACCCATTCCATGCAGCCTTTAGAAAGGCCAAGAATAATTAAAAGATTTTTAAAAAAAATTAAAAGATGTTTAAAAGCATTAAAAAGAATGAAAAGAATCTCCCCCATATGGCTATTTCACTTCTAGATGTCTGCATCCCTGTAATTTTTCCCAGCAGCCCTTAAGGACTGTCAGGTTGCATCCCATAACGTGCTCATGCACATCATTTACAGAACGCTGGGAAAAGAAAGAAGGAAAGAAAATAATTGCATTTATAGAGCATCTTAACAGTTCGTCAGGGCTTCCCAAAGTACTTTGCAGCCAATGGAATACTTTGGATGTGTAGCCTCTGTTGCAGGCAAATATGGCAGCTAATTGGCACAGCAAGGCCCTGGAAAAAGCAATGAGATATAAGACGAGATAATTTGGTTTTGATGGTGTTGATTGAGTGTTTAATGTTGGCCAGGATACCAGGACACCTCCCCTGCTCTTCCTCGAATAGCACCATGGGATCCTTTACGTCCACCTGAGAGGGCAGATGGGGCCTCGGTTTAATGCTGACAGTTACAACAATGTAACGCTCCCTCAGTACTGCACTGAAGTGTCAGCCTGGATTATGTGCTCAAGTCCATAGAGGGACTTGAACCCACAACCTTCTGACTCAGAGGTGCCACAAAATGAACCAAGCTAACAGAGTGAAAACACGCAGAAATCATTTAGATTTTATCTCGCGGAAGCCGAGAGAGCCCAATGTGCAGCAGTCCTGCTCTGCCGGGATCGGGTGATCAGCCTCAGGGCGTGTCGGGGCTATGCCACAAAATCCTCCTCACGCTGAGTTCCCAATCGCAGCCTTGCTGCCAGGGGGCGCCACTGAGCAGAGGAAGGAAGAGCAAGTAGCACAGCTGAGAACAGGAGCTAATAGTCCCGATACTTCCGTTTGAAACTGCACTAGAAAATCATGTAAAATAGAATTCATATATTAATTTAACATGTGAAAATTCAGCCAAAAGTATGTGTTTTAAATAGGATACTACCTGTTCCTCAGGATGGGGTGAAGGGGTTGGAATTATCCTTTATTTTTACCAATACTTACATACTCCTTCATAAAAAACAGTAAGCAGTTTGTAGATATGAGAAGAAGGCTCCAGCACATTATAATATCCCCTAGTTTTATTCTTACTGGATTCAAACTCCGTTTTCATCCTAGGTTAGAAAAGAAATGTTCTCATTCTCCCTTCCTCTGAGTAGGGTCTATTCCTCCCTCCCCATGTAGTAAAAGGATGTGGGATGAAAGTCTCCTGTGTGCCCAAGGAGTTATGAAATCATATTTCCCATTTTTCATGAGCGAGTTTACAGTTTCATCATATCTGGCCCACAGAGGAAATCTTCCGCCGCACTGGGAACAGTCTGATGTGAAGGTGCCTAGAGAGTTGACTGTTAACCTTTTAATCTCCTGTTTCCCATTTATGTTGCTTTCAGTCAGCATTAGTTCAGTGAACACTCGGCTGTAATCAATAGGAAAAGTACCCAGGAAACCCCCCCGGCTATGTTTTAGTTGGTGCTTTTTAGCCTGAAATCAATCATTCAAGCCAGGAATTCAAATATACTGGGCAGGTTGGTTCAACGAGCAGCTTTCTCCTCATGATCGATATTTGAAGCAGGAGAGTCTTTGAAGGGTTCCCACTTAGTATAGATCTGAAAATGGATGTCAAAGCTTAATTTCTTGTGTAAAGACTGGTCAAGATTCACAAGTTACCTTTGTGCATGTGATTTTACTCCATTTTACTTGCATGCTAAAGACTTAGCTGTGCCTATTTTTAAATAAAATATTAGATTGTTTAACCAGAAGGCTGAGACCAGACAGCTCAGTAACAAGGACCGACGTCTCATGAAATTGATCCTAATGGTTGCAGCGAGCACTGACATACAGGAAGAAAGTGCATCAGGAGGCCAACGAACAAAAGGTCTCCCACAGCCGACTATATGCATTCAACAGACCTGGCGCGGCAATTGGTGGTTAACTCTGCAACTGAGCATCTGTACACAAAGGACAGAGTTATACCGTCGCAGGAGAGTGAAATTGTTCAATGTCAATAGGGCTGCTCGAGAATTGACAGCCCACTTCACACCATGTCCCATTTTTTTTCCAGTGACTTCAATGGGCATGGTGTAAAACGGGCTGCCGGTTCGCTATAATATATAGACTTGCATTTATGTAGCGCCTTTCACAACCTCAGGAGATCCCAAAGCGCTTTACAGCCAACTAATATTTTTGAAGTGTAGTCACTGTTGTAGGAAATGCAGCAACCAATTTGCGCACAGCAAGGTCGTACAAACAGCAATGTGATAATGACCAGATAATCTGTTTCAGTGATGTTGGTTAAGGCACAATTATTGGCCAGGACACTGGGGAGAACTCCCCTGCTCTTCTTCGAAATAGTGCCGTGGGATCTTTTACATCCACCTGAGAGGGGAGACGGGGCCTCATTTTAACGCCTCATCCAAAAGACAGCACTCCCTCAGTACTGCACTGAAGTGGCAGCCTGGATTATGTGCTGAAGTCTCTGGAACCCACAACCTTCTCACTCCGACGTGAGGTTACTACCACTGAGCCAAGGCTTATGAGAGCCACACCTGACCATAGCCTGTAGTTTGCATTTGTTTTGATGTTTGAATTTGAAAACAACTTGCATATTCCTTGCACTGGAGGAAAGAAGCATATTACAGATATTATAACATTTACAGAAGATGAGGACCCCAAAATTCCTTGCAGGTGCCTTCCAAACTGACCCTGCCGAAGTTTGTGGGATCAGTGCACCCGCCTACCCTATTAATTCGGAAAAATCCGGCGCTAGCCCACCATGGGCCGTACGCAGCCCTCCCCACCGCACCCCCCCAACCCCACCACCAACCCAAGCCTAAAGATCAGGGCTGATCATCGACTTCAACTCCACTTTCCTGCCCAATTTCCATATCCCTTGATTCCCCTTGAGTCCAAAAATCTATCTATCTTGGCCTTCTAGGACAGAGAATTCCAAGATTCACAACCTCTGAGTGAAGAAATTCCTCCTCATCTCGTTCTTAAATGGCCTACCCCTTATCCTGAAACTATGCCCCCTAGTTCTAGACACTCCAGCCAGGGGAAACAACCTCTCAGCATCTACCCTGTCAATCCCCTTCAGAATCTTGTATGTTTCAATGAAATCACCTCTCATTCTTCTAAACTCCAGAGAGTATAGACCCATTCTATCAGTCAAAATTTGACACCGAGCCACATAAGGAGATTTTAGGACAGGTGACCAAAAGCTTGGCCAAAGATGTAGGTTTTAAGCAGCGTCTTAAAGGCAGAGAGATGTGAAGAGAATGATCAGTTCTTGTTAAAAAACAGAAACTATTATTTCACACATAAAAATACACAATATGAAAAGCTTTTTAAGTCTCAAAATGTCTCCAGCGTGCCTGATGTGAATCAGGGACATCAGATGAAGACTCTGGAAGTTGATGGAGGCACAATCAGTAGATTAAATATGTAAAAAGCAGTCTTGTAAGTCATCAGCCTCCAGGGTGAATATGTCTCTTGGAATCAGCGTGTTGTCTGCTTCTCCTGTGCTAACCCTGCAATTTTTTACCGAACCATTAAAATGTATAGATAAGCTAAGATTATTTGCCACATTCTTGGCTGAATTCTAATGATGTTATCCTTCGGCAAAATTGCTTTCTGCAGTTCACAATGTGAATGCAGCTTGTGTCAGTAAACATTTGGTGATATTCTGATTGACCCTTCATCTCCCCCAACATACACACACACACAAGGACACACACACACACACACACACACACACACACACACAAAGACACACACACACACACAAAGACACACACACACACACACACACACACACAAAGACACACACACACACACACACAGACACACACACACACACACACACACACACAAAGACACACACACACACACACACACAAGGACACACACACACACACACACACACACACAAAGACACACACACACACACACACACACACACAAAGACACACACACACACACACACACACACACACAAAGACACACACACACACACAAAGACACACACACACACACACACAAAGACACACACACACACACAAAGACACACACACACACACACACACACACAAAGACACACACACACACACACACACAAAGACACACACACACAAAGACACACACACACACACAAAGACACACACGCACACACACACACACACAAAGACACACACACAAAAAACACACACACAAGCACACACTTAAAAACACTCACACACACAAGCACACATGCACACAAAAACACACAAAGACACGCACACACAAAAACACACACACACAAGCACACATGCACACAAAGACACGCACACACAAAAACACACACACAAAAATGCACACAAACAACACAAAAAAAACCACGCACACACACAGTGGCTCAGTATATTTCCTTTCTGGTCTGCTACTAAGGACAATGCTGAGGCAGTATTAAGAACATAAGAACATAAGAAATAGGAGCAGGAGTAGGCCATTTGGCCATTCGAGCCTGCTTCGCCATTCAATAAGATCATGGCTGATCTTCTACCTCATCTCCACTTTCCTGCACTATCCCCATATCCCTTGATTTCCTTAATATTCAAAAATCTATTGATCTGTCTTGAATATACTCGACTGAGCCTCCACTGACCTCTGGGGTAGAGAATTCCAAAGATTCACCACCATCTGAGTGAAGAAATTTCTCCTCATCTCAGTCCTAAATGGCTGACCCCTTATTCTGAGACTCTGACCCCTAGTTCTAGATTCCCCAGCCAGGGGAAACATTCTCCCTGTATATACCCTGTCAAGCCCTGTAAGAATTTTGTATGTTTCAATGAGATCACCTCATTCTTCTAAACTCTAGAGAATATAGGCCTAGTCTACTCAATCTCTCCTCATAGGACATTCCCCCCATCCCAGGAACCAGTCTGGTGAACCTTTGTTGCACTCCCTTTATGGCAAGTATATCCTTCCTTAGGTAAGGAGACCAGAACTGTACACAATACTCCAGGTGTGGTCTCACCAGGGCCCTATATAATTGCAGTAAGACGTCTTTACTCTTATATTCAAATCTTCTTGTAATAAAGGCCAACATACCATTTGCTTTCCTAATTGCTTGCTGTACCTGCATGTTAACTTTCAGTGATTCATTTTCAAGGACACCCAGGTCCCTCTGAACACCAACATTTCCCAATCTCTCACCATTTAAAAATACTCTTCTTTTCAATTTTTCCTACCAAAGTGGATAACTTCACATTTCTCCACATTATATTCCATTTGTCATGTTCTTGCCCACTCACTTAGCCTGTCTATATCCCCTTGATATCCCCTTGAAGCTCTTTGCATCCTCCTCACAACTTACATTCCCACCCATATTTGTATCATCAGCAAACTTGGATATATTACATTTGGTCCCCTCACCCAAATCATTGATGTAGATTGTGAATAGCTGAGGCCCAAGCACTGATTCTTGCGGTACCCCACTAGTTACAGCCTGCCAACCCAAAAATGACCCGTTTATTCCTACTCTCTGTTTTCTGTCCGTTAACCAATCCTCAATCCATGCTAATATATTACCCCCAATCGCATGAGCTCTAATTTTGTTTAATAACCTCTTGTGTGGCACCTTATCGAATGCCTTCTGAAAATCCAAATACACTACATCCACTGGTTCCCCCTTATCTATTCTGCTAGTTACAACCTTAAAAAACTCTAACAGATTTGTCAAACATTATTTCCCTTTCATAAATCCGTGGTGACTCTGCCCAATCCTATTATTTTCTAAGTGCCCTGTTACCACGTCGTTACTAATAGATTCTAGCATTTTCCCTACTACTGATGTCAGGCTAACTGGTCTGTACTTCTCCATTTTCTCTGTCCCTCCTTTCTTAAATATTGAGGTTACATTTGCTACCTTCCAATCTGTGGGAACTGTTCTAGAATCTATGGAATTTTGGAAGATGACAACCAATGCATCCACTATCTCTATAGCCACCTCTTTCAAAACCCTAGGATGTAGGCCATCAGATCCAGGGGATTTATCAGCTTTCAGTCCCATTAATTTCTCCAGTACTATTTTTTTACTAATACTAATTTCTTTCAGTTCCTCATTCTCACTACACCCTTGGTTCTCCACTATTTCCGGGAAGTTTTTTGCATCTTCTTCTGTGAAGACAGACACAAAGGCCACGATTTTATTTCAGGAGGCAGCTTGGAGTCAGGTTGTGTGGTGGGTAGGGATCGGACCCGCTGCCGGCTGGATCCGCACCGGCTTTGAAATTTTAATTCAATTGTCTTGTTCATTTCATTGGGGCGCGCTAGCCGGTCCAAAGCTTGGGATCAGGTCTGTTAGCCGCCTCTGATGATGTCATTATTGTAGTGTCCGCGTACCAATAACACACGGACTGCAGGAGAACGGTAATAACAGGTGTTTACTGAACAGAGGGTATGCTGGAACTGAAAGTACAGAAGCCTGCTACGGCTTTATATACAGGTGTGGTCACTGCCGGTACTGCAGTATAAAAGCAGTTCTCTCTTAAAGGCACATACACAACAATTATTGCTGGTGCTTTTAATGGTCCCATGCAGCCTCAGGCTTTCCGTTGTTGATTCTGCTGGTTTGTGCATGTGTGAGAGCAAGAATGAGTGCTTCCAGAGGCAAGGCAGCGCCACGCTTCAATGAGGACTCCCTCCAAGCTCTTGTTGAGGCAGTAAGAGGGCGCACGGAGATTCTCTTCCCTCCGGATGGCCGGAGGAAGCCTCCTCAGCAGACCAAGACAGCCTGACTGCGCATTGCTGAGGAGGTCAGCGCAAGGTCCATTTGTTCACGCACATGGATTCAGTGCAGGAAACGCTTTAATGGTCTTCTGCGATCATCAAACGTGAGTATCCCATCACACTTACCTTCAATCTGCTTCCCTTCTCTTCTCATCACCAGCAATCTGCTTTGTAAGCCTGCTCCTCCACAAGCCACCTCACCCTTATTTGCCTTGTACCCTTACCTATCCATTTCTCTCTCTGTACTGAATCACTTCACCATCCTGCCTATGCACCCCTCAGACTCGCTCTCACTGTTATGCATTGACAACTAACAACGCACAGGGAGCTAGCTTCCTCTTGGCACCTCACTCCATCTTGGTCTCCCCCTAAGCTTCTATGTTAGGGATTCTTCACACTCACTCTATCACTGTGGTTGAAACTCCGCTTGTGTCCCTCCTTGCAGGAAAAGATAGTCCACAATAAGAGGGAGAGAGCACAGGCAGGAGGAGGCACACCTTGCATCATTGACAAGTGCTGATGAGGCAGTGCACAAAATCTTCGGAGGTGGTGAGGATATGGAAGTGGGCGATGGAGAGACGGGCGCACTAGACAAAGCCGATGACAGAATAGAGTTTCATCCCTCTCATTTACCTTTAATGATTGACTGCAATGTCATATGATGTTCATAGAGATTCCCTTTGTATCATCTGCACAAAAGGATGTATCTGCTACATCAAAATCAGATGTCCAACTCATGCCTTTACTCTCCCACAGGACCATCGAGCCCCCCCACCCCACTGTCCAGGAGGAAGAGCTGGATGACTCCTCAGAGGAACCTGCAGCCTCTGAGGGAGCAGTGTCACCAGGACTCAGCGCACCCAGCACCAGCGCAGAAACGCCCACCTCGGCGGGGCCCTCGTGACTTAGAATAGTGTTGTCACCTGGTGTATCACAGCTCACAAGAGAGCATCAGCAGATGGTGGAGACAGCGACAGCAGTGGAGAGTCCTCGTCGGAGGTCGCAGTACTCTCCTAGCTCTGCTCAGCCTCATGCAGACGCTGTGCCTCTGGGGCCATCCAGAAAGAGAGCGGTTCTGGAACTCCAGGAACAAGTGCAGGAGTCTCTGGAAGGGTTTGCCTCCAGGGTAAGTGCGAGTGTGCAGACAATGGAGGAGTCTATCTCTAACATCAGCACTGCCATTGTGGAGGCAATGGTGCATGAGCGTACCACCATGGAGAGGATGGCAACCTCCATGGATAGGATGGCAACCTCCATGGATAGGATGGCAACCTCCATGGAGGACATAAGTCACCAGAGTAACGAAAACATGGTGACTGTTCAAAATAGATTTTCATCTCTGGAGGAGAGAAGGGCAGCTATTGAGCAGAGACACCAGAACTTCATGGACGTCCTTGTTATGAGGACTGCCAGTGCAGATACGGGTCCTCATGGCCCCCCTGATGCACAGCAAGGTGCTCTCCTGCCACTTGCTAGCACTGAAGTGTGGCTGACCCATGAGAGGGCTGTTGGTGGTCGACAACAAGAAAGTGTGGGCTCCTCTCCAAGCGCTCACATGACTATGCCACTGCGGAGCCCTCTGTAAGATTCGCAAAATTTCTGCATTTCCCCGAAGGCTGTTATTAATAAACGGGATCCTGCGTGGACATTTTAAGTTAAAAAGGGTACCCAAGATGGCGACTGTGCCTCATGGCAGAAAGCCTGTGGGATTCCAAAATGGATTCTGCAACGCAGACAGCTTGGGAGAAATCAAAACTAAGGCTGCAGGCTTTCTGCGAAGAGAAACTTTGTATTTTGGAACCAGACAGGACACTGAATTATGCATTAGACCGAATTGGAGACAAAATCTAAATTCAGTTTAGGCCTATAGTTAAGGCCATCTAGCAGTCTGCATATATTATCGGAAACAGATTAACCGAGCCATCGAGGCTGGACAAGGCCCATCAAGGAACTTTCAGGACAATACAAGTCAATTATTGGGCCGGTAGATGCGATTACCGGCCATCCAAAACCAGTTAATATGGATTGCTACCATTATTTAAAATAGCCCGCCAAGATTAAGACAAAGAACTAACCTGATTTGGCGGGCAGATAAGGTTTTCGACGAAGGTATAATTGAAGGCCCCGGGTAGCATTGAGTGGGTTCGTGGTCTGGAGAGTTGGTGAGTTGTGGGTCGGAGGAGATTGGTGCGTTCGTTGGTTGGTGTGCTGGTGCTGCTCCTCAGCCCCTCGCCCTCGTGGCTGCCGCTCTTTCCCCGTCCCACGCTTAACCCCTGGCCTTTGCCCGTGCCCTTTTCTCACTCCATCTGGAACTGCCCCGACACCGGGTCGGGCGGACATGGACAGATTCAGGCTAGGCGAGGCGGGACGCGATGGGGGGAGAAGGGAAAACCACTGAGGGGCAGACCGGCTGGAGAAGACCAAACGAGGGGAGGTTTCGAATCATCGGGCCTTCAGCCTCGGCCGACCTTCGAATATCTACACACCAAATCAAACTGGCCGCTGTCGATGAAGAACCATCCCTGCAAGGTAAAGTACCCAACAGAGACTTTAACTTTGGGGTACGCGAACCCGGACAACGCCCTTGCAGCGCCTGGAGGCCACGTGATGACAACAAGCTCCAGAGAGCACCAAGAGCGAACCCTGAACCCAACCGCTGTTTTGAGTCTAACAAACCTTTTGATTGGTGAGCATGAAGTTCTGACCCCGCATAGCTTAATCTAGTTAGGTATAGGGGGTGGGATAAGGATAAGGGGATTGTTAAGATATTTGTTTTCCCTCGATGTACCATGTGTTCCCCATTCCCTGCATAAGTATAAGTATTATTATGATTCTCTTGTAATTTTTGCCTGTAGAAGTGTACACTAGTAATTCTTTTCCATGAGATTGTATTAAGTAAGTTTTTCTTCCTCTTCAATAAAATCTTGGTTCTGTTTGCATCCAACCACCTGTCTACTCGAGTCTTCTCTGTACCGCCGCCTTGTACCTAAGTCCAGTGTCTGGAACCCAGGGGCGTGGGAGTGATTCGAACCGCTCACAAAACAGTCAGAGGCATAACTGACTGGGCGCACGCACGCGCCAGGCAGCAACACCAGCACCCGCCACACCACCCCCTACACCTCGTTCAGCGACCCACTTTGCACACCCAACTGAGATGGCAATTTCAGCTCCTGCACAGCCGCAGGAAGAGCAGACTGTTGCCGAGCCCTCCCAGGCTACCAAGCCAAGAGGACGCCCGCCAAAGGCATCTAAGCAGGCGCAGCATCCAAGTGAGCAAGGTGCCTCTACATCTGCTCCATCCACAGGGGAAGCAACATGTAAATGCACATGTAAGAGGAAGATAAAGCACTATTAGTAACAAGGGGACTCATGTTGGTGTTTTGTCATTATTTTTCTGCTTTTACCTAAGAGTTTGCATTGTGATCCTTTTGTCAATGTAGTAAACAATAGTGATGCCAAACAGTTGAATGTGTGGCCTATGTGTTATGGGAAATGGCAAAAGCACATTGAGGGCTCAGGGCGACTGACATTTGTAATGATGATGGTGAAAGTGATAGGAAAGAACTGGTTATAGCAGAGATGGTGTATGACATTGGAGGAAGGTTGCCTATGTAATGTATATACCTTTAAGGGGGGAACTATCTTTTACAGCTCATGTATACTGCAGTACCGGCAGTGACCACACCTGTATATAGCACTGAGTAGTAATCTGTACAGATCAGTTCCCGTGTGAGCCACTTTGAGTAAACACCTGTTGTACCGTTCTCCTGCAGTCTGTGTCTTATTATACACAGACACAACATTGGCGACAAGGCACGTTCGAACCTACCTGCAACTCTGCATCACCTCCCGGGGATTCGTTCCTGGAGATCAGTGGATTGGAGGTCAAGGCCAGAGACTCGGGCGTCGACCATGGGCAACCGCCCAGTCATCCAGCAGAGACTCGAGAATTGCGGGGGAGGCTGTCGAGAGCCAGGCTTGGCTTTCCAGTCGAGGTGGTCCAGCGAAACGGGCTGGCAATAGGTAGTGCGCAGAACTTCCCGGATAGCGGCGGGTTAGAGCCCGACCGAGCGGCACAGAAAAGGGCCGAGCAGCATCGACGGGGGAGAGAGAGAGGGCAGAGCGCACAGGGCGCAGCCGGAGTTCAGGGGCCGAGCAGCGTCGAAGAGAGGGAGAGAGAGACGCGCAGAAACCCGCGAGGCGCCGCCATTGCCACGAGGACCACCGAGAGTGGCATTGGCAGCAGCGCAGGAGAAGCGTGCGAAACCTACAGGGTGCCGCCATTGCCATGAGAACCGGCAGCAGCGGGGGAGGAGGGAAAGCACGGGAGACGCCATTTTAAGCCATTGGGAGACGCCATTTTAAACCACACCCAAAATGCCGAAGAGTGGCAGTATCACCGCGTTTGACAATGAAGTCGAAGATTGGACTACATATGTCGAACGAATAGAGGTATACTGCAAGGCAAATGAGGTGTCAGATGACAAGAAAGCGTCGGTATTGTTAAATTTAATGGGTGCAAAGACGTATGGTTTATTACGAAATCTAGTAACCCCAACGAAGCCAATGGAAAAGAGTTTGAAGACATAGTAACGATACTACAGGAACATTTAAACCCCACACCGCTGCTGATAGCAGAAAGATTCAAGTTTCACAAACGGAACCAGCATAAGGATGAAAGCAATGCTGATTATTTAACAGAACTGCGCAAACTATCGAAACACTGCCAGTTTGGAGCGGGACTGGCAGATACCTTAAGGGACAAGTTTGTGTGTGGGCTTCAAAGTGAAGGAACCCAGAAATGGCTTTTATCTGAAAAGGACCTTACGCTGGAAAAGGCTTTCAGCATTGCGGTATCATATGAAGCAGCAGCATGGGGCGCTGCAGAGATACAACAGAGACCGCAAGAATATGGCACAAACGAAATGTCATATAGAACAGAGAAGTGCTATCGCTGCAGCAGAACAACACACGACCAGAATGATTGCTGGTTCAAAGACTTGGGCCTAGAAATTCATTGACGCCACTTTTGGGGCGCTAAAGTGGGGCGTCCGCTAAAGTTAGCGGCCACCTCCAAATCTAGGCCACTTCTCCGATATTCATTAGCTTCGCCCTACTAGTTCGGGCGAGCGCTAAAACTACTGTTGGACGCCTCTCTTTGGGCGCTAAGCCGGAGGTGGTGATCGATAGCGCCGAGGCCGGGCGCAGCGCAGGTGCAGCCATCTCGTGACTGACAGCAGACACCCTGGCGCCGGCCAGCTCTTAAGGGGGAAGGGTCGACTGTGTCTGCTGCCACGCCCTGGATAGTGGAGCCCTCCAGCTAGGCCTGAACACTGCTGCTGGACCCAAATAGCGCCTGAAGACATGGAGAAGGCCCGTGAACGTGCGCAGCGCTTCTCAGAGCATGATCTGAGTGTGCTGCTTGCTGCTGTGGAGAAGAGGCACCATGTTTTGTACCCGGACAATGGCAAGAAGGCGACGGTCCGCGTCTACAGGAGAGCCTGGAGGCATGTCGCCAGCAAGCTGTCAGCCAACAGCGACGTCCCCAGGACCGGTGCCCAATGCCGCAAAAAGATAAATGACCTCACACGCATTGTCAGGGTGAGTACCCTTTCCAATGACCTCCTCATCCTTGCATGTGCACCTCACATTATGGGCAAAGGGACCTGAAAGCTCTAATGGCCAGCCTTCATCCAGCAGCTATGGCACAGGCATGAGCATCAATTGCACATTCTGCACTGAACACACTGGCCAAGCTATTCCACCATGGGAGGCAGTGCACACCAGATCATGGCGACACACTGGCCAGGCTATTCCACCATGGGAGGCAGTGCACACCAGATCATGGCGACACACTGGCCAGGCTATTCCACCATGGGAGGCAGTGCACACCAGATCATGGCGACACACTGGCCAGGCTATTCCACCATGGGAGGCAGTGCACACCAGATCATGGCGACACACTGGCCAGGCTATTCCACCATGGGAGGCAGTGCACACAAGATCACGGCGACACACTGTACTTAGAGGCCGTCCTTTCTCTTGCAGGCCAAGCTGGCGAATAATCGCAGGAGCCGGACTGCGACCGGGGGAGGACGACCCCATATCCAGCCACTCACCGACCTGCAACATCGTGTGGAGTGCCTCATGGGTCGCCGGGTGATTGGGCCCGTTGCATGTGGAGATGCCGACCCTGTTCTGGGAAGCAATGGTAAGGACATCACCTTTTGCACCTCTCTCGTCCCACTTGCGCATCAGATCTACATCCTTTGCCACTGTCCGACCAATGCGCTGAATGCCACCACTCATGCATCCCGCACTGACGCCCTCTCCTCACTCTAAAGCTACTCTTGTGCCTTCCTGCTTTCAGATGGTCAAGAGGAGGTCCCTCAACTTGCCAGTGACAGACCCTCCGAGGAGGAGCAGGAGGAGGAGCAAGAGGAAGGCGGCCCATCAGGGGAACCCTCAGCCGCGGCCACCCAGGCCAATGTAGGGGACACGTCGTCCCTGGAGGGCAGCGTGGCGGAAGTGTCGAAGGGGAGGGGAGCTCCTGGGGCCTGCGTGCTGCAGAAAGGCGGAAGGGGGGTGGAAGCTCGGCGGCTTTCTCCCCAGAGGGGGGATGCGTCGGAGGGGAGTCCAATTGCTGGGCCCAGCGGCCTCCAGCAACGCAGGAAGGGTCGGCCAGCTCGGCGGCCTTCTCCCCAGAGGGAGAGTCCGGCCTCCAGTCAGGAGATGCTCTTCGCCGAGGAGATGGAAGGCCTCGAAGACTTGTCCGCGGACTCGGAGCGCCGGCACACGGAGCTCATGGCGGCAGTGTCACGGTTGCCTGAGTCCATCGATTCCCTCTCTCGGAGTGTGGCCGAGTTCGGGCCCTTAGAGGCCACCAGTCGGGCGGAATACCGGGCAGATCTTGCAGCGACTGGCCAGGTGATTAGTGGTGCCGTCCAGTCACTGGCTGCTCTGCTGCGGGCAGTGAACAGGTCAACACGGGCACTCACTGCTGCCACACTCGCTGTGTCAGCCAGGCATTGCCAGGGCACCCGGCGCGCTGCAGCAGCACATCGGTCTGTCCCTCGGCAGATTGGTGCGCATGCTGCAGTGCTGGCCCGGGCGAGTGCCAGTGTCTCAGGCGACCAGCGAGTGCCTGCCATCCGCCAGCTTGCCGCCATTCCTCCAGCCGCCACTGCCACTCCCCCAGTGGAGCTGCCAGGAGCTGCTGCAGCGACTGATGCTGGCCAGCCACAGCTGCAGCAATCAACAGCCGGCCGCTCGACGCCCAGACCTCGACTAGGCCGACCACCAAGGGCATCTGCCATCACGACATGTGCCCCTCAGGAGCCTGCCCCCAGCCTTGCAGCAGCCAATGGCCTTACTTTGAGGCGGAGCAGCAGGGCGGGCAGGGGCCACCCAAAGATGGCCAAGGCATCGCCCTAGCGGGCCAAATATTCGAATGTGTGGCCATTTGTGTTTGTTTCTTGAGGCCGAGAATTGGATGTTAGTTTTTTGAAGGCCGATGATGTGATGTTTGTTTTGGACGAAGGCCGACAATGACAGCCATTTTAGTTGCCCTATTTTGTTAATCCTCCCCAGGTTGTGGGAGCGAGTAATGTGTTGGAGTGTTTTTTGGGGGTTTCCTCAGTTTTTGGTTTTCATGTGGGAAGGGCCCAGAGTTTGTACAATAAAGCATTTTATTTATTCACATTGTCCATGTTTGATCTTTGAAGTGTTTGTTGCCTTAACCGGCTGAGGGCTTGCGGAGCGGCTGCAATCATGTTCTATCATTGGCACAAGCCATTCCCTGACAGGGGGCCTAGAAGTGACGTTCAATAAGTCGACGACGGGCGGCCCTTGGACCTTGTGCGTCCCTCCTGGGCTGGTACTCCTCGTCCTCCTCGTCCTCGTCGTCCTCATGCTCCTCCTGCTCCTCCTCCTGAGGTGGTGGTCCAACGTGAGGTGGCAGTGCCTGAGTCCTGCGGATAGCCAGGTTGTGCAGCATGCAGCAAACGACGACGAATTGGGAGACTCGATCCTGCGAATACTGGAGGGCTCCCCCGGAGCGATCGAGACAGCGGAACCGTTGCTTGAGCACGCCGATTGTTTGTTCTATGAGGTTCCTCGTCGCTTGATGGCTCTCGTTGTATGCCTCTTCAGCAGGGGTCATGGGCGCGCGGAGCGGGGTCATGAGCCAGGTACACAAAGGATAGCCTTTGTCCCCGATAAGCCATCCTCTTGGGGGAGGCTGTGCCTGGAACATGTCAGCCACAGTTGTCTGTCGCAGGATAAAGGCATCGTGGCTGCTGCCTGGAAAGCGGGCATTGACAGCTAGGATGCGCTGCCTGTGGTCACACACCAGCTGTACATTGAGGGAATGGTAGCCCTTCCGGTTGCGGTAATCCTCGGCATGCTCAAGAGGTGCCCGCAAATCCACATGCGTGCAGTCAATGGCGCCCTGCACCGTGGGGAAGCCCGCTATTCTTGCAAACCCCACTGCACGCTGCTGCTGCTTGCCCAGGGTCATGGGGAAGGAGATGAATTGATGTCTCCTTCTGAAAAGGGCTTCGGTCACCTGGCGGATGCAGCAATGCACGGCGAACTGGGAGATGTTAGCGATGTCCCCAGTAGCGGATTGGAAGGAGCCGGAGGCATAGAAGTTGAGAGCCACCGTCACCTTCACTGCCACCGACAGAGACGTCCTGCGCATCAGCTGTGGCTGCAGATCTCTCTGAAGCAGCCGGCAGATGTCTGCAACCACCTCCCTTCGGAATCGCAGCCTCCTAACACACATCGCGGCAGACATGGTCAGATAGGAGGTCTGCTGGCGGTATACCCTGCGTGGGTAAGGCCTCAGTTGGCGACGCCTGTTGCCCCCTCTGCGTCTAGCCAGGGCTGCCACTCTCTCACGGCGTCTGTAAGCCCTTCTGGCATAAGGCTGAAATTCAGCGTTGCCACCCAATGCAGCCCCCATTATATGCTGGCAAACACTGAGCTCTGAATGAAGGCTAAGATAATTGGTAAGCTCTGGCCTGAGCCAAAAATACCTGTCCAAGTGTTGGTCCAAACCAGTAAACTCTCCTCCTTGGTCTCTGTCCAAAAAACCGTTGCACAAGAGTGAATGCTGCAAAATGGCTGGCCTTTATACTGCTGGGTAAGTGCCCTTTAATTAGCGCTCCCCCCGGCCCGGATGGCCTGTGTACCGTTCCACTTCACAGTCGCTCGGGACGCCCGGCGCACAATGGGCCGGCGCGAGTGAAGTTCCGGTTTGGGGCGCACAAAGGGCGTTGCACTATTATATGACGTCATGATCTGCGCGCGCAGCAGGGCGCACGCTAAGACTTTGCGCCGGCGCTAAATGTGTCCTGAAGTTGGGGAGAGGCGCACATCGCGCTGCGCCCGGGCGATAAGCGCCTAGCGCTCGAGATCTACTCCCCCTAAGGCGCTAACGGCTGGCGCGCCCAACTGAATTTCTAGGCCAAAGTGTGCAGACAGTGTGGAAAAGTAGGACACATACCACGAGTCTGCAGATCGGGAAAGAAAACCAGCAATAAGAAACCTACCAAAGAAAAGTACAAGAAGGTACATAAGATGATGGAGAATAGTTCAGACGAAAAAAAGAGTGATAACGACTCCGAAAGCAGGGAACTGAGTTGTCTGAAACTACATAATGCGATCACAACGGAGGATCACCGAACCATTTGGGTCACTCTCAAGATAGCAGGAGTCCAGGTAAAGATGGAATTGGACACAGGATCAGCTCTAACAGTCATAAACCGATGGGACTACGAGCGGCTATTCTCACACATACCCTTGAGAGACACAAAAATTATTTTGAAGACGTACACGGGGCAAAAAGTCTACCCCAAAGGAAAAATAAGGGTGACCGTTATATATAATGGTAAGGAAACACCAAAACTAGACCTGTATGTATTGCAAGATGGAGGACTACCATTACTGGGATGTGAATGGATCCGGAAAATACAACTGGATTGGCATTCCATACAGGCACTGACTGTGGCTGACAAAAAGGATGACGACGTCACACCTGGGCGACTGTCAAAGATCCTAACTGACGCGAAAGAAGTGTTCCAGCAAGGACTCGGAACACTAAAAGGCATGACAGCGACGATTAAAATTGAAGAAAACGCAAGCCCAAAATGTTTTAAGGCCAGACCGGTACCTTATGCGATCCGCCCAGCCGTCGAAGCAGAGCTGGAGAGTCTGGAACATTCAGGTGTACTGTCCAAGGTAGACTGGAGCGAGTGGGCTACTCCCGTCGTCCCTGTGATGAAAAAGTCATTGAGCAGCGCGCCTGGGGAACCAATGAAGGTTCGCATCTGTGGGGACTTTAAGGTAACAGTGAACCCGGTCCTTCACACCGTACAATATCCACTTCCGCGGATTGAAGATATTTTCGCCTCACTATCCGGAGGGAAACGCTTCACTAAGATTGATCTGGCCCAGGCGTATCTGCAAATGGAGGTAGAAGAAGCATCAAAAAAATACCTCACAATCAACACCCATAAAGGTCTCTACCAATACAACCAGCTGGTATTCGCGGTAGCATCAGCTCCGGCTATTTGGCAGAGGGCAATGGAACAAGTCCTGCAAGGGATCCCAGGGACCCAGTGTTATTTGGACGACATCCTGGTCACGGGCAAAAATGACAGTGATCACCTTGCCAACCTGGAGCAGGTGCTCACTAGATTGCAGGAATATGGGCTCCGAGCTAACCGCCCCAAATGCAAGTTTTTTAGAAAACAGATCTCGTATTGTGGCCACGTTATCGATAAAGAGGGGTTACATAAGTCCCCAGAGAAGATTGAGGCAGTAGTCAAGGCTCCAGCACCGGAAAATGTGTCACAACTGAGGTCGTTCCTCGGGCTGGTAAACTACTACCATAAGTTCTTGCCAAATTTGTCTACAATGCTACACCCACTGAACACCCTACTGCAAACTGGGGTGCCATGGAAGTGGAGTGACGTGACGAATGTAGACGAGCTTTCCAGAAGAGCAAAACACTAATCACATCGAAAGAGGTATTGGCCCATTACAACCCGGCATTACCAATTCGGTTGGCATGTGATGCGTCACCCTACGGCATTGGAGCGATGCTGTCGCACAAATTCTCGGACGGCTCAGAGACGCCAATAGCCTTTGCGTCATGATCACTAACCTCAGCCGAGCATAACTACGCCCAGATTGACAGGGAGGCCCTCAGCCTAGTGTGGAGAGTGAAAAAGTTCAATCACTATCTGCACGGGCAGAAATTCACCTTGCTGACTGATCACCAGCCTCTTGTCTCCATTTTTAATCCGAAGAAGGGTGTTCCGGTGATGACTGCGCAACGACTACAAAGATGGTCACTTTTTCTAGGGGCACACCACTATGAGATTGAATATAAGGGTACGAAACAGCATTGAAATGCTGATGGGCTATCACGCCTGCCACTGCCTACTGCGGAGGAAGCACCAGCAGTGGATCCTGTCGAAATATTCCATTCGACTATAGTTGAATACCTACCGGTAACTAACGCTTGTATCGAAAAGGAAACCTGAAATGACCCGACACTGTCTCGGGTAAATGATTTGACGGTGAAGGGATGGCCAACACATGGCGACTCACTGTTGCCAGCATTCTCGACAAGGAGAGAACAGCTGTCAGTGTGCCGGGGGACCTTGATGTGTGGATCCCGAGTGGTAATTCCACCCAAGTTAAGGGATAGAGTGCTCAATGAGCTTCATGAGGGTCATCTGGGAGGGGTAAAAATGAAAAGCCTAGCCAGGGCTTATGTGTGGTGGCCGGGAATCGATAAACAAATTGAGGACCTGACCAAGAGTTGCTCAGGATGCCAGAAAGTCCAAAATGCATCACCACAGGCCCCTCTACACCCATGGGAGTGGCCCTCATCTCCATGGCAACGGGTGCATATTGATTTTGCTGGTCCATTCATGGACTCAATGTTTTTAATAGCCGTGGATGCGCACTCGAAATGGCCTGAGGTCATCAAAATGTCCTCCACCACCACGGAGAAAACTATTGCAGTTCTACGGACCATTTTTGCCAGGAATGGCTTGCCAGAACAGATTTGCTCCGACAACGGACCACAGTTTGTGTCCGAAGATTTCCGGAGGTTCTTGAAAATGAACGGGGTAAGGCATTACACATCCGCCCCGTATCATCCAGCCACAAATGGATTGGCTGAGAGGTTCGTACAAACCTTTAAGAAGGCAATAAAGGCTATGTACAATGACAACATTCCGCTACAGCACAAGGTGGACAATTTCCTGTTCGCCTACCGGAATGTGACACATGCAGTCACCAACCAGGCACCAGCCATGATCTTCTTTAACCGAAGGTTAAGATCTCGCCTGGATTTGCTCAGACCAAACGTACGAAGAGATGTTGAGAGTAAGCAATTCCAGCACATCCATGAGAAGCCAACAAGGAGCTTCAATGTAGGGCAACCAGTCTTGGCCCGCGACTACCGAACAAAAAAATGGCAGCCAGGAACGATAGGCACACAGCAGGGCCCACTAATGTACACAGTGGACATTGGGGAGAACATCGTGAGACGCCATGCTGACCAGATCCTAGAGTCACAGGAACAAGTCAACTCCATGCCTCGCCCATACGTACCTGGTGATGAACCCGCCGTACAGGTCGCATCTACCCCAGAAACAGTAGCATCGGAAGCTGATGAACCAACCGACGACAGGGGGCCAGAATCGCCTCCGCACCAAGAGCAAGACACTCGGGAAAGGCGCTATCCAGAAAGGATCAGGAAGCCTCCCCAAAGACTGAATATATAAATAGACTATTTTCAGTTAATGTTGCATGTTAAAAGTGTTAATTGTAATTAGTTTGATATTTAATTGTTAAATGAGTGTTATGGTACTGTTAATCTAAAAGGGGAGGAATTGTAATGTATATACCTTTAAGGGGGGAACTATCTTTTACAGCTCATGTATACTGCAGTACTGGCAGTGACCACACCTGTAAACAGGGCCCACAAGGCACACCTCCTCCTTGTCCTCCTCCTCGTCCTCCTCCTTTTCTTCAGAGGAAGATCTGCAGTGAGCCACGCGGCTGCTGCTCCTCTGATTATGACGACCAGGATGAGAGGACATAAATGGAGCCCATACCGCTGGTAGATATCTCTGTCAAGGAATGGAGGTTGGGAGCACTCAGACAAAGTGGCCAGAGGGTGTTCCAAGGAACTGACACAGCAGATGGATGTCAGACTCTAACCTCACAAGATTAGTTGAGCACGAAAATGTCTCCCACTAAATTGTGGCATGTGACAGAACGAGACATTGCAGGACCGCTTTAAAGCTGCTCGAGCAGCTGGCAACTATTGAGGTCCGAGGTCAACACGCCGCCATTCAACAGGCATCTTTTGATGAAGGCGGGCTGCATCCTGAAAAAGCATGAAAATAGGATCTGCCCTTTAAAATAGCATTAAGCAGGCAGTTAACGACATGTTAACTGCCTTAACTACCTGCCCCATCAGTTCCAGTCGGGTCAGTTTGGGAGCGGCTGACCCGACACTCACGAAAATCGTGTGGGGGTGGGATGGAGGCGGGTTGGGATGGAGGGGGTTGGGATGGAGGCGGGGTGGGATGGAGGCGGGTTGGGATGGAGGCGGGTTGGGATGGAGGCGGGTTGGGATGGAGGCGGGTTGGGATGGAGGCGGGGTTGGGATGGAGGCGGGTTGGGATGGAGGCGGGTTGGGATGGAGGGGGTTGGGATGGAGGCGGGGTGGGATGGAGGCGGGGTGGGATGGAGGCGGGTTGGGATGGAGGCGGGTTGGGATGGAGGCGGGGTTGGGATGGAGGCGGGTTGGGATGGAGGCGGGGTTGGGATGGAGGCGGATTGGGATGGAGGCGGGTTGGGATGGAGGCGGCTTGGGATGGAGGCGGGTTGGGATGGAGGCGGGTTGGGATGGAGGTGGGTTGGGATGCAGGCCGGTTGGGATGCAGGCCAGTTGGGATGCAGGCGGGTTGGGGTGGAGGCGGGTTGGGATGAAGGCAGGTTGGGATGGAGGCCGGGTTGGGATGGAGGCGGGTTGGGATGGAGGCGGGGTGGGATGGAGGCGGGTTGGGATGGAGGCGGGTTGGGATGGAGGCGGGTTGGGATGGAGGCGGGTTGGGATGGAGACGGGGGTGGGATGGAGGCGGGTTGGGGTGGAGGCGGGTTGGGATGGAGGCGGGTTGGGATGGAGGCGGGTTGGGATGGAGGCGGGTTGGGGTGGAGGCGGGTTGGGATGGAGGCGGGTTGGGATGAAGGCGGGTTGGGATGGAGGCGGGTTGGGGTGGAGGCGGGGGTGGGATGGAGGCAGGGTTGGGATGGAGGCGGGTTGGGATGGAGGCGGGTTGGGGTGGAGGCGGGTTGGGATGGAGGCGGGTTGGGATGGAGGCCGGGTTGGGATGGAGGCGGGTTGGGATGGAGGCGGGGTGGGATGGAGGCGGGTTGGGATGGAGGCGGGTTGGGATGGAGGCGGGTTGGGATGGAGGCGGGTTGGGATGGAGACGGGGGTGGGATGGAGGCGGGTTGGGGTGGAGGCGGGTTGGGATGGAGGCGGGTTGGGATGGAGGCGGGTTGGGGTGGAGGCGGGTTGGGATGGAGGCGGGTTGGGATGGAGGCGGGTTGGGGTGGAGGCGGGGGTGGGATGGAGGCAGGGTTGGGATGGAGGCGGGTTGGGGTGGAGGCGGGTTGGGATGAAGGCGGGTTGGGATGAAGGCGGGTTGGGATGTAGGCGGTTGGGATGGAGGCGGGTTGGGATGGAGGCGGGTTGGGCTGGAGGCGGGTTGGGATGGAGGCGGGTTGGGATGGAGGCGGGTTGGGATGGAGGCGGGTTGGGATGGAGGCGGGTTGGGGTGGAGGCGGGTTGGGATGGAGGCGGGTTGGGATGAAGGCGGGTTGGGATGGAGGCGGGTTGGGGTGGAGGCGGGGGTGGGATGGAGGCAGGGTTGGGATGGAGGCGGGTTGGGGTGGAGGCGGGGGTGGGATGGAGGCGGGTTGGGATGGAGGCGGGTTGGGATGGAGGCGGGTTGGGATGGAGGCGGGTTGGGATGGAGGCGGGTTGGGGTGGAGGCGGGTTGGGATGGAGGCGGGTTGGGATGAAGGCGGGTTGGGATGGAGGCGGGTTGGGGTGGAGGCGGGGGTGGGATGGAGGCAGGGTTGGGATGGAGGCGGGTTGGGGTGGAGGCGGGTTGGGATGAAGGCGGGTTGGGATGAAGGCGGGTTGGGATGTAGGCGGTTGGGATGGAGGCGGGTTGGGATGGAGGCGGGTTGGGCTGGAGGCGGGTTGGGATGGAGGCGGGTTGGGATGGAGGCGGGTTGGGATGGAGGCGGTTTGGGTGTCTGAAGCCATTTTTCCTGATTTTTGCTGCCGATCCGTCTCCTCAGGGCTATTAAAATCGAGCCCAAAGAATTTGTTTATTTTCTCTGCCATTTTCTTATTCCCCATTTTAATTTCTCCTGTCTCAGCCTGTAAGGGACCCACATTTATTTTCGCTAATCTTTTTCTTTTTATATACCTATAGAATCTTTTGCAATCTGTTTTTATGTCTCTCGCTACTTTACTCTCATATTCTATTTTCCCTTTCTTTATCAATTTCTTGCTCCTCCTTTGCTGAATTCTAAAATCCTCCCAATCCTCAGGCTTACTATTCTTATTGGCAGCATTATAAGCCTCTTCCTTTGATCTAATACTATCTTTAACTTCTCTTGTTAGCCACAGTTGAACCACTTTTCCTGTGGGGATTTTGTGCCTTAAAGGAATCTATATTTGTTGTAAATTATGTATTAATTCTTTAAATGCTAGCCATTAGCACGATGCCTGAGGCACCACAGGCAATAAAATAATTTTTAGACAGCAAACAACTTGATATTAAATTCTCCCCTTCCGAGTTAAGCACATTACATTGTGGATATAAAATGGTTTTTTTTAAGTATTTTGCTGGCCTATATTTAGCTCTCCCCTTATTGTTGGGTATGGTTCCGTGGGCACTGGTTGCTATCTGGTACCTCACCTGAATGGCAATTATTCATGTATGAGCTTTGCCAGTGAGTGTTGGTAAACTATTCACCCACTAGGGGGGCATCAGCGCTGCTTCTGGTCCCTTTCTGACTGGAAAATGGTCCTTCGCTATGGAGGTCATTTTAATCTAACTCGTGGTCAGATTGGTCGTCCGTTTTACACATCGCCCGATTTTACTTTCCATTCACTTCTATGACTCAAGCACAAGATTACAGAACTTTAAAAAGAAATACACTGGGACTCAGTAGTGCAGCAGGATAAACTAGAAAGAAAGAACTTGCATTTATATCGCGCCCTTCAATACCTCAGGAATGTCTAAAAGTGCTTCATGTTGAGCCTGTGGTTTCAATTGCAGTTATACTGAATAACAGGACACAGACTACAGAAGTAAGTAAACAGGTCTTTAGTGATTGAGGGTCAGGGCTGAACTGGGATACACTTTGCTCTGCAGGGTTTATATACCGGTGTGGTCATCACCGGTACTACAATGTACAGGAGCCATCAAAGAGTAGTCCATCACCTTAAGGTATCCTCTTAAGGTGGTACAGGTTACATACACTACACTTCACAACCAATTAAGTACTTTTGTAGTGTAGTAACTATTGTAATGTAGGAAACACAGCAGCCAATTTGTGCACAGGAAGCTCCCACAAACAGCAATGAAATAAATTACCAGATCATCTGTTTTCAGTGTTGGTTCAGGGATAAATATTAGCCAGGTCACTGGGAGAACTCCCCTCTTTAAAATGGTGCCATGGGATCTTCAATATCCACCTGAGAGGGCAGATCGGTCCTCAGTTTCAACATCTCACCCAAAGAAGGGCATCTCCAACAGTGCAGCGCTCCCTCAGTACTGCACTGGAGTGTTAGCCTAGATTATGGGCTCAGGTCTCATGGAGTAGGACTTGAACCCATGGCATATAAACATAGAAACATAGAAGATAGGAGCAGGAGTAGGCCATTCGGCCCTTCGAGCCTGCTCCGCCATTCAATGTGATCATGGCTGATCATCCAAATTCAGTACCCTGTCCCTGCCTTTTCCCCATATCCCTTGATCCCTTTAGCCTCAAGAAATATATCCAACTCTTTCTTGAATATATTTAATGAACTAGCCTCCACCGCCCTCTGTGGCAGAGAATTCCACAGGTTCACCACTCTCTGGGTGAAGAAATTCCTCCTCATTTCAGTCCTAAATGGCTTACCCCTTATCCTTAGACTATGACCCCTGGTTCTGGACTCCCCGGCCATCAGAAACATCCTTCCTGCATCTAGTCTGTCCAGACCTGACAGAATTTTATAGGTTTCGATGAGATCCCCTCTCAATCTTCTAAACTCCAGTGAGTATAAGCCCAATCGACACAATCTCTCCTCATACGTCATTCCTGCCATCCCAGGTATCAGCCTGGTGAATCTTCGCTGCACTCCCTCCATGGCAAGAACGTCCTTCCTCAGCTAAGGTGACCAAAACTGCACACAATACTCAAGGTGCGGTCTCACCAAGGCCCTGTACAACTGTAGCAAGACATCCTTGTTCCTGTACTCGAACCCTCTTGCTACGAAGGCCAACATACCATTTGCCTTCTTAACCGCCTGCTGCACCTGCATGCTTACCTTCAGCGACTGGTGCACAAGGACACCCAGGTCTCTTTGCACTTCCCCTTCTCCCAATCTATTGCCATTCAAATAATAATCTGCCTTCCTGTTTTTGCCACCAAAGTGGATAACCTCACATTTATCCACATTATAGTGCATTTGCCATGTTTCTGCCCAATCACCCAACCTGTCCAAATCGTACTGGAGTTTCCCGACATCCTCCTCGCAGCTTACCCTCCCGCCCAGCTTTGTGTCGTCTGCAAATTTGGAGATATTACATCCAATTCCCTCGTCCAGATCATTAATATATATTGTGAACAGCTGGGGTCCTAGGACCGATCCCTGCGGTACCCCACTAGTCACTGCCTGCCACTCGGAAAACGACCCGTTTATTCCAACTCTTTGCTTTCTGTCTGCCAACCAGTTCTCTATCCAAGTCAATACCTTGCCCCCAAACCCATGTGCCTTAATTTTGCACGCTAATCTCTTATGTGGGACCTTATCGAAAGCCTTCTGAAAGTCCAAATACACCACATCCACTGGTTCTCCCTTCTCTATTTTACCTTCTGACTCAGAGGTGGGAGTACTACCATTGAGCCACGGCTGAGCAGCTTTACATTGCATCTAACCAGTCCAATGAATACTTCAAAAAGCAAAACACGAGAGGGATTAGAAATTCCACGGTGGGGGGGGGGGGGGGGCGGGGGAGGTGATGGTCGCCCAATCTCCCACCAGAACTTTGGCGGGATATCGGTGAAACTCCGGAGAAATGGTGTAAGTGACCATTTGCACAGTTTCTCCAGAGTTCTGTTGACGTTGCAGTGGAAGTACATATAGGGTACTGCTCCACCTTTCCACCTTTTTCTGTTTTTCTTTTACGAATATTTCATATCAATGCCAGGGGGGGCTTGAAACAGGATGGTGTTTCATTCCCCACTCGCATTCCGCACCTTGATGAGCAAACGAAAAGTTACAATAAAAAAAACTCTACAAGATGGGATGGGTAAGAACTATTGCGATTTTGACTTGTTTAGGTGTGAAATGGCATAACTACTAGAATGATATTAGGGCTTCAAGAAATATCACCTTGCAGTGGTGGGTTTGCGAGGTGTTCAAATGGGGTCGCTAGAGCTGTGAAGGTTAATTCTTACCTTGGGCAAGTGGTTTCTCTCATAGACAGCTTGGCTATTTGCCTCATGCAAGTAATTAAAGAGGCATACCTCAGATGGTCTCTTTCTATTGCCTAAGGGAAAGTTAATTATTTTGAGCCAGTATGTTTATGGGGAAAGTTATACTTGTTGTAGAGAAATTATGCTGAACCTTTATAAAGCACTGGTTAGGCCACAACTGGAGTATTGTGTCCAGTTCTGGTCACCACACTTTAGGAAGGATGTGAAGGCCCTTGAGACGGTGCAGAGGAGATTTACCAGAAAGGTTCTGTGGATGGGGGATCTTAGCTACAAGGACAGGTTGGAGAAGCTGGATTTCATTAGAGCAAAGGAGGTTGAAGGGTGATTTGATAGAGGTGTACAAGATTATGACGGGTTTGGATAGGCTAGACGGGGAAAGGCTGTTCCTACTAGTTGATGGTACAAGGACTAGGGGACACAGATTTAAGGTTTTGGGCAAGAGATACAGGGGGGATGAGAGGAAAATCTTTTTTACACAGCAAGTGGTGAGGATCTGGAATTCGCAGCTGACGGAAGTGGGGGAAGCAGAGACACTCAATGTTTTCAAGGGGAGACTGGATAGGCACTTGAGGGAAATAAACTTGCAGGGCTACAGGGATAGAGCGGGGAAGTGGGACTGACTAGATTGCTCTACAGAGAGCTGGCACGGGCTCAATGGGCCAAAAGGCCTCCTTCTGAGCCGTATAACTCTATGGGGGAAAAATTGGGTTGCTTTGCGCCTCCCGTTAGCGCCCGGGCACGGCGATGTTTGCACCGCTCACGAAATTGACCAGACATTCTGCGGGGGCGCTAAACACTACTGCCACGATTTCCTGTGCCCGCAGATCGTGACGTCAGTTGAGTGTGCAATGCCCCAGTAGCGGCCTGGACCGGATATTGAGTGGCGCCCCTTGTCTTACCGCCTGCCGCTAGCAATGACAGGTTGAGGGGAGCATTTTGCTATTGGGAAGGGACTGGGGGAGCACTATTTAAAGGCAACCGCTTCCTGCCTTTTTTTGTCGGCGACATTTTTGTACCACGCATTCTGAGAGAGAGAGAGAGACTTCTGGAGAGATTCAACGCTGTGTGAAGGAGTTTTGGGTACTGAGCAGCACTTTGCAGGTTCATTTTGATTTGACCTTCCTTGCATCGATTTAGAAGAGACTATGGGGGCTGCACTCTGAGCTCTTTCCCTGGGCCTCTCCATTGTTCTTTCCAGCAGTTTTGATGTACAGGTCTCTCCAGGCTGAGGTTCAAGGCTGCAATGAGCAGGGTGTGGATGGAGAGCAAGATCAACCCTCCCCTTTAAGAACTGGCCAGCGCCAGTCTGTCTGTGTTCCATTGTTGACTGACATCACATGAGCTTCGCCAGCGCTCTGCGGTAGCACCTCGCTCCTCGGCGTTAGCGCCTTAAGAGAGGTGCGTACCCTGATTTAGCACTCCAATCACCTCCAGGGGCGATAGAAGCCAAGTTTGCAGTCGGAGGCGATAATTAGTGCCAGGCTCTAAACTTTGCGCCTGGCCGAAAACTGCACCCCAAACGGGGCGATACCGAATTTCTCCCCCTATGACTTTTGATGGTGATTTGATGAAAGGGCGACAGTGCAAGACGTGACTGATGGTTCTAGCTTTCTTAGAAAAGCCTAACTGGCAGACCATTCTCAAAGGGGCCTCAACTTTAAATTTCTCATCCTTATGTTCAAATCCCTCCATGGCCTCACCCTTCCCTATCCCTGTAACCTCCTCCAGCCCTACAACCCTCTGAGAACCCTGTGTTCCACCAATTGTGGTCTCTTGTGTATCCCCGATTTCCTTTGCCCCACCATTGGCGGCCATACCTTCAGTTGTCTAGGTCAAAACTCTGGAATTCCCTCCCTATGCCTCTCCACCTCTCTCTCCTCCTTTAAGACGCTCCTTAAAACCTACCTCTTTGACCAAGTTTTTGATCATAGAGTTATACAGCACAGAAAGAGGCCCTTCGGCCCATCGTGTCCGCACTGGCCATCAAACCCTGTCTATTCTAGTCGCATTTTCCAGCGCTTGGTCCGTAGCCTTGTATGCTATGGCATTTCAAGTGCTCATCTAAATGCTTCTTGAATGTTCTGAGGATTCCTGCCTCTACCACCCTTTCAGGCAGTGAGTTCCAGATTCCAACCACCCTCTGGGTGACAAAGTTTTTTCTCAAATCCCCTCTAAACCTCCTGCCCCTTACCTTGAAACTAAGCCCCCTGGTTATTGACCCCTCTACTAAGGGGATAAGTTCCTTTCTATCTACCCTATCTATGCCCCTCATAATTTTGTACACCTCAATCATGTCCCCCCTCAGCCTTCTTTGCTCTAAGGAAAACAACTCCAGCCTGTCCAGTCTCTCTTCATAGCTGAAGTGCTCCAGCCCAGGTAACATCCTGGTGAATCTCCTCTGCACCCTCTCCAATGCAATCACATCCTTCCTATAGTGTGGTGACCAGAACTGCACACAGTATTCCAGCTGTGGCCTAACTAACGTTTTGTACAGCTCCATCATAACCTCCCTGCTCTTATATTCTATGCCTCAGCTAATGAAGGTAAGTATCCCATATGCCTTTTTAACCACCTTATCTACCTGTCCTGCTGCCTTCAGGGATCTATGTACATGCACACCAAGGTCCCTCTGATCCTCTGTCCTTCCTAGGGTCCTACCATTCATTGTGTATTCCCTTGCCTTGTTCGTCCTCCCAAAATGCATCACCTCACAATTTTCAGGGTTATATTCCATTTGCCACTGTTCTGCCCATCTAACCAACCCGTCTATATCGTCCTGTAGCCTGAGGCTTCCCTCCTCGCTATTTACCACTCCACCAATTTTCGTGTCATCTGCGAACTTACTGATCATACCTCCTACATTCATATCTAAATCATTAATGTACACTACAAACAGCAAAGGACCCAGCACCGATCCCTGCAGTACACCATAGGACACAGGCTTCCAGTCACAAAAACAACCTTCAACCATCACCCTCTGCCTCCTGCCACTAAGCCAATTTTGGATCCAATGTGCCAAATTGCCCTGGATCCCATGGGCTCTTACCTTCTTGACCAGTCTCCCATGTGGGTCTTTGTCAAAAGCCTTACTGAAGTGCATGTCGACTACATCAACTGCACTACCCTCATCCACACACCTAGTTACCCCCTCGAAAAATTCAATCAAATTGTTTAGACATGATCTCCCCCTGACAAAGCCATGATGACTATCCTTGATTAATCCTTGCCTCTCCAAGTGGAGACTAATTCTGTCCCTCAGAATTTTTTCCAATAATTTCCTTACCACTGATGTTAGGCTCACTGGCCTGTAATTCCCTGGTTTATCCCTACTATTCTTCTTGAATAATGGTACTATGCTAGCTGTTCTATAATGGTACTACTTTAGCAGTTCCCCTAATATCTCCATATGTGGCTTGGTGTCAAATTGTATCTGATAACGTTCCTATGTAGTGCCCTGGGACATTTTACTATGTGAAAAGGTGCTATATAAATGCAAGTTGTTGTTGTTATGTTGGCCTCTGATACCAGATAATGGAAAAACTGTAGTAAAGTTGTGGTCAAGGTTTCAAACTCATCCTATTCTTCTTGTACATGGACTGTCTGATAGAACTTGCAGACTTGGTGCCCATGGCATGTCTCCAGTAGTGGGCCATGTGGTCAATTTTGAGCGCCCTCACCTGGCATTAACGGGGCGGTAAGGGCCTCAAAATTGGGTCAGTAGCCTTACCGTCCTGCTAACACTCCATTTTGAAAGAGACCAACCGCCGGGTGTCCAAAAATATAACCGCCAGTGCTCTTGCTGTTGATCGGTATGCACTGATCCACAACTGCAAAGTGCACACATGTGGGCATCAGATGAGGGGAGAATCTGGCATGGATTTGATGATCCCCATAGTCAAAGAGCTGGAAAGAACGGTCACTTCAGCAAGATACCAGGGAACTGCTAGCGCCTGCAGAATTGTACCCCAGCATGAGTTAATGCCTTCAAGAGAGGGTGGGGAGGTTATTGTAAATTAATAAAATGAATAAAATTGAAATTTGCTGTTCATGTACCAGCAGGTGAAAGGTCGAAACAAGACCCAGTGAACTCCAAGTTGAATAACATTTCACCATATTAGGGGCAAGTACAGTATTAGGTTGAAAAAGAATCAATGGGTTTGATTCAAATGATAGGGCTGATTCCCTTATTTGCGTGTCCCAAGGGAGAACTGGTTGTGAAATTATGGGCCCATAGCCTCCTTCATAGTGTCTGAGTCAGAAGGTCGTGAGTTCAAGTCCCACTCCAGAGACTTGAGCACAAAATCTAGGCTGACACTCCAATGCAGTACTGAAGGAATGCTGCACTATCGGAAGTGCCACTTTGTGGATGAGATGTCAAACTGAGGTCCTGTCTGCCCTCTCAGGTGGATGTAAAAGATCCCATGGCACTATTTGAAGAAAAGCATGGGAGTTCTCCCTGGTGTCCTAGCCAATATTTATCCCTCAACCAACATCACAAAAAAAAAGATTCTCTGGTCATTATCATGTTGCTGTTTGTGGGAGCTTGCTGTGTGCGCTTGACTGCTGTGTTTCATACATTACAACAGTGACTACAATTCAAAAGTACTTCATTGGCTATAAAGGGCAATGGGATGTCCTGAGATCGTAAAAGGCACTGCCTAAATGCAATTTATTTATTTATTCATTTCTTTCTTTCTTTTTAAATGGATGAAAAATCAACACCTGGGGGCCACGCAATTTCCTCACCAGCACTCCTCTCCGTGTTGCTCCTTGCTGATGACCCTGATCGGGGAATCAGCCATATACTTTCTCCACTGAGATCATGGAAACACAGTCTGGAAACCCAAGTTACCACAGAGCTAACAACAGAAAACGCTGTTGTTGTTATTTTGGATTTCCAGCATCCGCAGTATTTTGCTATTGTATTACCACAGGGCTAGTTGTTGCTGAACTGGGGAAGCAAACAGCATCATCCCAGGTTTAGGAGTAAAACATTTAGTTGATATCAGACTAATCTGTATGGAGACATTGCTTCTCAGCCTCGATCTACACTGGGGAGGTGAAACTCCTCCTGCTTATTTGGAGAATTAATTTGAATTGCTTTGAGCAAAGTTCATGGTGCATATTTCTGAAGATGGGTTTGTTACTGGCATTGGGTGTGAGTGGAATTTGTCGTGTGGAATGAATATGAATTACAAATTGATAAGACGAATATTTAAATAAAGACAGTAATACAAACAAAGGGGGTGGGGAAGATTTCTATACTTTGCTACTCATTGCAAAATTGTTCCGTGCTCTGTAGATACACTCCTTAACAGTTTTGCTATTTTGGTGAGCAATTCTCCAATTGTATAAAAATAAACAGAATTAATGGGGAGCTGTTGTGCAATGATAAACACAATCCTCTGCTGATTGTTGGTAACTATATACTGCAGAGTTATGGAGAAATGCAGCTTATCAGTGTCTTCTGGGCGGTTTCATACTTTCCCCTTCCTTCAGTGAATTCTGCACAGGAGTAACAGTACAGGGCTATCAATCAATTCAGTCTGCAACTTTGCTTTGCAACTGTTTATCATATTTTGGATCCAAAGAAAATGTGCTTCCATGGTTGAACATAAGAATGATGCACAAATGACATAACTGATTGATATCCAAATATCAAGTGTACACAACATTTTTAAACATTGCAATTTTTTTTGTACCACTTCCTTCCATTTTTGCTATTGTGGCGGTTCCACCGGGTGTCCCTTACTATGTATATACATAATTCCCTTTAACTTACCTTTGTATGTACATAACTTACCTGTTTGGGCCATTGCCCCTTTAAGAACGCGACGTAACGCACTGATGTCACGTCACGCATCGCGTAACACACCGAGATGCGAGCCGACCCAGCTCGGCCTTACACTCTCCCGACGGTCGCCGGCACAACTCAGCCTCCCGCTCCTGCGGTGGCCGCCGGCCCGGTTCGGCCTCCCGTGCCCGCGATGGCCGCCGGTCCGGTTCGGCCGCCTGCTCTCGCGACTTCGGCCGCAACGGCCAGCCACAGCTACACGCCGATGCAACAGCGCAGGTCACGTGACCGCCCAAGCGTGGGCAAACGCGCTAACACCACGACGCGGTCACGTGACCACCTAAGCGCGGGAAAACGCGACCGAGCGTGATGACGTCATCACGCTCGCCACAGGACTGCGGAGTCAGTCCTCGTGGCATCCCCGCTGGGGAAAGACCTACTTCACGGTGCTCCTGCATCCAGCCGCCTTACCTGCTGTATTTCATCTGTTCTTGTAAATAAACAACTTCTAGATTGTTCTCCTGAAGTCGAACTCGATTATTTAGTAGTCATTCGTCCGATACCTACCTAGGTGAATACGAACTGCTACATTGGTGACCCAACGACGTGAGTGCGGGGGCTCATCAATACCTACATTGGTGACCCCGTATCCGTGAACGTTTTTCACAGACGAAACGCACAGCCTGACCCTCGTCTGCACAGAAGACAACCAACGAACAATCGACGAACAACAGCCGACGAACACCAGTTCCTACATTGGCAACCCAGTCTTTGCGAACGTATTCGCAAAGGAAGCGCAGCCAACAACACCTACATTGGAGACCGATTTTACAGAGGTAGAGCACGACCAACGGCAACCGTCGAACACAAACGGCGACGCCTACAACTGGTGAGTTTTGTGATCGTCTTTCAAAAAAGAAGCACGCTATGGAAGCATCAGCCGTTTCGCTGTCACTACCGCCATTCGGGGAGCTGCAACCACCCTCGTGCTTTCTAAAGGTAGAAGCCCCGTACGCCGGGAACATCGATGCAGCACAGACCACGCACGTGCTTACGGTCTCCGTATTCGATATTTCTACCGCCACACGGATCGTCCGCCTCTACGGCATCTCCCAGCGCAACAGCAAGCATGAATCCTTCCAAGCGCGAGGTCCGCAGGTTTTCGGGCCCGCAAGATCGGAGCGCGCCCCCGCGGAGATGCCACGAGGACTCGCTCCTCTCGAAACACGGGGACCCATCCCTCGCGAACCACGAGGACTCGCTCCTCTCGAAACACGAGGACTCGCTCCTCTCGAAACACGAGGACTCGCTCCTCCCGAAACACGAGGACCCATCCCTCGCGAACCACGAGGACCCATCCCTCGTGAAGCACGAAGACTCATTCCCCGCCGCCGACGCACCAGCCCATCAGCCTGCTGGTTGTGTTACCTACCACGCTTTTCGGCGAGACAAGAAGCGTTGCCGCCTTCTTGGCAGTTTTTCCACTAAAGTCAACTGCAACTAAAAGCGTTGCCGCCCTCCAGGCAGTTTACCCCTACCGAAATTCACAACAACCCGGACCGTTGCCACCCTTTCTCCAGTTTTCTCCTTAACAAACGCAAACATCTACTGACGCTGCAAACAACGAGGACGGGTCCAACGGGCATCCCGCGGCCGCGATCAGCCACGTGAAAGTTGCTGTCCTCACCGATCACTGATCAACGCAGCAACTTTTCACCCTCCGTTGTGTTATCGTCATAGCACTATGGCACGCACCATTCCGTGCGTTCCAGCCTCCCGAGGTTTCGCTCACCTGTCGGCGAGTTCACCGACCTCGCCTGTCAAGTCCTTCTGGATCGCTCGTTTGGCGTTCCTGCAGAGTTCGTCAGAACAAGGACTTGTTTCAACATCAACGGAGACATCGCCCGCGTCCGCCCAACCTGCCCGTCACTCTGACAAGGCCTGCTGTTTCGCACGTCTCCACAGTCCTTCGCCTGATGGATACGTTTTATTCGCCACGACGTGCGTAAGGATCCACTTACGACCAGCATCTTCAGACCTGGCCCGCCAAGTCGAGGCAGCATGCCCGCCAAGACCACTAGCTCGTCAGACCATCTCATCTTTGGACTTTCGTTAAAGCGAATTCTGGGGGGGGCGCATGTGGCGGTTCCACCGGGTGTCCCTTACTATGTATATACATAATTGCCTTTAACTTACCTTTGTATGTACATAACTTACCTGTTTGGGCCGTTGCCCCTTTAACTTACCTGTTTGGGCCGTTGCCCCTTTAAGAACGCGACGTAACGCACTGACGTCACGTCGCGCGTCGCGTAACACACCGAGATGCGAGCCGACCCAGCTCAGCCTTACACTCTCCCGACGGTCGCTGGCACAACTCGGCCTCCCGCTCCTGCGGTGGCCGTCGGCCCGGTTCGGCCTCCCGCGCCCGCGATGGCCGCCGGCCCGGTTCGGCCGCCCGCTCTCGTGACTTCGGCTGCAACGGCCAGCCACAGCTACGCGCCGACGCAACGGCGCAGGGCACGTGTCCGCCCAAGCATGAGCACACGCGCTAACATCACGACGTGGTCACGTGATCACCTAAGCGCGGGAAAACGCGACCGAGCGTGATGACGTCATCATGCTCTCCACAGGACTGCGGAGTCAGTCCTCGTGGCGTCCCCGCTGGGGAAAGACCTACTTCACGGTGCTCCTGCATCCAGCCGCCTTACCTGCTGTATTTCGTCTATTCTTGTAAATAAACAACTTCTAGATTTTTCTCCTGAAGTCGAACTCGATTATTTAGTAGTCATTCGTCCGATACCTACCTAGGTGAACACGAACTGCTACACTATTTCCTTAATGCTCCAGGCTGCTTATTTTGGGGGGTTTTCGTGATGGATGTGGCTGGTGTTTTGTCCTCAGTGAGTCAGAAATCCAGCCATGTGTTTCCGTTGGCAGTTGGGGAGCAGCTGTTACACAATACGGGCTAGGAATTGGTTTCAGCCTGTTTTTTGGGTGCAGAATGGTCAGAACATTGGGAGCGCGCACCAGAACCCAGAGGACCAAGACTCAACTGAAATTGGGCTTCGGCCCTCATCAGCGTATTTTCAGCAAGGTGTGAATGCCAATCATAGATAAGGACTAGCTCTTGTGTGTGTCGGTTGGCCCAAAATATCTGAGGTGTATCAGAGAGAGAAGTGCAACAAAGCACCAAAACAATGGGGGGAAATCTTAACCCCCCCCCCCCCAAAACGGGTGGATTTGTTTCAGGTGGGAAGTAAAAAATCTCAAATCTGAACCCAACCTGCCTCGAATCTGCCCGGTTTAAACGGAGGTGGGACAAGGGGGCGGCTGACCAATCCACTCGCAGGAGGCGGGTCAATCATTTAAATATTTTAATGCAGCTTCGTGCCTCAGACTTTTTCTCTTTTCCAGCTTTAATGCTGGCCGGCCAAGAAACCTGGCAGCTAAAGGAAGGCGACGATGGCTTGATGGAAAGGGTAAGAGTTTTTCCAGCACTGCTTGTAGCCAAGAGGAGCAGGACTGCTTCCCCTCAGCCCACCAAGCAAACCCGTTAACTCCCCCTGCGATCAGCCATCCGCTACCCCCCCCCCCCACCCCCGCGTGAACCGATGTCCTCCCGATGTCCTCCATGGCCCGCGATCTCCTCACGGACTCCGCCCCCCATGTCCTCCATGGGCACCCCACGATCTTCTCCCCTCCTCACCCAATCGCTTTGGCTCCTGCCACAATATTCTCCCCTCCTTGCCTGATCTCTCCAGCTCCTTCTGCAATCTTCTCCCCTCCTCCCCCCATCTCTCCAGCCCTCCACAATCTTCTCCCCTCCTCCCCCAATCTCTCCAGCTCCTTCTGCAATCTTCTCCCCTCCTCCCCTGATCTCTCCGGCCACACCCATCGATGCACACCCCCAACCAGCGATTTTTCCCTCCCTCCTCTCTGCTCCCTGGCTGCGGCCTGTGCCGCAGGCCTACCCACCCAACAGACAGCTAGCCAGCCTTTCAATCTGACTGGCTGCAGCCGGGAAACGGAGTCCAAAAATGTTAATCAGGTCCTGCCGTTAAATTCAGCAGGACTTGATGGAAACCCATTCTTCTGGGTTTCCCGACTGCCAAACTGTTCATGCAACTATTGTAACATGGAATGAATTATTAAATTCCCAATGATATCTTTTATTCTATTCTCATACACTGGTTAACTTACCCCCCCACCATCCTCCTTGCCTCCCTGTTAATATCGGGGCCAAAGAATCCATCTCGATGTTAGAAATTAGCGTATCCAAAATATATGGGGTTATGCGAATGAAACTGTGACGCGAATAATACTGTATTTACATGGCTATTAGAACTTGAGACAAAAAGTCTCTTCAGACTGGTGTTAGAATAACTGGATAGATGCTTAGAATTTGCTTATGTTTTGGTTCCCTGCAGATGTTATAACATTTTGCACTGTGACAGTCACATATGACCTTGTTTCCAGGCTAGCTGTCTGCTGTTGAGTGCTAGGAAGGTTGTTTTATGTAGTTTTAATTTGGCCAACCAAGGCCCAACGCCAATGTTTCTTCCATTACTGCTAATAACCATATTATAATGCTAAGTTAGGATTTTGACTTTGTTTAACAAAACTGCTTTAAAGTGCGTAAGTTAACCAGTGTATGAGAATAGAATAAAAGATATAATTGGGAATTTAATAATTCATTCCATGGTACAGTAGTTGCATGAACAGTTTGAACATAAATAACTGATAACAAACAATTGCGAACATCTGATGGCTGAGAATGGCATGTCTGACTCCAAACTAGGGAGAATAGGAACAAAGGAGATAAGCGAAATTCCGATATGTAGGCCTTCAAAACGTATAAACAATAAAGCATGTGTAATGAGGGAGGGACGATCTTCATCTCGAAGTTAAGACAAAGAACTCGACGTGCCATTGGGCACTATGGTTTAGGAAGAGCTCTTACAGATTAAATGGCACTGTCCATATTTTACATCAGGCCCACCCCTAAAAAAGGGTGTAAGAGAAAGACTTGAAAAGCCCTTAGCACAGACGGTGGAGAGGAGAGTCATACAAGAGTGAGGCTGGTCTAACGCTCTTCCGGGAGCGAACTCAACCCATTCTTGGAGATTCTAGACGAGAGGAAGGAAGGCCGTAAGCTGGAGAACTGTTCGCGCACACCAGCCATCTGTCTGATCGGGACCAATACCAGCTGCTTGTCACGGTCGTATGTTTTTGCTGTATCACTAGTGTGTTATATTCCGTCTTAAACTCTGATTAAACACAATATTCCCACCATATTGGTTTGCAGTCGATCCTGATTATCTGAAAGACCAGGGATAAGCTAATATCAACAAATTGGCTAATCTCAACACGATGGAGAAGTATCATGAAGGACCAAGAACCAGGATTCCACTACATTGGTTGAGTTCTGATGAAAGGCCATCGACCTGAAACGTTAACTCTGTTTCTCTCTCCACGGATGCTGTCTGACCAGCTGAGTGTTTCCAGCATTTTCTGTTTTTATTACAGAGGTTCAAGGCCTGTTCAATTAATGTGACATCAGGTGGAAAATAACTCATGCCCGCCAACATCAGACTGTTGTTAACAGATAACCTACTACATCAGACTGTCATTAACAAATACCTTCTAACATTGGACTGCCATTTGCATGTACCAACATAAGAACCATTCAGCCCCTCAAGCCTGTTCCGCCATTCTATTAGATGATGCCGATCTGTACCTCAATTCCAGTTACCCGCCTTTGTTCCATATCCCTGGACACCCTTACCTAACAAAAAACTATCAATCTCAGTCTTGAAAGCTCCAATTGACCCAGCATCCACAGCCTTTTGGGGGGAAGGGAGTTCCAATTTCCACTACCCTTTGTGTGAAAATGTGTTTCCTGATTTCACACCTGAATTGCCACTTCTAATTTTTAGATTGTGCCCATTTGTTCTGGATTCCCCCACCAGAGGAAATAGTTTCTCTGCATCTACCCTACGGAATTCCTTTATCATTTCTAACACCTTCATTAGATCACCCCTCAACCTTCTCAGCTTAAGGGAATACAGGTCAAGTTGAGCCATATTTATTTAAGTAGCTGAGGGAAAAATAACCAATTTGAATTGTGCTGCAAACAGGATTCATTTCAGTAACCAGGAAGGGATTAAACTTATCTTTGTTGATATATTCTAAAAAAAAATCTGCAAATATTGGGAATCTGCAATAAGAACAGCAAGTGCTGGAAATACACAGCAGATCTGACAACAACTGAAAAGAGAAGAGACAAGTTAACTGACAGGATAACAGAACGGTGCAGATGAGCAATCTACAACTGATATGTTAACCAATCGTTTCTCCTTTCAGATGTTGTCAGGCCTGCTATGTAATTCCAGCACTTTCTGTTGTTATTTTCATCTTTGGTAAGGTCCCAGAGAGGCACTTGAAACGACAAGGGCTGCATCAAGCAAAGGGACATGAATTCAAATGGAAAAAAAAATGTACGTTACAGTCGAATGCATGCTGCATAGAACAATGAGATAAATCATAGGCTCACGTACAGTTCTGCTTCTCAAGGCAAAAAAGTAAAAGGATTGAGGAGTTGAATTATTGATGAGCGACAAAGGTTTTATGGTAATTTTCTAAAGAACACCTCCCAGATGATGAAGCATGGAGTTGGCTGTCAGTCTCTCTCGAATCTCTGTTTCTACTGAAGCTGCAAATCAAACTTATTGCAAATTTCCAGCTAATTTGCGTCGGCTATATAGAGGAAATGGCAGAGGCAGAAAGAAATGATTGCAATTGTCTCTGTAAATCAGGCTGACAGGAGAATTTATCAATAAAGTACTGAGTGGGCAGCTGCCTGTTTCATGAGCGGAAAATAGAATCATAGAATGTTACAGCACAGAAAGAGGCCATTCGGCCCATCGTGCTTTTTGAAAGAGCTATTCAATTAATCCCACTCCCCTGTCCTTTCCCCATAGCCCAGCAATTTTTTTCCCTTTACAAGAATTTATCCAATTCCCTTTTGAAAGTTATTATTGAATCTGCTTCCACCACCTTTCTAGGTAATGCAATCAAGATTATAACAACTCGCTGCATAAAAAAAATTCTGCTAATTTCCCCCTTGAATTTTTTTACCAGTTACCTTAAATCTGTGTCCTCTGGTTACCGAAGCATCTGCCACTGGAAACAGTTTCTCTTTATTTACTCTATCAACACCCTTCATGATTTTCAACACCTCTATCAAATCTCCCCTTAACATTCTCTACTCTAAGAAGAACAACCCCAGCTTCTTTAATCTCTCCATATAACTGAAGTCCCTCATCCCTAGTGATGTAAGAAAACTACTAGGCACTTAGTCTAAGCGTTAAACAAAGCTTTAATCAACTGTTTTACAACATGGAGGTCTAGTTGTGTCCTTCACTAGTTCCTGTTAAGAATGTCCTGTGCAAGCTGGGCCCGTGCCCAAGTATTTATACTCTCCCTGGACAGCGCCACCCGCAGGCTGCTCAGTATTATTTCTTAAGTTTTTCTTTCATGAATGACTGATTCATGTCGCCTAGAACCATTCTAGTGTGTATTTTTTTTCGTTGTGTTTTATATATTTTTTTAAATTTTCTCCCTTCTCCTTCTCACAAAGCCTTCCAGTTATTACTCACCTTTTCTGCCCAAGAGCCATTTCTCCCTACTACCCTGTGGGATAGCAGCGAACCTCCCATCAGGCAACTCCCTATAATGGGACAACCGAGATCACAAATTTACCCCATGGGGAACCGCCCTACAGTATCACACTGTTGTCACCACACTGTCAGCTGTGGTTCAGTTGGTAGCATATTCGCTTCGGAGTCAGAAGGTTGTGGGTTCAAGTCCCACTCCATGGGACTTAAGCACATAAAGCTAGGCTGACACTCCAATGCAGGGAGTGCTGCATTGTTGGAGGTGCCGTCTTTCGGATGAGATGTTAAATCGAGGCTCCGTCTGCTCTCTCAGGTGGATGTAAAAGATCCCGCGGCACTATTTCGAAGAAGAGCAGGGGAGTTATCCCTGGTGTCCTGACCAATATTTATCCCTCAACCAACATAACAAAAACAGATTACCTGGCCATTATCACATTGCTGTTTGTGGGAGCTTGCTGTGTGCAAATTGGCTGCCGCATTTCCCACATTACAACAGTGACTGCACTTCAAAAATACTTCATTGGTTGGAAAGCGCTTTGAGATGTCCAGGTGGTCATGAAAGGCGCTATATAAATGCAAGTCTTTCTTTCTTTGTGGCACAGCGAGAGTTGTCCACATCAGTAAAATGTTAGGAGTGGGACATGTGACCAGGAAGGGTTGCACAGAATTTAAGACGCATCTGAAGATATGCAGGGAAAGATTCCCTCAGTCCTCAAGAGGAATGATATGTAAATCTGCTGATGACACCAAATTTGGGGCATTGCAAATTGTGATGACAACTACAAGAGAACCTAGACAGGTTAGCGTAGTGAGAAGATAGAGAGAAATATGGAACAGTACGCTTTGGGTAAAAGAACAGTGAAGGGGTGTGTACCCTTAATGGCAAGGTTTTTAACAGAGAGCATAAATCATAGAATGGTTACAGCACAGAAGGAGGCCATTTGGCCCGTCGAGCCCGTGCTGGCTCTCTGCAAGAGCACTTCAGCTAGTCCCACTCCCCCACCCTTTCCCCGTAGCCTGCAAATTTTTTCCTTCAGGTACTTATCCAATTCCCTTTTGAAAGCCACGATTGAATCTGCTTCTACCACCCTTTCAGGCAGTGCATTCCAGATCCTAACCACTCGCTGCGTAAAAAGGTTTTTCTTCATGTCGCCTTTGGTTCTCCTGCCAATCACCTTAAATCTGTGTCCTCTGGTTCTCGACCCTTCAGCCAATGGGAACAGTTTCTCTCTATCTACTCTGTCTACACCACTCAGATTTTGAACACCTCTATCAAATCTCCTCTCAACCTTCTCTACTCTAAGGAGAACAACTCCAGCTTCTCCAGTCTATCCATGTAACTAAAGTCCCTCATCCCTGGAACCATTCTTGTAAATCTTTTCTGCACCCTCTCTAAGGCCTTCACATCCTTCCTAAAGTGCGGTGCACAGAATTGGACACAATACTCCAGCTGAGGCTGGACCAGTGTTTTAGAAAGGTTCATCATAACTTCCTTGCTTTTGTGCTCTATGCCCCCATTTATGAAGCCCAGGATCCCATATGCCTTTTTAACTGCTTTCTCAACCTGCCCTGCCACCTTCAACGATTTGTGCACATATACCCCAAGGTCTGTCTGTTCATGCACCCCCTTTGGGATTGTACCCTTTAGTTTATATTGCCTCTCCTCGTTCTTCCTACCAAAATGTATCAATTCGCACTTTTCCACATTAAATTTCATCTGCCCAGTGTCTGCTCATTCCACCAGCCTGTCTGTCCTCTTGAAATCTATCACTATCCTCCTCACTGTTCACTATACTTCCAAGTTTTGTGTCATCTGCCACTTTTAAAATTGTGCCCTGTACACCCAAGTTCAAGTCGTTGATATATATCAAGAAAAGCAGTGGTCCTAGTACCGGCCCCTGGGGAACATCACTATATGCCTCCAGTCCGAAAAACAACCATTCACCACTACTCTCTGTTTCCTGTCACTTAGCCAATTTCGTATCCATGCTGCCACTTTATTCCAGAGGCTTCAACTTTGCTGGCAAGCCTATTATGTGGCACTTTAGCAAACGCCTTTTGGAAGTCCGTGTACACCACCTCAACGGCATTGCCCTCATCAACCCCCTCTGTTACCTCATCAAAAAACTCAATCAAGTTAGGTAAATACGATTTTCCTTTAACAAATCCGTGCTGGCTATCCTTAATTAATCCACACTTGTCCAAGTGACTGTTAACTTTGTCCCAGATTATCGTTTCTAAAAGCTTCCCCACTACCAAGGTTAAACTGACTGGCCTGTAGTTGCTGGGTTTATCCTTGTACCCTTTTTTGAACAAGGGTGTAGCATTTGCAATTCTCCAGTCCTTTGGCACCACCCCCATATCCAAGGAGGATTGGAAGATTATGGCCAGTACCTCTGCAATTTCCACCATTACTTCCCTCAGCATCCTAGGATGCATCCCATCTGGTCCTGGTGACTTATCTACTTTAAGTACAGCCAGCCTTTCTAGTACTTCCTCTTTACCAATTTTATTCCATCCAGTATCGCAACTACCTCCTCTTTCACTATGACTTTGGCAGCATCTTCTTCCTTGTTAAAGACAGATGGAAAGTACTCATTTAGTACCTCAGCCATGCCCTTTGCCTCCATGCATAGACCTCCTTTTTGGTCCCTAATCGGCCCCACCCCTCCTCTTACAACCCATTTACTATTTATATGCTTATAAAAGACTTTTGAATTCCCTTTTATGTTAGCTGCCAATCTATTCTCATACTCTCTCTTTGCCCCTCTTATTTCCTTTTTCACTTCCTCTCTGAACTTTCTATATTCAGCCTAGTTCTCACTTGTATTCTCAACCTGACATCTGTCATACACCCACTTTTTATGTTTCATCTTACTCTCTATCTCTTTCGTCATCCAGGGAGCTCTGACTTTGGTTCCCCTACTTTTCCCCTTGTGGGAATGTACCTCGACTATACCCGAACCATCTCTTCTTTAAAGGCTGCCCATTGTTCGATTACAGTTTTGCCTGCCAATCTTTGATTTCAGTTTACCCGGGTCAGATCCATTCTCAACCCACTGAAATTGGCCTTCCTCCAATTAAGTTTTTTTACTCTAGATTGCTCCCTGTCCTTTTCCATAGTTAACCTAAACCTTATGATACTATGATCACTGTTCCCTAAATGTTCACCTACTGACACTTGCTCCACTTGACCCACCTCATTCCCCAGAACCAGATCCAGCAATGCCTCCTTCCTCATTGGGATGGAAACGTACTGATCAAGAAAGTTCTCCTGAACACACTTCAGAAATTCTTCCCCCTCTCTGCCCTTTACACTATTACTGTCCCAGTCTATATTAGGATAAGTGAAGCCCCCCATTATCACTACTCTATAGTTCTTGCACCTCTCTGTAATTTCCCTGCAAATTTGCTCTTTTATATCTTTCCCACTAGTTGGTGGCCTATAGAATACTCCTAGTAATGTAATGGCACCTCTATTGTTTCTTAACTCTAACCAAATAGATTCTGTCATTGACCCCTCCAGCACTGTAATATTCTCCTTAACCAATACTGCCACCTCACTGTAATGATATCAGCAAATAGTGATGGTATTTGCCTGTTTGATTATGATGCCTTACCAGCATATTTGCCTGTTTGATTATTTTTGCCTTACCAGCAGAGGGCATGTGAGAGAGACAGAGTTTAGTTTTAGTTTTGTTTTAGATGGATCTCTAAGATGGTGTCTCCTGTAATGCTGTTAACTGAGTTGAACAGACTTTAGATTAAAAGACATTCTCTTTCATGAATGTGTCGTCATTGAACCCACATACAAATCAATACATGGTGTCAGAAGTGATTGAAAGAGATGAAGAGGAAAAATCTGAAGTTAAATCAGCTCTCCACATATTAGCAAGCCAAAAGAGAACATTGTTACTTACCATTGGAGAATAGCTAACGAAGTGAAAAATGGAAGGCTTACACCCACCGGCAAAGCTTCAGTTGACAGGTAATGTGGCTGAAAATTGGAGGAGGTTCAAACAACGTTTGGAGTTGTATTTAGCGGCAATCGGAGCTGACGAGACAAGTGATAAAATGAAAGCGTCAGTGTTCTTACATGTCGTGGGTGATGAAGCGCTGGAGGTGTATAATAACTTCACATTCGCTGCTGATGGGGACAAAATGAAGCTGGATAAAATAATGGAACAGTTTGAGGCCTACTGTATACCTAAACGTAACGTGACGTTTGAGAGGCACAGATTTTTTACATGTGTACAGAAAACGGGAGAGACTATTGATCAGTATGTGACTGAACTGAGAAACAGAAGCAAAACGTGTGAATTTGGGGGACTGACAGACTCGCTGATAAAAGACAGACTGGTGTGTGGTATTCCAGATAATGGTCTAAGGGAAAGACTGCTAAAAGAGCAAAATCTAGACCTGGGAAAAGCCATAGCACTGTGTAGGGCTACAGAGACTGTGAAGTTGCAGGCAAAGGAGCTGTTCAGTGACAGTAGCTGCAACGTGGATGCAGTGAGAATGAACGGACACAAACCATTTAACAAAAAGAGCGCCAATGTGAAAAAAGAGGCGTGGCCAGCGAACAAAAATGAAAGGGGCAATCGAAAGTCATGTAGTCGATGCGGTACACAGCATCCACCAAAAAAGTGTCCAGCATATGGTAAAACATGCAATAGTTGCAACAAAAACAACCATTATGCCCGTTGCTGCAAGAACCAAGCGCAACAAAGCAAGGTCCATGCAGTAGATGAAAGCGAGATAGAGGAGTTCTATGTAGATGTTGTGTCTGAAAACAAAGAAGAAAAAAGAGACTGGATGTTGACACTAAAAGTGAATGACATACACATTCCATTTAAATTGGATACTGGAGCACAAGTTAATGTGATATCAGAGACTGATTTTAAGAAAATTAGACCCAAACCAAAGATACATGGAATAAAAGTGAAAGTGACAGGATACTCAGGTACTAATGTACCAGTGAAAGGAAGATGCATTGTCAAAGTGACACACAAGGACAGAGAGCACACGCTAGCATTAATCGTGGTGCCAAAGGACGTGCAAGCCATACTAGGTTTAAAAGCCTGTGAGAGACTGAACCTGGTAAAGAGAGTCCTCGTTGTGGAAAGCGAAGGAGAGACAGTCTATGATGAACTCATGAAAGAGTACAACGACCTATTTCAGGGTCTAGGCTGCATTCCAGGAGAACACGCGATCAGAGTAGATAAAAGTATGCCAACGGTCATACATCCATGCAGAAAAGTTCTGTTTGCTCTTCAAAAGCAACTGAAGGCAGAGTTGGACAGGATGGAAAGCCTGAACGTGATTCAGAAGATAGATGAGCCAACTGAGTGGGTGAGTTCCCTCGTCGTTGTGGACAAAAAGAATGGAAAGCTCAGAATTTGCCTGGATCCAAGAAATCTAAACAGAGCAATAAAGAGAGAGCACTTCAAGCTTCCTACACATGAGGAAATCATGTCACAGTTTGCAAATGCAAAGTATTTCAGCAAGTTAGATGCATCATCAGGATTTTGGCAGATGAAACTGGACGAGGCAAGTTCAAGACTGCACGTTCAACAGTCCATTTGGCAGATACAGATTCCTAAGGTTACCATTTGGCATTGCCTCAGCTCCTGAAGTGTATCACAAAACTATCCATATGATCTATGAGCACCTGGAGGGAGTTGATACATCAATGGATGACATCATAGTATGGGGAAACACGAGAACTGAGCATGACGAGAGACTGAAAAAAGTGCTGGAAGCAACAAGGAAAACAAACCTGAAGCTGAATGGAGAGAAATGCCAACTCGGGGTGACAGAACTGACATTCGTGGGAGATATCCTTAGCAGTGAGGGCATCAGACCAGATCCCAGAAAGGTGTCCACCATTGAGAATATGCCAAAGCCACAATGCAAAAAGGACGTGCAGAGGTTTAATGGAATGATCAACTACATGGGTAAATTCATATCCAACCTCTCAGAAAAGATGGCGCCACTGAGACGACTAACTGAAAAGAACATAGAATGGGAATGGAATCATGAGCATGAGAAGTCATGGAGCGATCTAAAGAAACTGCTCACAGAGGAACCAGTTCTGAGGTTTTATGACCCAGCGAGACCCATCAAGATATCATCAGATGCATCACAGAGTGGGCTCGGTGCTGTTCTTCTGCAAAAATATGACTACTGGCAACCTATTGCATATGCATCGCGCTCAATGACAGACGCGGAGACGCGACATGCTCAAATAGAAAAGGAGCTGCTCAGCATCACATACGCCTGTGAAAGATTGCACCAGTTTGTGGCAGGACAAGCAATCAGTGTAGAGACTGACCATAAGCCCTTGATTGCATTATTCCAAAAGCCACTAAATAGCTGTCCGCTTAGAATACAAAGAATGATGATCAGGCTGCAACGCTATACACTGAATGTTGCGTACACCCCGGGTAAGCTGATGTATACAGCAGACACGTTGTCCAGAGCTGTAGACCCAAGAGAGCCCGCAAACACCAAAATGGATGAAAAAGTGAACGCCTACGTGGACATGATCACAAGTGCACTGCCCATAGCAGATGCAAAAATGGAGCTCATAAAGACTGAGACAAACAAAGATGAAACAATGAGATGACTGAGGAAAAGCATCTTGGATGGATGGCCCAACATGAAGCAAGACTGCTCACCTGACATGGCAGAGTACTGGAACTGCAGGGTGGAACTATCAGTGGTCGAAGACATCATCTACAAAGGAAGTAAAATAGTTATCCCAAAGAGTCTGAGAAAAGAGATGCTAAAAAGGATCCATGGAGGACATCTGGGAATCGAAAAGTGTAAGAAAAGAGCACGAGAGGTGATGTACTGGCCACGAATCAACCAAGATGTGACAAATGAGGTGTCAAACTGCACAATATGCCTGAAATATCGAGCAAGCAATCCGGTAGAACCACTAAAGCCACACCCAGCGCCAGACAGGCTTACCAGAAGGTAGGCGCTGACCTATTCGTATGTCAAGGGAAGGACTATCTTGTAGTCACAGACTATTACTCCCTGTATCCAGAGGTTTGTAGACTGTACACCACCACTGCAGATGCTGTGATAAGATGTATGAAAGCAATATTCTCCAGACATGGAGTGGCAAGCGAGGTCTTCACAGACAACGGACCCCAGTTTTACAATGCAAGTTTCCGACACTTTGCCAAAGAGTGGGACTTTGCCCACACAACGTCAAGTCCTCACTTTCCACAGTCCAATGGACTAGTGGAAAAATCAGTCCAGACAGTGAAAAGACTGATGTACAAGGCAAAAGACAGTGGAACTGACTTCTACCAGAGCATGCTTGTATACCGCACAACGCCGCTCGAGTGTGGTATGTCACCAGCCCAACTCCTTATGGGACGTATGCTAAGGTCAAACCTACCCATCCCGGAGAACCTACTGAAAACAAAAGAGGGGGAGAAAGTGAGGAAGTTCAAAGAGCAACAGAAAGAAAAGCAAAAGTACTACTATGACAGAGGAACACAAAACCTACCTGAACTCCACACTGGTGACCAAGTATGGTTCAAAGACAAAACAAACACATGGACTCAGAAGGGAACTGTCCTGAGTGAAGTCCAACCAAGATCATACACCATTCAGACAGATGAGGGTGCTGTTCTGAGAAGAAATCGTCGGGATCTTCTCATGGGACCAGCCACAGCAGGTCAAAAGACTGATACTGTTGAACAACCTGATCACACAGCAGGTCAAAAGACTGATACTGTTGAACAACCTGATCACACAGCTGAGAAAACATCATCTGAGGCAACAACTCAGATTCAAGGACAATCAATCAGAAAATCCTCAAGACGTGTGAAGCCTCCGGAGAGACTCATTGAGCAAATTTAAGGACTATTGTTATAGAAGGAAGTAATGTTATCTTATTCTTTCTTCAAGTTCTAGTGTATTTACATATTTCATGTGAACACACAAAGCAAGGTTAAAAAACCTTGATCATGATAATGATAATGTAAGTTCATTAAGTGTTACAGTTAAAATGCAGATTAATACAAAGAAAACATGTTGTTAGTTAAAAGTAAAATACTTTTGTTTTAAAAAAGGGAGATGTAGTGATATCAGCAAATAGTGATGGTATTTGCCTGTTTGATTATGATGCCTTACCAGCATATTTGCCTGTTTGATTATTTATGCCTTACCAGCAGAGGGCATGTGAGAGAGACAGAGTTTAGTTTTAGTTTTGTTTTAGATGGATCTCTAAGGTGGTGTCTCCTGTAATGCTGTTAACTGAGTTGAACAGACTTTAGATTAAAAGACATTCTCTTTCATGAATGTGTCGTCATTGAACCCACATACAAATCAATACACTCACCTCCTTTCTTTCCTACCCTGAACACCTTATATCCAGGAATATTTAGTACCCAATCCTGCCCTTTTTTGAGCCAGGTCTCCATTATCGCCACAACATCATATTCCCATGTGGCTATTTGCACCTGCAGCTCACCAACATTATTTACACACCATGCATTCACACACATGCACTGTAAACCTATTTTAGTCTTTCCTGTATTCTCTCTTAGTCTGACCTCACCCAATACTATACTATTTCTTACTCTAGTGCTATCTGTCTCTCCCAATCATTTGTGCAACTTGTTTCTCCTTTCTAAAGCTACATCCTGGTGTCCATCCCCCTGCCAAATTAGTTTAAACCCTCCCCAACAGCACTAGCAAACCCCCCTGCGAGGATATTGGTCCCAGCTCTGTTGAGGTGCAACCTGTCCAGCCTGTACAGGTCTCACATCCCCCAGAACCGGTCCCAGTGTCCCAGGAATCTAAAGCCCTCCCTCTTGCATCTCTATTTCTCCAGCCACACATTCATCTGCTCTACCCTCCTATTTCTATACTCACTAGCTCGTGGCATTGGAAGTAATCCACAGATAACTACCTTTGAGGTCCTGCTTTTTAATCTCTTTCCTAGGTCCCTGAAATCTGCCTGCAGGACCTCATTCCTCTTTCTGCCTATGTCGTTGGTACCGATATGGACCACGACCTCTGGCTGTTCACCCTGCCCACTCAGAATGTTTTGCAGCCGCTCAGTGACATCCTTGACCCTGGCACCAAGGAGCTGCAGCTGCAGAAATGCCTGTCTGTTCCCCTAACTATCGAATCCCCTATCACTATTGCTTTGCCGATCTCCTCCTCCCCTCCCCGTACAGCTGAGCCACCCATGGTGCCGTGGGCTTGGCTCTGGCAGTATTCTCCAGAGGAACCATCGCCATACCGGTTAGAGAGTGAGATACACTCAGGGAACTCCTGCACTACCTGCCTGGTCCTCCTTGTCTTCATGTCTCCGAAACCCGGAGCTTCAGCTCCTCCAGCTGACAACACTTCCTGCAGACGTGGTTGTCCAGGACATGGAACACATGGCACGAGTTCCCACATGGCACAAGATGTGCATTTCACAGGACTGAGGTGCCCTGCCATACCTCTATTTAATAGACTATTAACTAACTTAATAGAAATAAACTCAAGACTTAAAAAAAAAATCACCAGCCACTCACCAATCAGCTCCTTCCTTTGTGCTGATGTCACTTTAGTTTTTTTTGCCTCGCTCCCTGATGCTCACGCTCCCTCCGGGTTCTGGGGCCTACCTTTATCTCCGTCCGCTCCTCCCGCTCTCCCGCAGGTCCGCGCTTGGTCCTATTAGCTTAGAGTCCTTGGGTTCTGTGGCTCCACTCTTCCTTTTCAGTCAGACCTCTCACCCGCCTTGCTCCTCTCCACCAAATTCCTACGCTCACCAAATTCTTCCACTCTGCTTGCAATCCACTCCAATTGTATTCACCCAGCTCTGTCTCCAAGCTCTATGCTCAAGCTCAAGAGCAAGAAGAGGGAGATCTAGGGATGCAGATATATAGGGGTGGATTTTTATCTCCCCCACCGAAGAGGGCTTCTCACAGCTGGCTGGTGGATTGCGGCCAGAGATTGTGCCGCAGCCGCAACGGGAGGATTGGTCATTGCCCACCATTTTCAGGGCACTACCAGCCCTGTTAACGGTGGGCAGGAGACCTGAAAATTTAGCCCATAGATATTTAACGGTGGGAGTGCAGGTAAAAGTAGTGTAAGAAAGCAAATGTGGGTTTTGGACACAAGAGTACTAACTGTAAAAGCAAGGAAATAACATTGAATCTGTGCAAGACATTGATTTGGCCATATTGTGTAACTCTGGACACCCCATTATAGGATGCATGTTAATCATAGGAATGGGATCAGCGATGATTCACCAAAATGATTCCAAGTATGAAACGCTATAGTTATGGAGTAAGATTGAAAAATTGGGACCTTTTTTTCACTGGAACAGGGAAGGTTAAGGGGGAATCTAATGGAGGTTTTCCAAAATTATGAAATGTATTGGGAGGGGTAAAAAAAATGAACCATTGTTTCCACTGATCAGTGAATCAGAAAACAAGAGAGCATCAATTCAGGATCATCATCAGAAGAAATAAGCAGGAAGTTAGAAGAACATTTTTTTCCACACAGAGGATTATTTGAACATGTAATGCTTCTGCACAAGTGGCTATTGATGTGAAGATTGATATCATTTAAAAAGTGAATTGCATAAGTATTTGAAAAGGAAGAATATAAAAGGATGATGCGAAAGGCAGGGAAGAACTAATACAGGCAGGAAGGGCTGAATAGTCTCCTTCCGAGCTATAATATCTGAATATTATATCATCACATTCATTAAAGATGGCTGGAAGAGCAACCACTATAATAATGAGAGAGAATGACTGATGTAATACCAGATTTCTATCTCACATTAATCTTCCATGTAACATGTTTGCCTGCTTCAGTTATCAGATGCAACATCTGCTAGGGTTGCTTTAGATCAGTGACTAACTGTTTGATATCCCTCAGCTGGTAAAGTAAATTAGAAGCACAAATCTTGTACCAATCTGTTACTTTGCTGCAATGAAGATAACAAATATGCAAATTAGCAGCATGTAACTATATAAACATTTCTGTCATGTAACACTGGAAGCTACGTTTTCTTGCAAGATGATTTACAGGTCATCTCTCACCTCTCTTCATCCTATTCCTTCCCTCGCTGTTAAAGCTTGTGTAAGGAATTTTGTGGAGGGGAGTCTTTTTTTTCTTAGGCAGTCCCTCGGAACCGAGGATGACTTGCTTCCACATTAAAAATGAGTTTGCAGGTGACTGATTAGTCCAATGCGGGACCTACAGTCTGTCACAGGTGGGGCAGACGGTGGTTGAAGGGGCGGGTGGGTGGGGTGCTTGGGTTGACGGCGCTCCTTCCGCTGTTTGTGCTCGGCTTCCGCTTGCTCTCAGCGAAGAGACTCGAGGTGTTCGGCGCCTTCCCGGATGCTTCTCCTCCACTTTGTGCAGTCTTGGGCCAGGGATTCCCAGGTGTCGGTGAGGATGTTACACTTTTTCAAGGAGGCTTTGAGGGTGTCCTTGAAGCGTTTCCTCTGCCCACCTGGGGCTCTCTTGCCGTGCCGGAGCTCCGAGTAGTATTAATGAGTATAACAAAGAATGAATTGGATAGTTATATTGAATCTAAGACAAGCAGTAGCCAATTGAAATAGAGATTATAAATTCAATGTCTAATTATCTAATAATTACAAGCATGTCACTTAATTTGCCAGTACTTACAAAGTGTAGATTTATGTGTCCTTTTCCCAGCTCTCTCAAAAAAGTCAAACTTACTCGCAGATATACAACACTTAATGAAAGACCAGCCAAAGAAAGAATGGAGCATATATCTTTCATTGGTTTGAGGCCAGCAATATACAGTTACTAAGGCCTAAGGCCGCTGTTTTCACACAGGAATGATGTTGACCTCCCAGTAATGCTGGTACCTATTTAACGGCTGGGTAGATAGGAACCCACTAAAAGTCAGTCACGTGTTCAGGGAATCAAAAGTAAAATACTATGGATGCTGGAAATCTGAAATAAAAACAGAAAAATGCTGGAAACACTCAGCAGGTCAGGCAACATCTGTGGAGCAATAAACAGAGTTAACGTTTCAAGTCGATGACCTTACATCAGAATCACTGTGTAGGAATGTTTTGGTGAGGGGATCGAATCAGGGACTCCCTAGATGAAAATATAACCCATCGCCATTCGCCACTGGACAACGTGACGGCCCCCCCCTCACAAACTGTCATCCAGGCATGCCCGAAGAGCACCATTCATCTGACGAGGTCAATATAGCAGGCTCTCTGTGTCTCCTTTAGCTTGCCAATAGGCTTTGCAATCAACATTAACAACAAAAAATTGCATTTATATAGTACCTTTAATGTAGTAAAACATCCCAAGGCATTTCACAGGAGCATTATCCAACAGAATTTGACACCAAGCCACATAAGGACAAGTGGGTAGGTTTTAAGGAGTGTCTTAAATGAGGAGAGAGAGCTAGAGAGGTTTAGGGAGGGAATTCCAGAGCTTAGGGCCTAGGCAGCTGAGGGCACGGCAGTCAATGGTGTAGCAAGTAAAATCGGGGCTGCACAACAGGCCAGAATTGGAGGAGTGTAGAGATCGCGGAGGGTTGTAGGGCTGAAGTAGGTTACAGAGATAGGGAGGGGAAAGGCCATGAAGAGATTTGGAAACAATTTTAAAATCGAGGCTATGCCAGACTGGGTGCCAATGTAGGTCAACGAGCACAGAGGTGATGGGTGAATGGGACTTGGTGCGAGTTAGGATACGGGCAGCAGAGTTTTGGCTGAGCTCAAGTTTATGGGGGGGGTGAAAAATGAGAGACCGGCCAGGAGAGCATTGAAATAGTTAAGTCTAGAGGTAACAAGGGCATAGTTGAGGGCTTCAGCAGTAGCTGAGCTGAAGCAGGGTTAGAGACGAGCAATATTATGGAGGAGGAAGTAGGCGGTTTTGGTGATGGAGTGGATATGGGGTCGGAAGCTTATCTCAGGGTCAAATAGGATGCCAAGGCTGCGAGTGATCTGGCTCAGCCTCAGACAGTTGGGGAGGGGGATGGAGTCCATGGCTAGGAAACGGAGTTTGTGGTGAATCATTCACCAGTGGCACTCCATTATCTGGGCACTAAACTAGTAATAGGGCACACAGACAACCAACACAGAGAGTTCATGGTGCACAAGGGATCAATGTGAGAGCAAAACAGTTTCAACACTAGGCCACAAGTATGGCATTGTGCAAGCATTAGTTAATCAAAAGGCAAACAAACAAAATGGCTCTTGAGTGTCTCAGAATCAGGTGATCATTCCTCATAACCAGGCCTGTGATCCTTTTTAAAGTATGGCATGAGTATGTGAATATGTGACTACAACTTTCTTTATATGATTGGTCTTCTTCCTCTCTGTAAGCTCAATATCTCCTACTCTACATCATTTGATCTCATTCTTTCCCAGAATCTTGGCACTGTTGAACTTTTCACTTCCCTTGGGTTTTCTTCCTCCTATAATCTACAAGCGTAGAAGGTCACTGTAGCCTATATGTTGAGGGCAGTGATGACCTTCATTGAGACTGCAGATGGTTGACTGTCCCTGCAGGTCTGGGACCAGGAGGCACACCTCAGGCAAAACCTCCTCATACAAAGTTTCACTACAATGCCCAGGTAGTTGACTCTGTTATGTGTACCTGTTGCCTGAGCTATTAATCGCTACGAGTTGTGTTTCTCCTTTTCTCTCTGCACTCTGAAATTGCCCTTCCCTCCTGCTCCACAACAACATATTCATTGATAATTGCTGCAGCTATGCTTTCAGGTGAAAGACTCCTCTGCACCATTACCCTTCTTCCACTGCTCTGCTGATTTGTATGAATCTTCCCCTTCATTAAGCTCACTAAATTTAGTTTTGACTTAAAGTAAATTGCTCATTTTTTTATTGAATGCAGCTGCAGAAGGCTGCCTCAATTCATTAAGGATGTTAACATGGCTTTTAATCAGCAAACATGAACCTTTCTCTCCTCTCTGTTTGCTTGCCTTTTGTAATCACTATTTAGAGGGATGGAGATCCCCAGGGTAATGCAAAACACAAATGAATAGTCCCTTGGTACTTTCTACTGATATTCTTCACATATCTACATTTTGGCTAAAATTAATGAAGAAAATAATGTTGGCTCCCACAAGCCAAATATTCCCATTTCTAGATTCCCGATTGACAAATTGGGGCTGAAATTGGTCCTCGGCGAAAGTGGGAAATGGCAACCCATATTAAACACCACGCCCGAGTTTCTTCTCCAGTGAAGTCAATCGAAAAGAAAATTGGACGCCATGTACTCTTTTGGGTACAAACAATAAACAAATAAACTGTAAATTAACAAAAATACATTAAAGGAAACGTAATAAATTAAATTAAAATGTCATTGCCAGTGGTGATGATGCACTCCGGTTGCTCTGGCGCCCACCGGTCGTGGAAGGCCTTGAGCGTGCCGGCAGACACCGCGTGCTCCATCTCCAGGGCCACCCGGGCGCGAACGTGGCCACGGAAGAGAGGCAGTCGAACGCGGTGTAAAGCGAGCTGCTGATTTGCTATCACCCATTTTAATGCCAAAGTCCAATTTCACCCTACTTGTGTTTTTTTTACTTAGCAGGGGAGTGCTAAGACTTTGCAGTCTCCGACAGTTTAGTCTAAAGGCGCGGGATGGATTTTACAAATTAACTCACAGCTTCGCACGGCCGGAGTGCAATCGGGAATTCTAGCACGCAAATCAGCACACCATACATGATTTTTCCTCCAGTAAAATTAATGGATAGGAAATCGTGAGGGCCACGAATTGGGGGCGGCAACCTCAGCACCCAAATTCCTGAGGCATGCTGGCGCTGTGTCGGGATTACTACACCCCAAAATGTACCCTACAATGGTGGGTTCAGTACCTCCTTTGCAAGTTTGCGGACTCTTGTCACCCACCAGAAATGTGCCTGCATCAGCACTTGCAAAATGATTTCGCTAGCTTTATCTCAGTTGCCGTTTTACCAAAAATGATGTATTCCACTACTCGAGAAAGTAACTCACTGGCTTTTATGCTGATTAAGTGCTCTCTGAGCTGCTGCAAAAGTGTTAAAGAATCATTACTACAGGTGAGTCAGGAAAGGCTCCTTTTTTTTGCTTTGAACAAGACTGCATTCTGAAAAATCTTAGTGGGTAGAAGTGGAATTTAACTGGGCGACAGTGAATCGATCGCTCGTTTTAACAACACGCCCAATTTTCTTCTTGAAATCAACGGAAATGAAAGTTGGGCGGAGTGTAAAATGGGCTGCCAATTCGGTATCGCCCGCTTAGCGCTACTGCCAAAGATCAATTTCACCCCATTACATTCTAAAGCTATTCAGTACAGGGAAACCTGTTAGTGTAGTGTATGTACCTTTAAGGGGAGAACTACTTTTTACAGCTCCTGTATACTGTAGTACCGGCAGTGACCACACCTGTATATAAACCCTGAGTAGGGATCTGTACGTTTAGTTTTAGAATAACCCTCATCCAGTAAATACCTGTTGATTGTTCCTGCAGTCTAGTGTCTAGTTATTGAAGGACACGCTACATCAAAAATACACGGATCTAACAGTGGCGACGAGGCAGATTCGAACCTACCTGCAACTCTGCATTACCTCCCAGGGATTCGCTCCTGGAGAACAGTGGAAGAAAGTTGAGGCCAGAAGCACGGGTGTTGACCACGAGCAACCGCCCAGTCATCCAGCAGAGATTGAGCATTGCAGGGGAGGCTGTTGAGAGCTGGGCTTGCTTCTCCAGTCACGGTGGTCCAGCGAAACGGGCTGGCAACAGGTACGGCGCAGACCCTTCCCGGACAGCGGCGGCTAGAGCCGACCGACGGCACAGAAAAGGCCGAGCAGCGTCAATGGGAGAAGAGAGAGGGTAGAGCGCACAGGGCGCAGCCGGTGTTCAGGACCGAACGGCGTCGACAGGAGAAGAGAGAGAGGCACGAAAGAAAACGCGCAGAGCGCAGCCGGTGTTCAAGGGACGAGCAGCGTCAGCAGGAAAGAAAGGGAAACGTGCAGAGCGCAGCCGGTGTTCAAGGGCCGAGCAGCCGCAGCGGAGAAGAAGGGAGAGCGTGGGAAACGCCATTTTGAGCCGCAGCGGAGAAGAAGGGAGAGCGCGGGAAAATGCCATTTTGAGCCGCAGCGGAGAAGAAGGGAGAGCGCGGGAAAACGCCATTTTGAGCCGCAGCGGAGAAGGGAAGCGCGGGAAAACGCCATTTTGAGCCAGTCTAACCACACCCAGGGATGCCGAAGAGTGGCAGTATCACAGCGTTCGACAATGAAGTCGAAGATTGGACGACATATGTCGAACGCATAGAAGTGTACTGCAAGGCGAATGAGGTGCCAGATGAGAGGAAAGCGCTGGTATTGTTGAATTCCATGGGTGCAAAAACATATGGCTTACTGCGAAACCTAGTAACCCCAGAGAAGCCAGTGGACAAGGATTTTGGAAACATAGTGTCAACCCTACAGAACCACTTAAACCCCACACCGCTGCTGATAGCAGAAAGATTTAAGTTTCACAAAAGGAACCAGCATAAAGATGAAAGTAATGCTGAGTATTTAACGGAACTGTGTAAGCTATCGAAACACTGCCAGTTTGGAGCGGGACTGGCAGATACCTTAAGGGACAAGTTTGTGTGTGGGCTTCAAAGTGAAGGAACCCAGAAACGGCTTTTATCTGAAAAGGACCTTACGCTGGAAAAGACTTTCAGCATGGCAGTATCACATGAAGCAGCCGCACGGGGCGCTGCAGAGATACAACGGAGACCGCAAGAATATGGCACAAATGAAATGTCATGCGGAACAGTGAAGTGTTATCGCTGCGGCAGAACAACACACGACCATAATGATTGCTGGTTTAAGGACAAAGTGTGCAGACAGTGTGGAAAAGTAGGACACATAGCAAGAGTCTGCAGGTCGGGAAAGAAAACCAGCAGCAAGAAACTGACGCACAAGAAGTGTTCCAGGAGGGACTTGGAACACTAAAAGGCATAACAGCGACGATCAAAATAGAGGAAAATGCAAGCCCAAAGTTTTTTAAGGCCAGACCAGTGCCTTATGCGATCCGCCCAGCCGTCAAAGCAGAGCTGGAAGGTTTGGAACGTTCAGGAGTACTGTCCAAAGTGGACTGGAGCGAGTGGGCCACACCCATCGTTCCTGTAATGAAGAGGTCATTGAGTAATACGCCTGGGGAACCAAAGAAAGTTCGCATCTGTGGGGACTTTAAGGTGACAGTGAACCCAGTCCTTCACATGTTACAATATCTGCTTCCACGGATTGAAGATATTTTCGCCTTGCTAGCTGGAGGGAAACGCTTCACTAAGATTGATCTGGCCCAGGCGTACCTGCAAATGGAGGTAGAAGAAGCCTCGAAACAGTACCTCACGATCAACACTCATAAAGGTCTCTACCAATACAACCGGCTGGTGTTCGGGGTAGCATCAGCTCCGGCTATTTGGCAAAGGGCAATGGATCAAGTCCTGCAAGGGATTCCAGGGACCCAGTGTTATTTGGACGACATCCTGGTCACGGGCGAAAATGACAGTGCTCACCTTGCCAAACTGGAGCAGGTGCTCACTAGATTGAAGGAATATGGGCTCTGAGCAAATCACCACAAATGCGAGTTTTTCCAGAAGCAGATCTCGTATTGTGGCCACGTTATTGATGAAGAGGGGTTACATAAGCCCCCTGAAAAGATTGAGGCAGTAGTCAAGGCTCCAGCATCGGAAAATGTGTCACAACTGAGGTCGTTCCTCGGGCTGGTGAACTACTACCATAAGTTCTTGCCGAATTTGTCTACAGTACTACACCCACTGAACACCCTACTGCAAACGGGGGTACCATGGAAGTGGAATGACGAATGTAAACGAGCTTTCCAGAAGTGCAAAGAATTGATCACATCAAAAGAGGTGTTGGCTCATTTCAACCCAGCACTACCAATTCGGTTGGCGTGTGATTCATCACCCTATGGCATTGGAGCGGTGCTGTCGCACAAGTTCCCGGACGGCTCAGAGAGGCCGGTAGCCTTTGCGTCTCGGTCACTAACCTCAGCCGAGCGTAACTACGCCCAGATTGACAGGGAGGCCCTCAGCCTAGTGTGGGGAGTGAAAAAGTTCAACCACTATCTGCACGGGCAGAAGTTCACCTTGCTGACGGACCACCAACCACTTGTCTCCATCTTTAATCCAAAGAAGGGCGTGCCAGTGATGACTGCGCAACGGCTACAAAGATGGTCGCTTTTTCTAGGGGCGAACCAATATGAAATCGAGTATAAGGGCACGAAACAGCATGGAAACGCTGATGGGCTATCACGCCTGCCACTGCCTACTGCGGAGGAAGCACCAGCAGTGGACCCTGTCGAAATATTTCATTCGACTATAATTGAACGCTTGCCAGTAACTAACGCTGATATAGAGAAGGAGACCCGAAATGACCCGACACTGTCTCGGGTATATGACTTGACGGTGAAGGGATGGCCAACACATGGCGACTCACTGTTGCCAACATTCTCATCCAGAAGAGAACAGCTGTCATTATGCCAGGGGACCTTGATGTGTGGATCCCGAGTGGTAATTCCACCCAAGTTAAGGGAGAGAGTGCTCAATGACCTTCTCGAAGGCCATCTGGGAGGGGTAAAAATAAAAAGCCTTGCTAGGGCTTATGTGTGGTGGCCGGGGATCGATCAGCAAATCGAGGACCTGACAAAGAGCTGCTCAGGATGCCAGAAGGTCCAAAATGCACCACCACATGCCCCTCTACACCCATGGGAGTGGCCCTCATCTCCATGGCAACGGGTGCATATTGATTTTGCTGGTCCATTCATGGACTCAATGTTTTTAATAGCTGTGGATGCGCATTCGAAATGGCCTGAGGTGATCAAAATGTCCTCCACCACCACGGAGAAAACTATTGCAGTCTTACGGACCATATTTGCCAAGAACGGCTTGCCAGAGCAGATTTGCTCTGATAACGGACCACAGTTTGTGTCCGAAGAGTTTCGAAGATTCATGAAAAGGAATGGGGTAAGGCATTACAAATCCGTCCCGTATCATCCAGCCACAAATGGATTGGCTGAGAGGTTTGTACAAACCTTTAAGAAAGCAGTAAGGGCCATGTGCGATGATGACATTCCACTGCAGCATAAGGTGGACAATTTCCTGTTAGCCTACAGAAATGCGACACATGCAGTCACCAACCAGACCCCGGCCATGATGTTCTTTAACCGAAGGTTGAGATCTCGTCTGGATTTGCTCAGACTAAATGTACGAAGGGATTTTGAGAATAAGCAATTCCAGCACATCAATGAGAAGCTAACAAGGAGCTTCAATGTAGGGCAGCCAGTCTTGGCCCGCGACTACCGAACAGAGAAATGGCAACCAGGAACGATATGCACACGGCAGGGGCCACTAATGTACACAGTGGATGTTGGGGAGAACATTGTGAGACGGCATGTCGACCAGATCCTAGAGTCACAGGAACGAGTCAACCCCATGTCTCGCGCACCTGGTGATGAACCCGACATACAGGTAGCATCTACCCCAGAAATAGTAGCATCGGAAGCTGATGAACCAACTGACGACAGGGGGCCTCCGCACCAAGAACAAGACACTCAGGAAAGGCGCTATCCAGAAAGGATCAGGAAGCCGCCCCAAAGACTGAATTTATAAATGGACTATTTTCAGTTAATGTGCATGTTAAAAGTGTTAATTGTTAAATGAATGTTATGGTACTGTCAATCTAAACGGGGAGGAATTGTAGTGTATGTACCTTTAAGGGGAGAACTACTTTTTACAGCTCCTGTATACTGTAGTACCGGCAGTGACCACACCTGTATATAAACCCTGAGTAGGGATCTGTACGTTTAGTTTTAGAGTAACCCTCATCCAGTAAACACCTGTTGATTGTTCCTGCAGTCTAGTGTCTAGTTATTGAAGGACACACTACATCAAAAATACACGGATCTAACAGTTAGCACTTTGTTAAGTCAGGAGAAGAGCAGGAGTGTCAAGCCATAGATATCCTGTCACATTGGGATATGTTTCCAGAGATTCTGCTCCTAGATGTTGGGGGCTAAAATTGGTCTTAGCAGTAGCGCTAAATGGGCAATAGCGAATTGGCTGCCCGTTTTACACCCCGCCCCTTTTTTCCCATTGAATTTCCATTCTCTATTGCCCATTTTGTGCTAACGCGCAAAACCAATTTCAATCCCTAGGAGTCTTGGTTGACGGCAGTGTGGATTGGAGCATTGGGCATAGCGGTTAGTGCACCTGATGTGCAATGCTCCCGATTTGGCGGAAAATTGAGAGTGCTGCGAGTTGGGCTCTCCCTATCTATGCTCTCATTGAGCGAGACTACACATCGAGCTGCAGGGTCCCTGAAAAACCTCCTCACTATTTCGAAAATACACTGCACCGGCTATCGAGAAGTCAGTCAGATGCTTCTCAGATGGATCATTTCCTTTTTAATTAAGCTGACTTAATCTGACGTGTTGGATAATCGTGAAGCAAAATTCACCACGGGGCGTACACAGGGGATCTTTATTCTTCGTGTTACATTATTCCAAACAATACATTTCATCTGCTTGACTGGCTGTAAATGCCACATCATCTCTGAAGTGCATTTTCCTTGTTAAATTGCTTGCTGCCTAATTTTCTAATCAGGTACACCTTGGGTCACATTTTTTTGTGATTCTTTTGATTAACTAGCACATTACCCCAGCCAGTACTATCATATCTGAAAATGAATCGCCTGACATGCTGGGAAGCAAGTCATTTCCTAGCTTCTCTTTGTCAATCGGACTGTTGAAAAGACATCATTTCTTTTCTGGATTGTGCGTGCCTGCTCATAAAAATGAATAATGACAATGGCCGGGAGTGAAAGAATAATAGAATCAAGTATGTCATATACAGGACAAACAATATATAGAGCCATCCATGCATTAATCTGACAGTAACCTATAATAACTGCTCCTAACTGAAGAAAATTGCTTCAGAGACAAAGCCAGAAACTTTAGCTGGGAATTTTCCCAGAATTTGGGAATACAGTATATGAGTAATTTAAGACATGAATTGTGGTAAGTGTAGCAAGCTTGGGAGGAACAGGTGACTTTGGACCTATGGTTCCCAAAGCTCTCCACCACTGGGGGTTTTCGTAGTGTTATGTCTGGGTCTGTTGTAGACTGATTGACAGAGATTGATTGCTATGTTTAGTCAACAACTCCATTATCGTTGTATCATGCAACTACCAGGATGGTAGATGGCGAATTAGGTGGTCCGTGGCCTTTTTTTGTTGAGCTGTTCCTATGTTGCTAATTGACACTTAAGAGAACACATCTTCACAGAAAGCTGTTTGGGATGGCTTAATTTGTTGTTACTTTGGGAAGAAGAGCTATCCACCATAAGAAAAAGGGTTGGACAAATACTTCTTCATGTCTTGCAGCTGCACAAAAGTATCCTCCTCCCCCCTCTTCATTTTACACTCGTTGAACTGAGCCTCAACCTCTGCATTGGATTGCTGGCTCTTGGTCCTTCATGATACTTCTTCACTGAGATGGACTCATTGTTTTGGACCTTTGCACTTCTCTCTCTGAAACACCTCAGATATGTTTGGCCATAACGAGACCTTATCTACAACCTATAGTAGTCACTGTTCTGGAGGAGAAACCACTTCACTTCTCATACTGGTCCATTCAGGGTGGAAAGACTCGTATTGAAAGCTGACATCCATTGGGACATCAAATTATTTTTATAACTTAGAAAAGTTTCTGAAAATGACTATTCCCCATACAATGATGTACCTGTAATAAAAACCGAAAATGCTGGAAACACTCAGCAGGTCAGGCAGCATCTGTGGAGAGTGAAACAGAGTTAACGTTTCAGGTCGATGACCTTTCGTCAGAACTGGAAGATGCTAGAGATGAGTGCAGGAACAGGGTTCACACTACTTGGGAACCTCGCTATTCTTTCTTTGCAGTCTCTGAGATCAGCACACAGTAAGTTAAAAGTTAAAGCAGCTTTCTGCTGAGCATGGGTTGTAAATTGGCTAAGAGGATTTTAAAGAAAGGATATCTTCACAGGAAAGAAAACAGTAGAATATCTAAGTGTCATTCAGCCATATTTGAATGTGTCAACTTGATCACACTGCTTCGGGAATGGAGAGTTTTATTGCAGCAATAAAACAATTAGAAGAGTTGAGAGCCTGGTTGTTTAGTTTATGTTGTTATTCTGTGACATTTGTATATATTTTTGATGTACCATGATTTATTGATAATATGCATGGAATGTCGTGATCCAAGGTAAAGAATGGTATAAGGGATGTGAGCGAATGACTGTTTAGCAGCTCACACTGGAATTGTGGATAGTGTTCTGTCTCAACATTAACTCAATCATACTCGACTGATGTACAGGAAACTTTCAATTAACCGGCCACTAAATAATCGGAACGCTCTATCCACCGGCAAAATTCAGGAGTCGGTTCAGATAACTATTTTTACTTTTAGTTAATTTTTTTACTCATTTGTGGCTGTGCAAGCGTCTAGCTGAAGCTGTTGCTAAGCTACAGAGACGCTTGCAAGCTGTGCCGATTGCTTTGAAGCTGTTGCTAAGCAACAGGGTTTGTTGCTAGTCCGTATCTTTTAACTATAGCGCTCGGTTCTCCAGCATTGTTGATGTACCGGCACCAGCTCGGTCCCATCCGTGCCGGATACCAGAAAGTTTCCTGTAGTATTAAAAAACCTGAGCTCTCATACTGGAATGGTGTAGTAGGAAAAGACTTGTGCACTCATACTGATTGTGGATAGAAGACCTGATCCTGCATTACTACAACTGAGTGTGTGTGTAATCTCGTGTTTAAAGTAGCGAAATGAAAAAGAACAAGAAAGCAGTCCAACAATGAGCAGCTTCTGGTCATGTCTATTTGCAACACCAAGGGGCCGATTTTCCTGGAGCCGTCAGGCGGGCTTTCAGGCGTGTGTGGGGGGAAAATCGCAAAAATAGGGGGTCGCGACCCCCACCCCCACCCCCGCCTGATTCCCCGCCCCGTCCGATTCTCACCCAGGCGTTTCTGTCCGAGCCAAATCAGTCCCGCCCGCAGCAGGTGGGAGTGGTCTTCAGGCACCTTTATCACCAATAATTGACATCTATAATGCCATTTTAAGGGGCCCTTGCTATTTTCAGCCTTTTCCCACGTTAAACACGCCTAGTGGGAACCCCGCTGATGAAACCTGACGTGAACAATATCGGATTGCTGACTATCAGCTGCAGGTCAATCAGATTTAATCAGACATCATTTGTAGGTTGCAGGACCTTGTTGTTTCAGGCTTGGGGCAACTTGTTCCAGACTTAGGCACAGCTGTGGAAGGTTGGAGCCTCACACACTTCTCCAGTGTGAGCTCCTGGGAGCCCCTCTCGCCACCCTCACTCAGTGCTTCCTCAACTGAGGCACCTACCAGAAGCATGGGAGGCCTTTTTTTCCTTCCCCTCTTGGCATTAGAGGACCTCCAGCCCCATTCGCAAAATGACACACGCCACAACTGCAGAAGTTGCCATCAGAAATTTTATTTACAATAACCAGCTGATGGCATTTTTCAAATAAACACATTTCACCCAAGTGACTATCCTTGTGACTATTAGTGCTTTATTTTCCTCTTACGCATGCTCCTATGTAGTGGTTCCCCTGTGGCTTCAGCAGATGTGGAGGCCCCTTGCTCACTTTGCTGCTGCTCCTGTCTCGACACCTTTGGCGGGCGTCCTCTGCTCCTGCGGCTGTGCAGGGGTTGAGATGTCTATCTCACTTGGGTGTGGGCTCCGGCGGGGCTCTGACCGAGGGCTCTGCAGTGGCATGTAAGTGTGAGCACTTGGAGAGGAGCCCCCACTTCCTTGAGGTCTGCCACCAACCTCCCTCTCATGAGTCAGGTCCCCCTCAGTGCCTGCAAGTGGCTTGAGAGCAGCTTGCTGCACATCAGGGGGGCCATGGGGACCCATTTCTACAATGGCAGTCCTACTTAGAGGGCCTGCCATGAAGGTCTGGTTTCTCTGTTCAATAGCTGACCATCGCTCCTCCAGAGATGTCAGTCTATTCTGAACACTCACCATGTTTTCAACACTCTGGCGACTTAGCTCCTCCATGGCCGTAGCCATCCTCTCCTCTACTGTAGCCATCCTTTCCACGGAGGTTGCCATCCTTTCCGTGGTGATGCGTTCATGCGTCAGTGACTCCACAAAGGCTCTGCTGATGTTCGCTATGGACTCCTCCATTCGCTCCACACCCACAGCGACCCTGGAGACAAAACCTGCCAGAGACTCCTGCATCTGTGCATGGAGATCCATCACCACTTCTCTTGCGGATGGACCCAGAGGCAAAGGGTCAACATGCAGCTGAGCCGAGCTGGCAGAGTCCTGTGCTCTACGATGAGGACTCTCCACTGCTGTCCCTGTCTCCACCATCTGCTGATGCTCACTTGTGAGCTGTGATACACCAGGTGACAACACTACTCTATCTCGCGAAGGTCCCACCGAGGTGTAAGTGTCTGCGCTGGTGCTGGGTGCACTGAATTCTGCTGACGCTGCACCCTCAGAGGTTGGAGCTTCCTCTGAAGAGTCTGGATGCACAGCCTCTTCCTCCTCCACAGTGGGGACGGGGGCTCTGGATGGTCCTGTGGGGGAGTAAAGGAAAGAGTTAGAGATGTGCTGCCAAGGCTACATGCACATTGGATTTTGCAGATGTTCATAAGTCTAAATGATGTAGCTTCAGAATCATAACAGCGACTCATGCTATGTCAATGAGAGAGATGGAAAACTATTCTGTCACCAGCTTGCAGGACTGCCCCGTCTCTCCTTCCCCAGCTTCCGCAGCCACATCAGCCCTGACAATTTCCAGCACTCCTTCCTCCCAGGGGGTCAGGTGGGCTATTGAGGGTCGGCCTCCTCCAGTCCTGGCTCGCTCTCTGTTGTTGTGAGCTCTCTTTTCCTGCGATGAGGGAGACAAGTGGAGTTTGAGTGAGAATGAAGGAGTGAGTGTAGAGATTGCATAGCATAGATACTTAGAGGGAGACAAAGATGGTGTGAGGCTGCAAGACCAAGGGCCCTCCCTGTGTGTTGTCAGTTGTGTTCAAAGCATCAGAGTGAGAGGGAGTGTGAGGGCTGCATGCTGGAATAGTTATGTGAATGTGAGCATAGAGAGAGAGGGAATGGGTAAGTGTGCATGGATGTGACTGTGAAGTGGGATGTGGAGGAAGAGAGTGCTAAAGCTGAGTGCTGGTGGGGAAAGGCAATGGGGATCAGTTTGAGGGTGATGGAAACTTCATACTTACTTTTCCTGTACAGTGAAGGTCATGGAATCGTTTCTGACACTGTATCCAGGTTCTTCTGGTGACTCCCAGCGAGTTGACATCTGCTGTCACCTGCATCCATGCAGCCTTGGTCTCAGTGGGAGGCCTCTTCCTCCCTGACCTAGGGAAGAGGACCTCCCTGTGGGCCCTCACCCCATCCAATAATGCCTGCAGTGAAGCCTCGTTGAATTTGGAGGCAGCTCGGGGTCTGGCACTGGCCACAGCTGCTGCAGGCTCCTCTGCCATCCTGTATGGTTCGTTTGGAAGCATGCAGAGGAAGCAATGCTTGCTGTGGACCTTAAAAGCACCACGAATGATGACATCATACTATGCGACTTTCTGACTGGAAATAGTCAATTAGCAAGGGTTCCCACACACTGGAAATGAATTGGCCAATCGAGGGAAAATTGCATCAACCTGGCAGACCCATTTACATTCGTGTGGGAACCCCGACATTCGGGGAACCCGACAATTCCCCACACCTGCAGGAAAATCGGCCCCCAAGTTTCTGATTGGTCCTCTTGGAGGACAGGACCAGATTTCTGATTGGTCCCCTTGGAGGGCAAGACACACCCAACAGTTTGTCTGGAATGTGTAATTTGATCCTGCTTGCTGGAGTAATCAAGATCTTTGCAATGTGTAATTTGATCCATTCATTGTGACAGCCAAGCTCCAGAACTAACATTACTGCTTTCAGTAAGGCTCGCCCTCCCAGGTTAGGAGCACTCACAGCACTCACACTGCCAAATTAAGATAGGAAGGGTGAGGCCATGGAGGGATTTTAACTTGGGGATGAGAATGTTAAAATCAAGGTGTTGGTGGACAATGTTCCCCCGTAATTTTTTTTGGGTGCGCGGACCCTTTAACGGGCTGTGCGGCCCATTCTAATTTTCGTGCATGCGCAAAATCTCCCATTCTAAAGGAAGTAAGTGGCCTCCACTAAAACACCCACGATCAGATCCACTGGTATAAATATTATATCAAGCTAGTGGTTATCTGATGTAAATTGCACAGCCCGGTTATTTGTGAGCGTGGTTCAGAGATAAAGCTATAACATTGTAGCCCCAATTTTGCGTCCAGCTCTCATATCTACTCAGGCACTGTACTAGCAGTAGAGCCTCACAATGTAGGCTCTTGTGTGTAAGAGCAATCAGCTTCCTCGTGCTAGAAGGCTAGAGTCCCCAAACCCTGTTGGGAATATTCTTTATCATCTGAAATCTAAATTTACATAGAACTAATATTGCTGTTAGTCATTCTGATATCAGTCTTAGGCTGTTGTGTCAGTACCTTTCTACCTAGACACAATTTAAGACTCAGAACTCAGAGATTCAAACATGAAGTGCTTTATTGGAAGGAAAGGAAGTTCTGGAAAGTTCCGAACAAAGAGAGCTAAAACTTAACAGAGAACACCCAACCATTTATCTCCTGTGACAGCGCCACCACAGGTGGGAGGAGAACACACAATAGAACACACAATACATAACATAGGCAATCACCAGTTTCTGTTTAGTAAGCAGTAATACTTTATAAGTTGAACCTGCATATGACTATGAAGGCTATTTGCACAGTAAATATGCGCTAATCATTTGAATTATCAGCTCAACTCAGTTGCGTCAGAAATAGATTGTGGATACAAGCGTTTCCTTATGTCTTGAGCATGATCTCTGTAACCTACTCCAGGACTACGACCCTCCGAGACCTCTGCATTCTTCCAATTCTGGCTTCTTGTGCACCCGATTTCCTTCGCTCCACCATTGGCAGCTGTGCCTTCAGCTGCCTAGGCCCTAAGCTCTGGAATTCCCTCCCTAAACCTCTTAGCCTTTCTCTCCTCCTTTAAGACGCTCCTTAAAAACTACCTCTTTAACCAAGCTTTTGGTCAGCTGTCCTAATATCTCCTTATGTGTCTCGGTGTCAAATTTTGTCTGATAACACTCCTGTGAAGCACCTTGGGGCATTTTACTCTATATAAGTGCAAGTTGTTGTTGAGATCTAGGTTGAGGAGGCACTGCATTGTCAGAAGAGTCGTCCTTGGGATCTGATGTTAAACCGAGGTAGGCCTGTTCTGGTGCTTCAGGTAGACTTGAAAGATTCCATGGCACTACTACACCTTCAAAAATAAAAAACTGAATGGGGTAGAAGAGCAAAGGGAACTAGCGATACAGGTGAACAAATCATTAAAAGCACCATTGCAGGTCAGCGAAGCAATTAAAATTGCTAACAAAGCACTGGGATTTATTTCTATGGGTATAGATTTCAAAAGTAATGAAGTTATGTTAAACTTGTATAAGACCCTGGTCAGGCCACACTTAGAGAGTACTGTACACAGTTCTAGTCTCCACACTATAAAAGGGACATAGAAGCACTGGAGAAATGTACAAAAAAGATTTACAAAGGTGGTACCAGAACTGAGAGATTGCAGCTATTGGGAAAGATTGAACCGGTTGAGGCTTCTTTCTTTAGAAAAGAGAAGACTTGATGGAGATCTTTAAAATTATAGAAACATAGACATAGAAACATAGAAACTAGGAGCAGGAGTAGGCCATTCGGCCCTTCGAGCCTGCTCCGCCATTCAACGAGATCATGGCTGATCATCCAAACCCTAGCACCCGGTCCCTACACCGACAGCCATCCCACCCAAGCCCTATCCCCATAACCCCACATATTTAATCCCCCCTAACACTAAGGGCCAATTTTTTTTTAATCATGGCCAATCAACCTAACCCGCACATCTTTGGACTGTGGGAGGAAACCGGAGCACCTGGAGGAAACCCACGCAAACACGGGGAGAATGTGCAAACTCCACACAGACAGTCACCCGAGGCCGGATTTGAACCCGGGTCCCTGGCGCTGTGAGGCAACAGTGCTAACCACTGTTATGAATGTGTTGGACATGGTAGATGTGGAGAGAATGTTTCCACTTGTGGGAGAATCCAAAACTAGGCCATAAATACAAGGTAGTTACTAATAAATCCAATAGGGAAATAAGGAGAAATTTCTTCACTCAGAGAGTGATTAGAATGTGGCACTCGCCACCACAGGAAGTGGTTGAGGCAAATAGCTTAGATGCTTTCAAAAGGAAACTGGACAAGTGCATGAGAGAAAAGGGAATAGAAAGATATGCTGAAAGACTGAGATGAGGTAGTTGGAATGGGAAGTATAAACACCAACACAAACTTATTGGGCCAAATGGCCCATTTCTGTGCTGTATATTCTATATAATTCTATGTAAGCCAGGATGGTGTGTGATTGAAGGGGAACTTAGTGGTAATGATTTGTTTTTGTCCTTCTTGGTGGTAGAGGTTGTATCTCACAGATTTGTGACAAAGAATTTCTTTAACATACGGGATAGTAAATCCTACTTCAAATCTGCTCTTTACCGCCCACGTTCAATGCACAAAAAGGGTTATACAAAATTGTAGGTTGCCTTATTTGAGTCAGCTCTGCCCCCTTTGTAATTGATTTAATAGATGCCTTAGACATCACACAGCAATGTATTGGGGCTTTAACCCTTAGACAGCCAGGCTCCCTTGCCTGGAAATATTTGCGATGTCAGCTCTCACACTGTGGCATTGAAAAATCTCTTTATATTACAGTAGTAATGCTATAGTCAGGAGTAACTGTATATTATATGAGACTGCCTCTTGTCTCTGTTTACTATTTTCTCTATTTTCCCCTCTGTTTCACATTACTGTATTTCTTTCTTATTATTGCCTTACATTTTTTCTAACTCATGTCATTTTTAAATAATGAACTTATCTCTTCTATCTATGCCATTCTGGAACTGGCTTCCACCTCTCTTACATTTGGTCCCTGGTGAGGGAACACTGGTTCCATAGGCAAGTTTTCCAGCCAATCAAGAAATACTAAAGCATGATCTGGCCATGTCATTAGATCAATCAGGTCAAACTTTTGTGTGTTTTTTTTAAAAAGGGGACGATCGAGCACGCCGAGCTTTTAATGAGTTACTTTATTAGTTGTGTCTCGGTGTAAAGTGTCAGCTGTGGCTCAGTGGTAGCACTCTTGCCTCGGAGTCAGAAAGTTCCTGGGTTCAAATCTTGCACACAGAATCCAGGCTGACACTTCAGTGCAGTACTGAGACAGTGCTGCACTGTCAAAGGTGCCGTCTTAGGGATGGGATGTTAAACTGAGGTCCCGTTTGCCCTCTCAGGTGGACATAAAAGATCACATGACACTATTTCAAAGAAGAGCTGGGAAATTCTCTCTCTCTGGTGTCCTAGCCAATATTTATCTCCCAACCAATATCATTAAAAACAGATTACCTGGTCATTATCACATTGCTGTTTGTGGGAGCTTGCTGCATGCAAATTGGCTGCCGCATTTCCTACATTACAATAGTGACTACACTCCAAAATTACTTCTTTGGCTGTAAAGTGCTTTGGAATGTTCTGAGGTCATGAAAGGCGCTATATAAATGCAAGTCTTTCCATCTTTGTGACATGTTATCTAATCATTGGAACTCAAAGAGTTAATTGTGGAAATTGCAGGTTTGTGGTAATTAAAACCAATTTGGGTTACTGCCAAGATAGACATTCCTCGATGAACATTAAATGGATAATAACATTCCCACACACCGGACATTTCCACCCTGTGCTTTGAATCTGCTTTGGTCTAGTTTAATGAATGCAAATACCGTCAGCAGAGGAGTAGAACTAGCATCACCTTTATAGCAACTAGTATTAATTGAAGCACATTATTTTATATATTTATTATGCAATGCATACACGGGAGATACCCAGCTCTACCTTAGCACCACTTTTCTTGACCCCTCCACGGTCTCTAAATTGACACCTGATCGGGGCTTGTTCCCACCGCCGACCCTTGACCCCCCTCCCCGGAGAAACACGGTGGTGGGATTCGGCTCTGCAAGAAACAGAGTGGGAGGTGGGGGGTGAGGGGTTACTGGGGTCAGGGTGGGGTTACTGGGGTCAGGGGTGATGGGTTACTGGGGTCGGGGGTGATGGGTTACTGGGGTCGGAGGTGAGGGGGTTACTGGGGTCGGGGTGGTGTTACTGGGGTCGGGGGTGATGGGTTACTGAGGTCAGGGTGGGGTTACTGGGGTTGGGGTGATGGGGGGGTCGGGGGTGATGGGTTACTGGGGTCGGGGGTGAGGGGGTTAGTGGGGTTGGGGTGGGGTTACTGGGGTCGGGGGTGAGGGGGTTACTGGGGTCGGGGGTGAAGGAGGATTACTGGGGTCGAGGGTGAGGGGGTTACTGGGGTCGGGGTGGGGTTACTGGCATCGGGGGTGAGGGGGTTACTTGGGTCAGGGTGGGGTTACTGGGGTCGGGGTGATGGGTTATTGGGTCAGCGTGGGGTTACTGGGGTCAGGGGTGATGGGTTACTGGGGTTGGGGGTGATGGGTTACTGGGGTCGGGGTGAGGGGTTACTGGGGCCGGGGGTGAAGGAGGATTGCTGGGTCGGGGGTGATGGGTTACTGGGGTCGGGGGTGAGGGGGTTACTGGGGTCGGGGTGGGGTTACTGGGGTCGGGGGTGAGGTGGTTACTGGGGTTGGGGGTGAGGGAGGATTACACTTTCAGGGGCTAAAGGGATCAAGGGATAGGGGAAGAAGGCAGGGACAGGGTACTGAATTTGGATGATCAGCCATGATCTCATTGAATGGCGGAGCAGGCTCGAGGGGCCGAATGGCCTACTCCTGCTCCTATCTTCTATGTTTCTATGTTTCTATGACACATTGCTTGTCCGACATCCAGTTCTGGATGAGCAGAAATTTTCTCCAATTAAATATTGCGAAGACCGAAGCTATTGTCTTTGGGCCCCGTCACAAACTCCATTCCCTAGCCACTGACTCCATCCCTCTCCCCAGCATCTGTCTGAGGCTGAACCAGACTGTTCGCAAACTTGGTGTCATATTTGACCCTGAAATGAGCTTCCGACTACATATCCGTGGCATAAATAAGACTGCCTATTTCCACCTCTGTAACATTGCCCGTCTCTGCCCCACCTCAGCTCATCTGCTGCTGAAATCCTCATCCATGCCTTTGTTACTTCTAGACTTGAATATTCCAACGCACTCCTGGCTGGCCTCCCATATTCTACTCTACATAAACTTGAGGTGATCCAAAATTCGGCTGCCCGTGTCCTAACTCGCACCAAGTCTAGTTCACCCATCACCCCTGTGCTCACTGACCTACATTGGCCCCTGGTTAAGCAACGCCTTGATTTCAAAATTCTCATCCTTGTTTTCAAATCCCTCCATGGTCTCGCCCCTCCCTATCTCTGTAATCTCCTTCAGCCCCACAACCCCCCGAGATATCTGCGCTCCTCTAATTCTGCCCTCCTGAGCATCCCTGATTATAATCGCTCAACCATTGGTTGCCGTGCCTTCAGCTGCCTAGGCCCTAAGCTCTGGAACTCCCTCCCTAAACCTGTCCGCCTCGCTACCTTGCTTTCCTCCTTTAAGACACTCCTTAAAACCTACCTCTTTGGTCACCTGCCCTAATTTCTTATGTGGCTCGGTGATAATTTTTTGTCTTATAATACTCCTCTGGAGCGCCTTTGGATGTTTTACTACGTTAAAGACGCTATATAAATACAAGTTGTTGTTGATTTTTTTTTCTTGTAATGTACTGCAGCAACGAAGTGACAATTGTTTGTTCTGTTAACTAGTGTCATCATGCATCAAAGTTGTGGCATCAGCAGTTGGGATCTGTCACACTGGCAGCCTCACACACACAATATATTCCCCTCACACACACGCAATACAGTCAAAATAGGAGCAGATACCTGTAAGTGATTCAAGGTGATCATCTCAACTCAGTAAAAAAAAAGATAACATTGATTTTAGCTCTAGTGGTTCACTACATCAGCTGAACCCTTTGATTAAATCATTCCCAGGTACCCAGCATTTTTCTATTTACTTGGCAAATAGCTGCACAGTCCCTCAGTAGCTTGTTGTACCTTTGAGTTGTGGGTCTGAACCAATTATTGACGTAAAGTCACAATTTGCACACAATTAGATAGAGACAAGTTGAAATCATTTTTATTTTTGTCCAAATGTGCAGAGCCCAAAATGTGCTTTGTGTGACCATTTTCATGCTTGTATTATATTTAACTAGCAATCTTGTCCTGAAACATTCAGAAGCACCTTCATCATTGAAAGGTTGCCTGTTCATCCCACTGCATTCCCTGTCTATTTACCATTCGAATCCAGTGAAGCCAGCATCGACACCAGAGAGAGAACAAAAGACTCAATTTGTAGCGACGTGGTTGACTTTGGATAATTGCATCATTATGACCCAAGAGTGGAAACCTAATGGATCAAATTATGTGCCATTCTCTCCCATTATATAACATTCAAACAGACCAAATCACTCCCCATTCACTTACTAAATGGAACAAAGCAAAACTACCTCTCGCTATTGTGTCTAAAAATAGATTCAGTTTGAAATAGGAGACTTTGAGCAATAAAAATAATTTGCTACACCTCGCGCTTGCTGTCCTCATTGCTTCCTGCAAAGTCTCTAGACACAGTAATAACATTGCATTGATATTATTCTAACTCATTCATTCCTTATGTGATTGCATCAAAGGCTAAATATGTTATAAATGTACACTCATTATCACCTGCTACAGCATTCTTTCAGCATATAATATCTCAATCACTGTCCTTTCAATCTGTTTTTCAGCTACAAATAGTATTTGGAATCTGCAGTTTTACAGAAGAAAGTAGAGATAACATTGTCTGCAATCACTTACCACTTGACCCATGGAGAAAAGAAGAACCATGCTTCGCTCGGTGTCACTTTTTCTCATTCTCCTGTCAAATTCGGGATTAGAACTTACAGAATATCCATTTGCCGAGTGTTGGATGATGAGATGTAATTGTGTTTCAGCAGGTACTGAAGACATTCTGTTCGAGAAAATAACTGAAGAGACAGACTTTCATATTGGCAGGTTTACCCTTCCCCATCCACCTTTTCTTTCTTTTATTGTAACTTCTAACTTTCTCTGCTCTTGACTCCTTGCGGGTAAAATTGGGCTTGGGCGGGGATGCAAAACAGGCAGAATCGCATTCTCCGCCCATTATACGACACGCCCAATATTCGGTTCTGTTCAAGTCAATGGAACTGAATATCGGACGGGGCGTGTAACAGGCGACCGATGCAATTCCGCCTGTTTTGCCTACCCCACCCATGTCCGATTTCACCCCCCGACCCAATCTCTTTTTCCTGCTGTACTGAAAACAGAAATAACTATTCCTTGTTTTGTGTGGAAACAGTATATTTGGGGGAAGGGTTGGGCAGCTTTTTTTTGTTAAAAATACAATATAAAAAGTGCATGACCAGCTGGAAAAAAACACAGTGGGGCTCCAACGTGTCCTGCTTCACGCCAATGTTTTCAGGGCTCAAGCGACCAAGGGTGAAGTGCTGAGCAGAAGCCAGCCACTCTCCCAGTAAGGTTGCCAACTCTGGTTGGACGTATTCCTGGAGATTTCATCACATGACCTCCCACCCCACTCAGCTGAACAACTTTGCCATCCCCGAGCATCTCCAATATTTTTATAACTAACAATTAGAATTGTTCAAAGAAAGTGGGGGTGGGGGTGTGGTGGTGGGGACAGAGGAGGGGTTGCGGTGCAGATTGCAAACTCGGATGCATGATTTGTAACATACCAGATTTTTCTGAGCAGCAATTTTGCTGCCCCAATTGGTGCTGCGTTTCAGGCACGTGTAACTCTCAATTACATTACTTAAATAAGGCACCACGGCGACTCTCATGACCTTCAAAGAAGCTCTGCCCCGCTCCATGCACACCTCACCCATAAAAAATGACGCCTCAGGTTCCATGTTTGCTGCCGTCAATACCCAAGGACCCATAGTTATAAACTGTGGCACTCCTTCCTGAGTATGTCAGAGGAAACCTGTCTTCTCCACCTCTGCTTCACAGTGGAGGCAGTGACTGAGCTATGTCATCTGCTGCAGGCTGACTTATTGACAATTTCAAGGGTTCTTCCCAAGTCCTTCCAGGCCTTCACTTGGCACACCTACCAGATAAGCGGGTCCGCAGTACTTTGCTGTAAAATCAAGTGACCGATGCCATGTTTGCCAGGTGAAGCACCTTTACAACTTTTACATTGGAAAGGTGACACCAACTGCAAAAGGCATCACACTTTTACCAGTTGCCAGGCTTCCCAAGAGTCCGGGGCATAATGGATGGAACCGCTGTAGCTAGCAAGGCTCTACATGTCAACCCAAATGGGTTTAGGGAGGGAATTCAGCGCAATCGAGCAGCACTTAATCACCGATAACCTGCTCACCGATGCTCAGTTTGGGTTCCACCAAGACCACTCAGTGCTGTAGAACACTGACAGCACAAATGTCAAAATAAATTTGGACATAGTCCCTTTAAGGAAGCTGACTGATGACGTGTCATCAAATGACGTCACCAAACCCGCTTCCTCTAATTGGCCGGGAAATGCACTGGGCAGGATTAACAAGCCCAATCACGGTAAATTTATTTCAGACAGCAGGTTGGAGTCAGCAGCGGGGTCGGGACCCGTCACCGACGTCGCCCGCCACGGACCCGCCAAGGTCAGCAAAATCGCGGCCCATGTTTTTTCTGATAGATTTGAATTTCACATACAGTGTTAGCTCATGTGCCTCTGAGTAATAGGGTTGTGGATTCAAGTCCCAATCCAGGGACTTGAGCACATAAATCTAGGCTGACACTCCAGTGCAGTGCTGAGTGAGTGCTGCACTGTCGGAGATGCCGCCTTTTGGATGAGACGTTCAACCGAGGCCCCGTCTGCTCTCTCAGGTGGATGTAAAAGGTCCCATGGCACTGTTTCAAAGAAGAGCAGGCGAGTTATTCCCCGGTGTCCTGGCCAATATTTATCCCTCAATCAACACTAAAAACAGATTATCTGGTCATGATCACATTGCTGTTTATGGGAGCTTGCTGTGCGCAAATTGGCTGCCGCGTTTCCTACATTACATATCCGGTGGTCGTGAAAGGCGCTATATAAATGCAAGTCTTTCTTTCTTGAAATTCAACTTTTAACAGAGACGCAAAGCAGGAGCTGGTAGATTGGCCACCTGTTACAAACTCCGCCCAATTTTCCAGAAGATCAGGTGGGGTTTATCGCGGGCGGCCAATCGGCTACCACCTGTTCTGCATCTCTGTCTAAGTTGAATTTGACTCCCATGACGTTGTTACGTTTTTGCTATATTGAAGGTGCTATATAAATGCAAGTTGTTATTGTAAGAAAGTCTGAGTGCTCAGCACTGCTTTCCACAGGGCAGTGCTGATCCACTGAGAGTGTCCTCTCAGTTTAATGACATGCGTTTAAATGTAATTTCCCTTGAGGTTTGCCAGATTGAGCGCCATCCCTTATGTATCACAGTAATCAATCACAGAAGGCTGTTTTATTAGTGGTGTAGCATTTAATAGCCTCGATGTTGGACAGCTCCTTTGATTTCACAATAGCACAAATACCTTCATCTCCTGATTTTTTTTGTGCTATGAAGTACAGGTGGGAATCCATCAAATGAAAATCTGTACTCTCACTTCTCGCTTGAATTATCAAAGTTGCCACTATCATGATATGCGAGAGGGAGACACAACATGGAAAGGAAATTAGAGGGAAGGTGGACGGGAGGAAGGAAGGAAGAAAGGAAGGAAGGAAATAAATAAATAAATAAATTGCATTTATATAGCGCCTTTCACAACCTCAGGATGTGCCAAAGCGCTTTGCAGCCAATGAAGTACGCGACAACCAATGTGCGCACAGAAAAGCCCCACAAACAGCAATGTGACTATGACCAGATAATCTGTTTTAGTGATGTTGGTTGAAGGATAAATAATGACTAGGACTGCCCTGCTCTCCTTCGCAATAGTGTCGTGGGTTTGCAAAGCTTTCTGAGAGCACGTTGCAAGTGGGTACTAAACCGCTTAGCAATATAATTACAGTCCCCACTTCTTACACAGTCCGTGCTTATCCCCGGCAGCCTCCTTTATCGGGCAAATGACATTAACCACTTATCAGCACCATAGGAGTTGATCACAAAGGCGCTGCTTAAAACATATAGCACGCTGACTATTTCATGCAGTTCAGTACCTACCAATTTAAAAGCTCTGCTGATTTCAGGCCAAGTCAGGTCATCAGGCAGCTTCCATCAGCTGTTTGCACTATTAACAACTATGGGGGGCAGTCAGGAAAGTGGAGACTAGGGACAATTCAATCAGTCATTTGCACTTTTAGTGTATTATGGTTTTACCGTCCACCGTGTATAGAGGGCAAGTCAGGTTAACATGAACGCACCCACTATATGCGGTGGGGACTGTACTGCAGGCTCAATCATCATCACCCTGTGATTGGTCTCAATGCCTCAGTCTGGAAAGCAGGGATTTAAAAAAAAGACAAAGCCAGGTATCTCACTCTTCACCACTTTGCCCCTTGCTGGAATGGTGTGCATGCCGAACGAGGAGAGGATCGAGCATGGGTGTGATGCCCTCCAAGGTTGAATGTCATACCAACACTGGCTATTTGGACTCACCCAGGAAGATTGGCCACGTGGCTGACATCTTGGAAGACTGGCGACACCTGATTTCTTCAGGGGAACATAGGATCAGGAGTAGGCCATTCAGCCCCTCGAGCCTGTTCCCCCATTCAGTGAGATTATGGATGCTCTGTATTCTAACTCCATCCACCTGCCTTGGCTCCATATCCCTTAATATCCTTGTCTAGCAAAAATCTATCTATCTCAGATTTAGAATTATTAATTGGGCTAGCATCTACTGCTTTTTGTGGGAGATAATTCCACACTTCTACCACCCTTTGCGTGAAGAAATGCTTCTCTGATGGCCTGGCTCTGATTTTAAGAACCTAAGGCCTAGAAATTCGGTTTTGGCGCAGCGAGGGCTTTAGCGCCGGAAGTTAGTGCCGGCGCTAAGTCCCCCTGCGCGCGCCAAAAATTCAGTAGCGCCGCGCCCAAACGGCTGCCGGCGCTACTGAGGGGTCTCATCACCTCAAAACTGGCGCCACGCGCCGCATTGCGGCGCTATTCCGGCGCTGCAGCGCCCGCTGCGGTGCGGCAGGCTCGGGAAGTGCAGGCCTCCTCCTTCCGTTAAGGAGGAGCTGCCTGCACCCGGCCGCGGCCCGCGATAATCTTTTTAAAAATGAGCCCGGCACCTCGGACAAGTGCCGGGCTTGCTTCTGTTCCGGGGGGAAGTCCGGGGAGGGAGCTGCGGCCAGGCGGCCGGCGGGAAAGCGGCCGGCCGCCGCGGGGCCTTTAATGCGCCGGCGCAAAGTTCTGTAAGGCACCTCTGCCAGAACGTTGCTTGCGGCTGCCACGGGCGAGGCGGCCGCAACTCAATTTCCGAGTTCGGGCGGGTTACCATGGCAACCGGGACGCTGCGCACACCGATGACGTCATCGGTGCCGGCGCAGCGCTACCGGCCTAACGCCGATTTAGGGCCCCTGTCAATTTCTAAACTGGCCATAACTTCGGCGCTAGGCCCTCTAGCGCCTCAAAAGCGGCGCTAAGGCCAGTGAATTTCTAGGCCTTAGTGTAGTGTATGTACTTTGCAGAAGGAACTATATTCTGCAGCCCCTGTATACTGCAGTACCAGTAGTGACCCCCCCTGTATATAAGCCTGTGTAGTAACTTTGCATAGTAGTTCCAGTTTTGTCTCCACTCAGTAAACACCTGTTGTAACCAACTCCTGCAGTCCGTGTCTCAATTACACATGGACATAATACTAAGAACATAAGACGTAGGAGCAGGAGTAGGTCATTTGGCCCCTCGAGCCTGCTCCGCCATTCAATAAGATCATGGCTGATCTGATCTTGGCCTCAACTCCACTTTCCTGCCCGCTCCCCATAACCCTTGACTCCCTTACCAATCAAAAATCTGTCTATCTCCACCTTAAATATATTCAACGACCCAGCCTCCACAGCTCTCTGGGGAAGAGAATTCCAAAGATTCACCACCCTCTGAGAGAAGAAATTCCCCCTCATCTCCGTTTTAAATGGGTGCCCCCTTATTCTGAAATTATGCCCCCTAGTTCTAGATTCCTTTGTCCTAGACTCCCCCACCATGGGAAAAAAATTCCCTCTATCTACCCTATCAGTTCCTTTCAAAATCCTAAAAACCTCAATCAAATCATCCCTTACCCTTCTATATTCCAGGGAATAAAAGCCTAGTTTATGTAACCTCGCCTCATAATTTAACCCTTGGAGCCCTGGTAACATTCTGTCTGACTTGAGCTACTCTGCTCTTCCCAATCTATATGAAAATTAAAGTCTCTGATTAAAACAACTCTGCAGAAGATGGCAGAAAATGGCAGGTAATAGGAAAGAGAAAAAGGACTGCTCCCCTGCCTAGGAGTTATTTGTCGAGTTTTATGACTGGGGCTCCAAGCAACTGATTTTTATTTTTGGTTCATATTAATAACTTAAATCGACACTTATTTTAAGTTGCCAAACTCAAGTGTTAACTGTTGGAGTTTTTTTTTAAAAAAAGGTTGCTCAAGAAATTTTCAGAAGCTCTCTGGCCACAGAGGAGGTGCCAGAGGACTGGAGGACAGCTAACGTAGTACCATTATTCAAGAAGGGTAGTAGGGATAAACCAGGGAATTACAGGCCAGTGAGCCTAATATCAGTGGTAGGGAAATTATTGGAAAAAATTCTGAGGGACAGAACAGTCTCCACTTGGAGAGGCAAGGATTAATCAAGGCTAATCAGCATGGCTTTGTCAGGGGGAGATCATGTCTAACCAATTTGATTGAATTTTTCGAGGGGGTGACTAGGTATGTGGATGAGGGTAGTGCAGTTGATGTAGTCTACATGGACTTCAGTAAGGCTTTTGACAAAGTCCCGCATGGGAGACTGGTAAGAGCCCATGGGATCCAGGGCAATTTGGCACATTGGATCCAAAATTGGCTTAGTGGCAGGAGGCAGAGGGTGATGGTCGAAGGTTGTTTTTGTGACTGGAAGCCTGTGTCCAGTGGTGTACCGCAGGGATCGGTGCTGGGTCCCTTGCTGTTTGTAATGTACATTAATGATTTCGACATGAATGTAGGAGGTATGATCAGTAAGTTCGCAGATGACACGAAAATTGGTGGAGTGGTAAATAGCAAAGAGGGAAGCCTCAAGCTACAGGACGATATAGATGGGTTGGTCAGATGGGCAGAACAGTGGCAAATGGAATTTAACCCTGAAAAGTGTGAGGTGATGCATTTTGGGAGGACTAACAAGGCAAGGGAATACACAATGAATGGTAGGACCCTAGGAAGGACAGAGGATCAGAGGGACCTTGATGTGCATGTACATAGATCCCTGAAGGCAGCAGGACAGGTAGATAAGGTGGTTAATAAGGCATATGGGATACTTGCCTTCATTAGCCGAGGCATAGAATATAAGAGCAGGGAGATTATGATGGAGCTGTACAAATGCTAGTTAGGCCACAGTTGGAATAGTGTGTGTGGTTCTGGTCGCCACACTATAGGAAGGAGAGGGTGCAGAGGAGATTCACCAGGATGTTACCTGGGCTGGAGCGCTTCAGCTATGAAGAGAGACTGGACAGGCTGGGGTTGTTTTCCTTAGAGCATAGAAAGCTGAGGGGGGACCTGATTGAGGTGTACAAAATTATGAAGGGCATAGATAGGGTAGATAGAAAGGAACTTTTCCCCTTAGTAGAGGGGGCATAGTTTCAAGGTAAGGGGCAGGAGGTTTAGAGGTGATTTGAGGAAAAGCTTTTTCACCCAGAGGGTGGTTGGAATCTGGAACTCACTGCCTGAAAGGGTGGTAGAGGCAGGAACACTCACAACATTCAAGAAGCATTTAGATGAGCACTTGAAACGCCATAGCATACAAGGCTATGGACCAAGTGCTGGAAAATGAAATTAGAATAGACAGAGCTTGATGGCTGGTGCAGACACGATGGACCGAAGGGCCACTTTCTCTTCTGTATAACTCTATGACTCTATGGGGGAAAAATTCGGTTGGTTTGCGCCTCCTGTTAGCGCCTTAAGAGGGCGCTAATGTGGCGCAAAGCAACTAGCGCCCATACGCAGCGATGTTTGCACCACTCATGAAATTGACTAGACATTTTGCGGTGGCACTAAACACTACCAGCACGATCTCCTGCGCCTGCAGATCGTGACGCCAGTCAAGCGTGCAACGCCCCGGTATCGCCCCAGAACGGATATTGAGTGGCGCCCCCTGTCTTACCACCTGCCACTAGCAACGACAGGTTGAGGGGAGCGTTTTGCAGTCAGGAAGGGACTGGGGGAGCGCTATTTAAAGGCGACCGCTTCCTGCCTTTTTTTGTTGGTGAAATTTTTTCACCACGCATTCTGAGTGAGAGAGAGAGACTGCAGGAGATATTCAATGCTGTGTTGAAGGGTTTTGGGTACTGAGCAGTACTTTGCAGGTTCTTTTTTATTTGATTTTCCTTGCATCGATTTAGAAGAGACTATGGGGGCTGCACTCTGTAGGGGGCATCCTTTACCTGGTTTACGGTCATTTACCTGGTCAGGCAGCCTTTTTCCACTGCACTGTGACCAATTCCAATCAACGGTTTTGAATCGCTAAACCCCTCCTTCCAGTTCTGACTGGAGGAACTTATAATTAATGATATATTAAAACGGACAAATGGTCTGGATGCAAGAAAGTCAAACTTTATTAAAACTAAGAAACTACACCACACGATCAAAATAATCACGGTAAAATTGCTTAAATAGGGGAGGAAAAACAGACACAACGAGGGAAATCGACTAAAATACAATTCTAACAAAATCCCCACTTTACTCCCACCCCTAAGCCTATCCTAAGTTGCCTTGTGGAAGGCCAGAAAAATATATGCTCACCACTGCAATGCCAGCTCCGTGCCCTGCGATCTTGGATCTTCACTGCCCAGAAGTGAAAAACACCCCAGTGTTTTAAAAGTAAACTGATGGTGTTTTACTTCTTCAGACAGACTCCACGCTGTAGAGAGAGAGGCACACGGAGGCAGGCCAGAGAGAGAGAGATGCCCCTGAGAAGCTATCTCTTATACCCCAATTTTGGGGCCGAAATGTTCCCGCCCAGATCCGGAAGTTTCTGGGCTAAAACAAAAGGGATCCAACTGTCCCCATTGTCCAGTAATGGGTGATTCAAACCCATTCAATTTAAACTGTTCCCTTCCTCAGTCCAAATGTCTCTTCTGTGCTGAGTTCATTGTGTGTGATGGGCTATTGAACCATTTCCGTTCATCCTGATGGGTTTTGAATGGAGTTGTATTACTATGTAAACAGAAACCCATTATCTTGTGGTCACTGAAACCGCAGTCAAGTGGTTTAATCCCTTGTGTACACAAAGTAGCAGTTTCTGTAAACAAACATCCATTGTCTCTGCAGGGAGGGGAAACTCCCCTTTTGATTGACAGAATTTGACTGCCATTGCTTCACAGACACAGAAAACTGCTTCCAGGTCCTTTGTCCTTGGCCATGCTTTCTGACGGCCATTTTATCCCTGGGCAATTTACCAAACTCAAGAGTACATTTTTAAAAATAAAAATGTACTGTCTTAAGGTGTGCGATTTTTTTACAAAGTTCTTTGATTCCGGTGTTGTCCAAGTGCTGCCTAGCTTAACGCAGCCTTCTTGCGGTTCTGGGTATGTTTTAAAACATTGTCCAACCTAGAGACAATTTAAATCACGCAAAGTCTTCGTCCACGATGTGGATTAATATTTCCCGATCTTCGGGGGCTGAGGGGATTTTGCGAACCCATACAACTCTGAGCTCTTTCCTAGGCCTCTCCATTGTTCTTTCCAACAGATTTAATGTACAGGTCTGTCCAGGCCTAGATTCAAGGCTGCAATGAGCAGGGTGTGGATGGAGAGCAAGATCGACCCAATCCCCTTTAAGAACTGGCCGGCGCCATTGTGTCTGTGTTCCATCGCTGACTGACATCACATGAGCTTTGCCAGCGCTCTGAGTTAGCACCTTGCTCCTCGGCCTTTGTGCCTTAAGACAGGTGTGCAGCGCCTGATTAAGCGCTCCAATCACCTCTAGGGGCGATAAAAGCCAAGTTTGCAGTCGGAGGTGATAATTAGCGCCAGGCGCTAATCTTTGCGCCTGGCCGATAATCACGCCCCAAACGGGGCGATACTAAATTTCTCCCCCTATGACTCTAAGAATGTACACTCACATCATATGACATTATTATTCACACAGGTGCACATTCACATATTTTATGGAGCCATTATATGATTAAGCTGCAAGCTTTAAACAAAATAAAATAAACAGAAAAATTGCCAATTATTGGGTTTTTGGAATAAATTATTTATTACATAAAAGATATTGGGGGAAAAATTCAGTATCGCCCCATATGGGGCGCCATTATTGGCGGAGCGCAAAGTTTAGCGCCTGGCGCTAATTATTGCCTCCGACAACAAACTTGGCTTTTATCGCCCCTGGAGGTAATTGGAGCGCTAAATCAGGTGCTACACACCTCTCTTAAGGCACTAAGGCCGAGGAGCAAGGCGCTACCTCAGAGGGCGGGCGCAGTGCAGGTGCTGTCAGTTAGCGATTGAACACAGACACACTGGCGCCGGTCAGTTCTTAAAGGGGAGGGTCGATCTTGCTCTGCAGCCACACCCTGCTCATTGGAGCCTTGAATCTCGGCCTGGGCAGACCTGTTGCTAAATCTTGCAGCCAAGGACTATGGAGAGGGCCAGGGAGCGAGCACAGCGCTTCTGCGAGCGGGCCTTGGAGGCTCTAGTTGGCGCGGTAGAGCGCAGATCTATTCTGTACCCAGAGAGTGGCAGGAGGCCTTTGCCACGTGAATACAGAAGAGTGTGGAGGGAGGTGGCACAGAGAGTCTCCTCAAGCAGCATGGTGCCTAGGACCCATCTCCAATGTAGGAAAAAGTTCAACGACCTCACCCGGGTCGTCAGGGTGAGTGCCATTTTTTCAATACCTCTCCATCCCTCCATCTCAACCTCACTTTATGGCCAGAGGGTCTTAAAAGCCCCAATGCCCAACACTCATCCAACACCTATGGCCCTTTCATCAAACACACATGCACATTCCACACTTTGCATACAGTAAGGGCTATTCAACTATGGGAGGCATTTCAGGCAAGACCATGGCTGCATACAGTAAGGGCTATTCAACTATGAGAGACATTTCAGGCAAGACCATGGCTGTATACAGTAAGGGCTATTCAACTATGGGAGGCATTTCAGGCAAGACCATGGCTGTATATTTACTCAGACGCCGTCCTTTTTCTTGCAGGCCAAGCTGTCTCATAATAGTAGACAGCAGCAATGGACCGGTGGAGGACGGCCTCAGCTGCAACCCCTCAGCGATCTTGAGAAGCGCATCCATAGGATTGTGGCAAGCCAGGTGATTGGTGCCGTCGCCACTGAAGACGCCGACCCCATTCTGGACAGCAATGGTAAGGTCATCACCTTTTTGTCCTCTCTCCTTCCACTTGTTCCTCACAACACCAGCCTTTGACACTTTCAATCCAAATCACTAAATCTCTGCACCCATGCCTCCCTTGCTACCACCCTATCCTCACGCTAAAGCCACTCTTGTACCTCCCTGCTTTCAGATAGTGATTCACCAGGTGAGGAGACGGGCCCTCAAGCTGCCAGTGGGAGTGAAGCTGAAGGCGAGGAGGAAGAGGAAGCCGGAGCATCAGCGCCACCCTCTCCTGAGAAAGCCCATGCCCACACTGGGAACACGACTTCCCTGGAGGGGAGCAGGGGGGAATGGTCTGATGAGGGTGAAGCTCCAGTACCCAGCAGGCTGCAGCAACGCGAGGGGAGTATGGAAGCTCGGGGGCCTTCTCCCCGGAGGGAGAGTATGCCATCGAGTCCTGCTGCACTGGACGCAGAGGAGGAGCGGGTCCTTGCTGAAATGAGCGCCCAGGTGGAGCACAGGCACACTAAGCTCATGGCTGCAGTGACAATGGTGCCCGAATCCATTGAATCACTGGCAAGGAGTGTGGAGCACTTCAGTGTAGCACAGGCGGCTGCCACGCAAATGCTTAGTGCTGCAATGCAGTCAGTGGCTGGTCTCATGCAGACGCAGATTGAGGCCACGCATGCACTGACTGCTGCCATCCTCGCTGGATCGGGCACATTTCCCCGGGGCTCTCACCGCGCCGCACATTTCCCCGGGGCTCTCACCAGTCCAGCAATCTGTGCTCCATCAGATTGCTCTGGATGCTGAAGTGCTGCCCCGTGGGAGTGCCAGTGTGTCGGTCGAGCAGGGAGTTGCTGTCCTCTCTCAAGATGACAGCATTCCTGCTGCCACCACTGGCACTTCTCCACTGCAGTTGCCACCACCTGTAGGACAAACTGCTGGCGCCCATGCAGAGTTGGTGCAGTCAGCAGCCGGGCCCTCCAGGCCCAGAGCTGGTCCAGGCCGTTCTTCAAGGGCATCTGCAGTCTCAGGTTGTGACAGTCAGCAGCCTTCCCCCAGCCTTGCTCCAGCCACTGGGGTCCCATTACGGAGGAGCTGCAGGGCGGGAGGGGAGGAATTTCGCAAGGGAAGGAGATCACCCTCGAAGGGCAAAAAGTAGGAGGTGTGACAAAATGTTTTTCATTGTTTTATTAAAGGCTGAGGTTCGTGGTCAAATTTTTGTAACTGTTTTGGACATTGTCTCCAGGTTGTGAGAGCCAGTTATGTTAATGACTGGGTTTTTTTGTGTTTCTTTCTATTAGTTTGTCATGCAGAAATGAGACACACAGAGTTTGTCAAATAAAGAAGTGTCTGTATTCAAAATGTACATGTTTGGTCTTTGCAACCATTGTTGCCTTGACCGGCTTAGAGGTTGCGGGATGGTTTCATTCAGGTTGTTTGAATGGCAGAAGCCATTTCCTCAGAGGGGGCCTAGAAGTGACTTGCTATGAGCCTTTGACGGACGGCTCTTCCACTTTGTACATTGTGTGCCTCCCTCCCGCCTTGGTGCTGCTGATGATCATTCTCCTCATCTTCCTCCTCCTCCTCTTCCTCCTCCTCCTCTGCTGGTGCTCCAATGCCTGGTGGCATTGGCTGGGTCCTGAGGATTGCATGGTTATGCAGCATGCAGCACAAAACAACGAAGTGGGAGACTCACTCAGGCGAGTACTGAAGGGCTCCTCCAGAATGGTCCAGACAGCGGAACCATTGCTTGAGCATGCCGATTGTGTGCTCAACGATGTTCCTGGTAGCTTGATGGCTCTCGTTGTATCACAGCTCAGCTGGGGTGTTGGGCATACGGAGCGGTGTCATCAGCTAGGTGCACAGAGGATATCCCTTGTCCCCAAGAAGCCAACTTCCTGGGTGATGCAGTGCCTGGAAAAGGTCTGCCACAGAAGCCTGGCGCAGGATGAAGGCATCGTGGCTTCTGGCAGGAAAGTGGGCATTGTCAGCGAGTATCAGCTGTCTGTGGTCACAGACCAACTGAACGTTTCAGGAATGGAAGCCCTTTCGGTTGCGGAAATCCTCGGCATTCTCTTGCGGCGCACGCAAAACCACATGCGTGCAGTCAATGGCGCCCTGCACCATGGGGAAGCCCGCTATCATCGCAAAGCCCATTGCGCCTTCTTGCTGCTTGTCCGGGATCATGGGGAAAGAGATATACTCTCGTCTCCTTTTAAAGAGGGCATTTGTGACCTGACGGATGCAGCAATGCACTGCGAACTGGGAGATATTGGCGATGTCCCCAGTAGCTGATTGAAATGAGCCGGTGGCATAAAAGTTGAGAGCCACTGTTATCTTCACTGCCACTGACAGAGACGTCCTGCTCCTCAGTTGAGGCTGCAGATCTGGCTGAAGCAGGTGGCAGAGCTCAGTGACCACCTCCTTGCTGAAGCGCAGCCTTCGCAAACACTGCTCCTCAGATATATTAATGTAGGAGAACTGTTGGCGAAAAACCCTGGGAGGGTAAGGTCTCCTGTACAGACGCCTGTTGGCCCTCCTCCGTCTGGCCATGATTGCCACTCTCTCTCTGCATCTCTGTGCCCTCCGAATGTGATGGAGAAGGACGACGTTCCCATCCAGTGCAGCCCCCATAATATCTAGGCAATCAAAGTTATGAAGGTCATAAAACCAAAGTACCTGCAAAGTTATGGTCAGAAGCCAGAACTACCTCAGACAGCGTTGATTCAATGCAGAAGTCTCTCCTTCTCTCTTTGTCTCTCTCAAAATCTCTCTCTCTCTCTCAGAACGAGTTGTGCAAAAATGGCTACCACACAAAAGCCAGGAAAAGGCCCCCTTTAAATAGCATCTCCACAGCCCCACAGCGGCTGGGAAGCATTCCAGTCAACCTGTCGTTGGTTGCGCCAGGTGGAAAGGAGGGGGGCGCCACTCAATTTCCATTCCGGGGCGTCACAAGGGCGTTGCACTCTCGAATGACGTCAAGATCTGCGTGCGCAGGAGATCGGGCGGTATTGTTTAGCGCCGCCGCAAAATGTCTGGTCAATTTCGCGAGAGGCGCAGATATCACCGCGCCCGGGTGCTAGTTGCTTTGCGCCCCACTTGGCGCCCTCTTAAGGTGCTAACAGGAGGCGCAACCAACTGAATTTTTCCCCCATTTTCCTTCCCAATTATTACAGCAGTTAATTTTCAAGAATAATCTGATAATTTATCACTTTCTGATTCAATCTATACTCTAAAAGTTATAGCCGGTATAATTTAGTCTAAGAGAACTTGGAATAAGACCTCAAATAAATAGATTCATAAATAATAATCCAGGTTAATTTTAAAAAAGCATGCAGCATAATAATACAAGGGGGCTGACTTTCCTGATCTTTGCCCTCGGGGAATGCTTATCCATCAGACATAAAGGTCAGGTAAAAAGGCATAATGGGTCTCGGCCCCCTTTTCATTGCCTCGAGGGGTGGAGCAGGGTCTGACCTGCATTAGGCGCAGGACCAGCATCCCACAATTAATGAGGCGGGAGAGGGCATATTAAAACTACCAACTGTGATTGCGTCCCAGGGTGCCCCAAGAATCTGGCAGTGGGCCACACACTGGAGCCCCCTCCCCTCAGATTGGAGTGTCTGAGGGGTGCCTGACAGCAAGGCGAAGAGGAGCCAAAAGTGACCCGCCGGATCTTCCAAGTCTTGGGGTTTTCAAGGCTGCTTTGCTCCAAGATCAGCCAGAAGGCCCTGAGGCTGGGGGTCCCACCTGCAGCTGCACCCTTATTCCACCTGCACGCTCGGCCAGCACACTACTGTACTCAGGCAGAAAATGGGTTTTCAAGTAACATCTTAAAATGCCGTCCACTAAAGGTCCACATGTAAAATGGAGCTGGTGAAGTGAGTTTGTGTGCGGTCAACTTACGACCATGCACAGATTTTCATCTTTGACTTGGTGTTGCCCAAGTGATAGAAATGGGGCCCAAAAGTAAGGTACAGTAGTTCTGAGTAGGAAGGTGGCAGTGGGGGGGAAGAAAGGCATAAATGATGCTGCAGGGACTGGCCTAGATTTTCCCACTCCCTCCTGCCGATTTACTTGGGGTGGGAAGCATGGAAAATAGCCCCACAGCATCCCCGCCTCTGTACGCCTCTCTGCTGTAACCAATAGCTGGGCCTGGCAGTGCGGAGAATGCCGTATTTCCTGCCATTTCTACTGCTTGAATGCTGGACGGTAGGAACATCTGTTCATCACACGCGGTCGGAGGGGGAGGGAAGAGATTTATATGCCACAATTTTCCGCCCCGATTTTGGTAGTGGAGCCTGTCTCCAGTATGTAACTGGGCCTAGGGCTTAAAATGCAGCCAGGGTCAAGGGCGCATCCCCTTGTAGGGTTGCCAACTCTGGCTCGACGCCTTCCTGGAAGTTTCGTCACATGATCTCCCACCCCACCCCCATGCTCCTGCCATTGGTCACCCGACATGTCCATACTCGCGGTGCACCGCCTTCCTCCACCAATAAGAAAGAGAGACTTGCATTTATATAGCGCCTTTCCTGACCTCGGGATGCCCCAAAGTGCTTAACAGCCAATGAAGTACTTTTGAAGTGGAGTTACTGTTGTCATGTAGGAAACGCAGAAGCGAATTTTGCACACAGCTAACTCCCATAAACAGCAATGTGATAATGGCCAGATAATCTGTATTTTTTTAGTGATGTTGATTGAGGGATAAATATTGACCAGGACACTGGGGAGAACTCCCCTGCTCTTCTTCAAAATAGTGCCATGGGATCTTTTACATCCACCTGAGAGAGCAGACGGGACCCTGGTTTCATGTCTCATCCAAAAAGACGGCATCTCCGACATTGCAGCCCTCCCTCAGAACTGCACTGGAGTATCAGCCTAGATTTTTGTGCTCAAGTCTCTGGAGTGGGACTTGAACCCACAACCTTCTGAATCAGAGGCAAGAGTGCTAACAACTGACAAGTGCAGTCATTGTTGTAGTGTAGGGAAATCAGGCAGTCAACCTGCACACAGCAAGGTCCCACTAACAACAATGAGATAAACGACAGCATTATCTGTTTTAGTGATGTTGGTTGTGGGATAAATATTGGCCAGGACATCAGTAGAACTGCCCTGCTCTTCTTTAGTGCCATGCAATCTTTTACATCCACTTGAGAGGGCAGACAGGGCCTTTGCAAAGCGTGGAGTCACACTGGACAGAAGCCTGAATCAGACACCAAGGCCAGCATTCCTGATTCATGGCACTCCCGATTTTCTGATTAATTTTAATGGCAATAAAAAATCAGGAATGCTGCAAATCAGGCAGACTAACCTCTGCCTCCCAGATATTATCTTCTGATGTTGTCCTGTTGAAACTTGCCGTCAGACTGATATTATTTGGTGTATTTAAGTGTAATTTAAAAAAAAACTGAATTTAAAATCACAAACTGCCAATGTGGGATTTGAACTCAGGATTACTAGTCCAGTAACATATCCTCTACGCTACCAGATTGCAGTGGTTCAAGAAGAGGGCCCGCCATCACCTCTGAAGGGCGACTAGGGATGGGTAATAAATGTCAGCCTTGCCGGCGATGCCCACATCCCGAGAATGAATTTTAAAAATTGATGCTTGGATGAGGGAACTTGCACAGTACAATTGAGCAGGATGTGGTCTGTACACTAGGAGGAGGAATATGTTTACAATGGAGTGCATCAAGAAGTCAAACGGGAAGCATTACTGAAGCAGCATGACAGAGCAGGAAAAGTGCATCTCCCCCTATCCTTGGAGAAGAAGACAACTAATCATTTCCTGCAATTCCACACATCAATACATAGTGGAGTAGTGCGGCAAACCTTTAAAGGCATCTGCTCTCATGGTTTGGCTGATGTGCAAGACTGCGCTTAACATGATTCTGCTCAAGGGCTATCGTTTTAACAAATGATTAACTGATCTACGATCTAACTGTTGTGTGAAAAATGTTTCTGAAACAAATTACTTTCCTGTCGGCTGAGGAGATACAAAATGGGTGATTTAAGGATTGGTTTTAATTTTCATTAATGGTTCCTTCTCAAACCATTGCAGGCACAGCTGGCTGGCACAACTGACCTCTGGAGAGCAGTATATAATTAAATCACGTTCATTAATACTGTGCGTTGTCAAGCTGTGGACTATAAAGCTCTAGTCAGGAGAGCGACAGACCATAGCTCAATTCCCTGAGCAGCCCCAGGCTTAATCCCAGAGTGACCCACGGTATATTTCAGCAAATGCATCAATTTTAGTTGCTGCTTTTAAGAGCTAATTAGGTGTCGGTTTTAATTGAGCATCATTGTGAAGCGCAACTTTGTTAGAGGGTTAATTTTTTGCCATAGGGATATGAAGAAAGAGGAAGAACCCAAAAGAGAAAAGAGAAAGGACTTTGCATTTGTCATGTCCTCAGGATGTCCTAAGTGCTTGAAAACCATTTAATTACTATTGACGTACAGTCATTGTTATATATGGCAGCCAATTTATGCACAAAATCCCTCAATGCAGATCAATCATGTTAATTTGTTTTTGGTGGTGTTGCTTGAGGAAGAAATGTTGGCTAGAATAGTGAGATAACTCCCTGCTCTTCCTTAAATGTTTTATATCAGCCTTAGTCACCAGAACAGGCAGAAAGAGCCTTTGCTTAAGGTCTCATCTGAAAGAAAAGTGCCTCCGCCAATGCAGCAATCCCTCAGTATTCCTGAACTGTGAATTGAGCAGATAATCCAGGCTAATACTTCAGTAAATAGTTATGAAAAAATAGTCCAACATCGTAGTTTCTTTCCAGCGAGTTTCTGATGAAAAATTACGTGGTAAAGGCTTTTCGTGGACTTGCTGCCTCACCGCCTCGGTGTAGAACTATTTGAAGTGGAAACATTTTAGGGCTATAGGGAGAGAACAGGGCAGTGGAACTAATTAGATAGCTCTTTCAAGGAGCCAGCGCATGCACAATGGGTCAAATTGCCACCTTCTGTGCTGTATCATTCCATGGGGCAAAAAATTGGGTCACGCCCCCTTTTAGTGCCCCGAAAAAGTTAGTGCGCCTGCACCTGAAATTCGATGGTAGCACCCAAGCAGGAGGTGGGGCGCTACTGGAAGCGCTCCCCCTCCCTCTTGGGGCGCTCCAGCTGAATATCACGGCGCACTGTAGGCCTCCCTCCCCTGATTAAAGGGGAGGGACCTTGCGCAGCGCAAACCGGGACCCTGCTGGACCACCAGGGGGCGGAGTGCCGGCAAAAGAGCCCGGCACTCAAGAGGCGTGCCGGGCTGCGCGATCGCGGCCGGCACCCTGCGGGGAGGGGGTAGCGGCAGAGGGGACAGGTGCTGGCAGATGGCCGGCAAAAAAAATGGCCGCCTGGCACCTCCCCTTTAAATATCGCCATCCCGGCCACACGTACGCCCCCCTGACCTTGTCAGACATAGCGTCTGGCAGTACGTCAAGGGGCACAACCGAAGTTTGCGGCCGGGGCGCGAGCAGGGTGCTGCGCACGGCGATGATGTCATCGCCGGAGGTGCAGCGCCGCGGGGCGCTACTGGCTACCGCTGCCGCTAACCTCCCACTGAATTTCACGGGTGGCGTTAGCGGCGCCACGCCCGGGTGCTAGTTGCTTTGCGCCCCATTAGTGCTCCCTTAGGGCGCTAACGGGAGGTGCAAAGCAACCGAATTTTGCCCTCCATGATTCTATGAATTTTTTTTGGAAGACCAGGCAGATTATTTCTCAATAGTTAAAAAATCAAAGTATTAGAAAAGAAAGAACTTGCGTTTATATAGCACCTTTCACGATCTCAGGATGTCCCAAAGCGCTTCACAGACAGTGAAATACTTTTGAAGTGTAATCACTGTTGTAATGTAGGAAACACAGCAAACAGTTTGCACACAGCAAAGTCCAACAAACAGAAATGAGAAGAATGACCTTTTGTTTTGGTGATGTTGGTTGAGGAATAAATATTGGCCAGGACACCAGGAGAACTCCCCAGCTCTTCTTGGAATAGTGCCATGGGTTCTTTAATGTCCACCTCAGAGGAGAGATGGGGCCTCAGTTTAATGTTTCATCCAAAAGACAGCAACCCAAATGGAGGAATTTGAAAATAAGGATGAGAATTTTAAAATCGAGGCATTGCCGGACCAGGAGCCAATGTAGGTCAGTGAGAACAGGGGTAATAGGGAAACGGGACTTGGTGTGAGTTAGGGTACGGGCAACAGAGCGTTGGATGAGCTCAAGTTTATGGAGGATGCAAGGAGGGAGGCATTGTAATTATTGAGTCTAGAGGTAACATGGAAAAGAATTTTACAGCAGACGGGCTGAGGCAGGAGTGGAGATGGGCAATGTTATGGAGGTGGAAGCAGGCGGTCTTGGCGACCGAGAGGATATGGGATCGGAGGCTCAGCTCCTTGTAATGGACTTGTTGCCTGAATAGATTTATTACATCGTGTGAGCTGAAAACCAACAAAGTCAGTCAATCCAGGCAGACAGGAGTTTCCTAGAAGCTGTTGGCTGTCTAAGGTTTCATTGAAAATCGACTGAAGGATTAGCATAAATGACCTTACACAGAGGTTGGTTGGAATGTAGACTTCTCCGCCGCAAACTGTGGTTGAAGCAGAATCCAGAAATAATTTTAAATGGGAATTAGATAGAATAAGAGAAAAATTAAAGAGCACAATGAGCAAGCAGGGGATTGGACTAGGTGGCTCATGTAGAGAAAAATACTGGCGCAGACATGATGGGCCAAATGGTCTGTTTCTGTGCTGTAACTTTCTACAACAAACAGATAATGGTTTGTTCTCCTTTACTCAATATTTTACTTGACCATTGACAGTTGTGCTATGTAGCATAGAGTGTATTGTCTTGTCTTGTCAACACATGTAAATCAAACTACGTACTGTAGGTCACTAAGGATGAGGACTAACCACTATTGCGGTGTGCCCCATTTTCTCTAGACCTTGGGTTTCACACAGTGCGCAATAGTGAGCTTGACTTCCAGTTTGCTGGAATGAACGACAGCGCAATACTTTATACAAGAATCCTCGCCAACCCAACTGCTCAGTCAACCAGCTCTAATTCAAGAATGTCTGACCTCTTTATCAGGACTCCAAGGACGTTGCTGTCATGAAGGCCCAAGATACTTTGATTGAGTTTATTGCAGAGCATAATCTACCGCTGAAAGCTTTGTGTCATTCGAGACTACTCACATAGAACTTACTGCACAGAACCAGGTATTTTGGGCCAACAGGTCTATGCTGGTATTTATGCTCCTACCTTACTTCATCTTACCCTATCTGCATAACCTTCTATTCCTTTCTCCCTCGTGTACTTATCTAGCTTCCCCTTGAATGCATCTATGCTACTCGCCTCAACCAGTCCATGTGGTAGCTAGGTCCACATTCTGGGTAAAGACTATTTTTTAAAATTCTACCTATAGAAACCTGTGTGGACAAAATTATGTTTTTTAAAGTTGTACAACACGGCAGGAATCGCCAGCTTGTGGGCAGCATACACCGACTGCAGTGCATGCTACAAGGAAGGGATATATATCAATCGCAATGGGAGTGACTTGAGGCTTCTTTCAGGTGTCATGTGTCTGAATCAGTGTTACCATGGAACCATGCCTCGCGGTGACTTTGCTTTGCGCTTACAGTACTTTAGCACCTACCATCTGAGTAGGCTATATTGTGTTATTGAAGGTTAGATCATGACCAATTTTGGAGCCAAACTGATCTAACCCAGGGCAGATAAAGCAAAAAAAGAGACAGACCGAAGCAAAGATAATTCATTAACTAGGGAATTTCCTTCCGCACAGAACTAGCTTATTAAGAGACCCAGGCACCATTACTGCTGCATTAATTGGATGAGCAAGCACAACATAAAGATTTATGTATATTAAACGGGACCAAGCTCAGCAGATGGTGCTCTCGATGGACTTACAAGGATAAAGATGATGAAGGACTCACATTGTTCTGAATACTTCATTTCTTATCTTCTAAATTAGTATTCCCGTTATTTACAGTCAAAAGTAAATTATCCGACTGTCCAATTAACCGCTCAGTCTAATGTGCAGTCATCTCCCTGTTCACATTCATTCCAGATGAAACTGCCTCTTCATTATAAAATCCTGGTGTAGATATTTCCCCAAATGGTACTTGATTATTTAATTGATCTCAGTACTTTACTGGTCCAAAATCATTGTCAAGAGGGTTTCCAGCCATACAAAGTGACATGGGAGGACCAGGTGGCCACATTGTTTGCTGAGCTTTTTTATTACAATGCTAATGAAGAATTTAGCAGCTCACAGATTATTCCAGTGATGCCACTTTTCAAGGACATGTGGAATGCCCCAGCAGAAACAGTGTTGGAAGCAGAACTATAACGGGGCAAACTTTGACTGCTGGCTGAAGTTGCACTGCTACCTCTGGAGTCCCCCAAGGATCTCTGCTTGGCCCCCTCCTATTACTCATGAACATGCTGCTCGTTAGCGACATCATCCGAAAATACAATGTAAGGTTCCACATGTAAGTTGATGACACCCAGCTCTACCTCACCACCATACAAACTAACTAGTGGGGGGGAGGTTCCTAGAGAGCAAATAATAAAAATGACAACAGAGAAGGTCATAGACTTAGGTAGCAGTGGGGAAATTAAAAACCAGAGTGTGTCAGGAAGGGGCAGAAGGTATGGAGTAAAAGGTAAAGTAATAAAAAGGGCAAAAGCAGGAACTAAGTGTCACAAAACATATTTGAAAGTTCTCTATCTGAATGCACGTAGCATTCGTAACAAAATAGACGAGTTAATGGCACAAATAACTACATATGGGTATGATCTTGTGGCCATTACAGAAACATGGCTGCAAGGTGACAATGCCTAGGAATTAAACATACCAGGTTATTTAACGATCAGGAAGGACAGGCAGGAAGGAAGGGGCGGTGGGGTGGCTATGTTAATAAAGGGAGGAACCACTGTAATACAGAGAAATGATATTGGGTCAAAAGATCAGGATAATGAAACAGTTTGGGTGGAGATAAGGAATAATAAGGGGAAAAAAACACTAGTGGGCGTAGTCTATAGGCCTCCGAACAGTTGCAACTCGGTTGGACGGAGTATCAATCAGGAAATAGTTGAGGCTTGTAATGAGGGAACATCTATAATTATGGGGGATTTTAACTATCATATTAATTGGACAAATCAAATTGGGCAGGGCTGCCTTGAGGATGAGTTCATTGAGTGTATTAGGGATGGGTTTCTTGAGCAGTATGTAACTGAACCGACCAGGGGGCAAGCAACCTTAGATCTGGTCCTGTGTAACGAGTCAGGATTCATTAAAAATGTCCTAGTAAAGGATCCCCTTGGAATGAGTGACCATAACATGGTTGAATTCCATATTCAATTAGAGGGTGAGAAGGTTGGATCTCAAACAAGCGTACTAAGCTTGAATAAAGGAGACTATGAAGGTATGAGAACGGAATTGAGTAGAGTGGATTGGGAAAATAGATTAAAGGGTAAGACGATACATGATCAGTGGTGTACATTTAAGGAGTTACTTCACAACTTCCAAAAATATATATTCCACTGAGAAGAAAAGGGTGTAAAAGAAAAGACAGCCATCCGTGGCTAAGTAAAGAAATTAAGGATAGTATTCGACTAAAAACAAGGGCATATAAGATAGCCAAATCTAGTGAGAGGATAGAGGATTGGGAAAACTTTAAAAGACAGCAAAAAATAACAAAAAGATTGATTAAGAAAGGGAAGATAGATTATGAAAGTAAATTAGCAAAAAATATAAAAACAGATAGTAAGGGCTGGATTTTGCTACGGGGGCGGGTTGGGGCCGTGTTCCCCACATTTCGTGTTTCCCACATGAATCCTGAATGATGTGGGAAATTGATGCAATTTTGATTTTATAGCCCAATTGATTTCCCACATGTGGGAACCCCTAGCCGGAGAGCTTTTCAGGTGGGAAGCTCGCCTCCGATGACATCATCACTGCTGCTTCATTTAAGGGCTTCCACAAGCCTTGCTCACTTCAGCAGACTGCCAAGCTTCTGGCCCTGGCAGCTGCTGCTACCATCATCAATCATGGCGACACATCGGAGTAAGGCATCCCCCAGATTTGACGAGGCAGCCCTCCAGGCGTTGGTGGAGGGAGCGACAGAGAGCAGGGAGGTGCTCTTCCCCTCCTCAGGGAGGAAGAAGCCACCCCAGCAAACCAAGGCTGTGTGGCTGAGGGTGGCAGAGCAGGTGAACGCCAGCTCGAATACCAGCAGAACATGGATCCAGTGTCGGAAACGCTTCCATGACCTTCTGCGCACTGGAAAAGTGAGTATGATGTTCCCATCACTCTTAATCTGATCCCCATTGCCTTTCCTCACCAGCTCTCAGCTTTACCAATCTCTTCCTCCACATCCCACTTGACACTGACATCCATGCACCCTTTCCCACTCCCTCTCTCTCTATGGTCACATTCACCTAACTAATGGACTATGCAGCCCTCACACTCCCTATCACTGTCATGCTATGAAAACAACTTACATCACATAGGGAGGGCCCTTGGTCTTGCCATCTCACTCCATCTTTCTCTCCTTCTAAGCATCTATGCCATCGATTCTCTACACTCACTCCTTCATTCTCGCTCAAACTCCACTTGTCTCCCCCATTGCAGGAAAAGAGAGCTCACAACCGAAGAGAGCGAGCCAGGACAGGAGGAGGGGCAGCCTCCTTAGCCCAGCTGACCCCATGGGAGGAGGCGATCCTGGAGATCGTCGGCATCCAGGACGACACACAAGTGGGGGACGGAGAGACCGGTGCAGCAGACCAACTCTCTCAATTGCATTGCATGACTCGCTGATAATGACTTGGAAGCTCTAGCAGATGGACCTCTGATCATCTGCAATAAGCACTGTGCAGGTAACCCTGGCCTCTCATCTCTGACACTTTCCTTTACTCCCCCACAGGACCATCGCAAGCTCCCATCTCCAGGACGCAGGAGGAGGTTCAGCCTCAGCATCCAGACTCCTCAGAGGAAGCTGCAACTTCTGAGGGCGCAGCGTCAGCAGAAGGCAACGCACCCAGCACCAGCGCAGACACTCACACCTCGGTGGGACCTTCGGGACATAGAGTAGTGTTGTCACCTGGTGTATCACAGCTCACAAGTGAGCCTCAGCAGATGGTGGAGACAGGGACAGCAGTGGAGAGTCCTAGTCGGAGGGCGCAGCACTCTCCCAGCTCAGCTCAGCTGCATGTCGACCCTCTGCCTCTGGGTCCATCCACAGTATCAGCGGTGATGGCACTCCAGGAAAATATGCAGGAGTCTCTGGCAGGTTTTGTCTCCAGGGTTGCTGCGAGTGTGGAGCGAATGGAGGAGTCCGTCGCTAACATGAGCAGAGCCTTTGTGGAGTCATTGGCGCATCAACGCATTACCACGGAAAGGATGGCAACCTCCGTGGAAAGGCTGGCTACGGCCATGGAGGAGATAAGTCGCGCGAGTGTTGAAAACATGGTGAGTGTTCAGACTAGACTGACATCTCTGGAGGAGCGATGGGCAGCTATTGAACAGAGAAACCAGACCTTCATGGTAGTCCCTCTGAGAAGGACTGCCAGTCCCGACACGGGTCCCCATGGCTCCCCTGATGTGCAGCAAGGTGCTCTCTCGCCACTTGCAAGCGCTGAGGGGGACCTGACCCATGAGAGGGATGATGGTGGCAGAGAACAAGGAGGTGGGGGCTCCTCTCCAAGCGCCCAAACTTCCATGCCACTGACAAGTCCTCGGTCAGAGCCCCACCTGAGTCAGCACCCAAGTGAGATCGGCGTCTCAACCCCTGCACAGCCGCAGGAGCAGCAGACTGTTGCGCAGCCCTTACAGGCTCGCAACCCCAGAGGACACCCGCCAAAGGTGTCCAGACAGGAGCAGCAAGGAAGTGAGCAAGGGGCCTTCACATCTGCTGATGCCACTGGGGAACCACTACGTAGGAGCACGCGTAAGAGAAAGAAACTGCACAAATAGTCACAAGGGTAGTCACTTGGGTGGAATTTAATGTGTTATGGTTGAAATCCATCAGAATAATGGTAATAAATCATCTGTTGGCTACTGCTGTAGTTGTGGCGTGTGTCATTTCGCAAATGGGACTTTCACTTTGGGGTCAGTATGGTGGTCACATCGCTAGAAGTCAGCTGGTTCCTGGCTATTGTCAGTGCTCAGGTAAAAGGATGCGAGGCAATAGTCCCTCATGGGCGAGGCTCAGCAAATCTGCCCAATACGAGCGCGTTCCTTGCATGCCGGCCACCAATGTTCTCGCGCACTGCTGCCGCTGGTTGATGAGCCTCTGCAAGATGTTCGTCTTCGCTCTCCTCCTCCCCCTCCTCCTCCTCCTCATCTGAGGAGGATATGTCAGGAGCCACTTGGTCCTCGGCCATCTGCAAGCCACGACGCTGTGCCATGTTGTGAAGCACACAGCAAACCACAACGATTCTGGAGACCCTGGCTGCTGAGTATTGCAGGGCTCCACCTGATCTATCCAGGCATCTGAAGCACATCTTCAGCAGACCAATGGTCTGCTCGATCATGGCTCTGGTGGAAAGGTGGCTGGAGTTGTAGTTCTCCTCAGCTGCGTTGGCTGGCCTCCTCAGCGGCGTCAATAGCCACGTCCTCAAGGGATAGCCCTTGTCTCCAAGTAGCCATCCATTAAGTTGGTGTGGCGGACTGAATAGCGTAGGCACAGTAGACTGGCGCAGTATGAAGGAGTCATGGCAACTGCCAGGGTACTTGGCACAAACATGCAAAATTTCCTTCTTGTGGTCACACACCAGCTGAACGTTGAGGGAGTGGAAGCCCTTGCGGTTGACAAAAATACCAGGATTGCGATGGGGAGCCTTAAGGGCCACATGTGTGCAATCAACGATGCCCTGCACCCTTGGAAAGCCTGCAAGATTAGCAAATCCAACCGCTCTCGCCATGACACTTGCTCGATCCTTCGTGAAATGGATGTGATTGTGCGCGATGGCAAAGAGGGCATCGGTTACCCGCTTGATGCAGGTGTGTGCGGCCGCCTGGGAGATGCCGCTGATGTCTGCCGCTGATCCCTGGAATAAGCCTGAGGCAAAAAAGTTGAGTGCAATGGTGACTTTGACGGCCACTGATAAGGGGTGTCCAGCTGCTCCTCTGGGCTCCAGGTCTTGCTGCAGCATTGCGCAGATGTCAGCCACTATCTCTCGCGAAAGTCGGAGCCACCTTTGGCACTGCTGCTCAGACATGTTGAGGTAGCTGACCCTGCGTCTGTAGACCCTGTTTGGGGGGTGTCTCCTGCGCCGACGGCCTTCCATGCGCTGGCCCCTTCTGGCCTGTGCATCCTCAGGTGGGGCAGCAGCAGCTTGGCGCAACTGTTGTTGCTGCTGCTGTTGGGCGGCCTCATGTAATATCCAGAAGGGCAGGACAAAAATGGCTCCCATGCTTCTGGTAGATGCCTCAGTTGAGGAAGCGCTCAGTGAAGGTGGCGAAAGGGGTTTCCCAGGAGGTCACACTGGAGATGGTTGTCAGGCTGCAAACTTCCAGAGCTGTGGGTATGCCTTCTGAAAGATCCCCCAGACCTGAGAGAGCAAAGTTATGCCACCTGCAATTAAAGCCTGTTCAAATCTGCCATTTAATGGTTGAGCTGCAGCTGCTACTCCGCAAGCCAGTTGTGCTCCTGCCACGTTTCAGATGTGTGTTTCCCACCAGGCGTGTTTCACGTGGGACAACGATTAAACTTGCAACTGGTTAGGAAATTGGGATTATAGAGCCAATTGAGGGCTTCTTAAGGGCCTATCCCGCCTCCTGGAGGCGGGACGGAGTCGGGACCAGCAGACACGAATTTAGGAAAATTGCGTGGAGGCGGGATGGAGGCGGGTTTGGGCCCGCACGCCAGTTTTGCGATTTTTATCCCCCACACGCCTCCAATCCCGCCTCCCCGGCCCTAGCAAAATCCAGCCCTAAGAGTTTTTATAGTTATATAAAAAGAAAAAGGGTGGCTAAAGTAAATGTTGGTCCCTTAGAGGATGAGACCAGGAAATTAATGGTGGGAAATATGGAGATGGCAAAAACACTGAATGAGTATTTTGTATCAGTCTTTACAGTAGAGGACACTAAGAATATCCCAACGCTGGACAAACAGGGGGCTATGGGGGGGAGGAGCTAAACACGATCAGAATCACTAAGGAAGTGGTACTCGGTAAAATAATGGGACTCAAGGCGGATAAATCACCTGGACCTGATGGCTTACATCCTAGGTGTGCTGTCTCTCCCTCTAACTTAACCTTACTGTATGTACATAACCTACTTATATATGTATAACTTACCTGTTAGGGCCGTTGCCCCTTTAACTTACCTGTTAGGGCCATTGCCCCTTTAAGACGTGCCTTAGCGTGCTGACGTCACGTCACGTACGACGTGACGTGCGTGAGGCGGCTGCCGGCCCGACTCGGCCCTCCAGAAAGGCCGCCGGCACAGCCCGGCCTAGCGTCTTCGGCCGCATCGATCAGCCGCCGGGAGCGCCGCTATCTCCGCTCCCGCGGCAAGCACCGGCTCAGCCTGGCCTCTAGCTCCCGCTCCCGACTTTGGCCCCAACGGCCAGCGACGCAACGGCCAGAAACGCGACCACGTGCATCACGTGACGCCCCAAGCGCAGACAACGCGACCGAGCGTGATGAGGTCATCACGCTCCCCACAGGACTGCTACGTAGTCCTCGTGGAGTCCTCGCTGGGACACAGACCTACACCACGGTGCTCCTACAGCAGCACAGGCTCCGGGCAGTCGTATCGTCCCCATGCTTGAGTCTTGGAAATTGTTTGTCTGTAAGTATTCTAGAATGCTATAGATGATTAGTGTGCACTGTATGTTGTAGAAAATGTTTAGTTGTAACTTTTCTCTGTCTAGCTGATTAACTAGTAGCTGTATTTTGATACACTATGTACAGGGCTAATTTAAAGAGAATGCCTTCCAGTTTGCTAAATGTATATTCGTTGCCAAATGTACTGTGTTGCCCAGGCGTACCTAAATTTGTGTATACATATCAGTTATGCGTTTGTATACTAATGTGTGCTTCCATTTCTGTGTTGTATTTCAGTTTTACAGTAATAAGAATCTTTCAGTAAAGTTTTACAAGAAAAGTCAAGCCTTGTGATTTTTATGGGAAGATATCAAGTTGTTCGCTATCTGTCTAGCTCTGCATAGGATCGCGTTGTGAGGGCAGAATACTAGGGTCTTGAGGGAAGTGGCGGTAGTGATTGTGGATGCATTGGTAATAATTTTCCAAAACTCCCTGGACTCAGCAAAGGTCCCGGCAGACTGGAAAACTGCTAATGTAACACCCTTATTTAAAAAGGGCAGTAGACAGAAGGCTGGAAACTATAGACCGGTTAGCCTAACATCTGAGGTAGGTAAAATGTTGGAGTCCATTATTAAGGAGACAGTAACAGGTCATTTGGATAATCATAATTTAATAAGACAAAGTCAGCATGGTTTTATGAAGGGGAAGTCATGTTTGACAAATTTGCTGGAGTTCTTTGAGGAAGTAACATATAGGGTGGATAAAGGGGAACCAATGGACGTAGTGTATTTAGACTTCCAAAAGGCATTTGACAAGGTGCCACACAAAAGACTATTGCTTAAGATAAAAAGTCACGGGATTGGGGGTAATATTTTGGCATGGATAGAGGATTGGCTATCTAACAGAAGGCAGAGAGTTGGGATAAATGGTTAATTCTCAGACTGGCAATCAGTAACTAGTGGTGTTCCGCAGGGGTCAGTGCTGGGTCCCCAACTCTTTACAATCTATATTAACGATTTGGAGGAGGGGACCGAGTGTAACATATCAAAGTTTGCAGATGATACTAAGATGGGAGGGAAAGTAGTGAGTGAGGAGGACATAAAAAACTGCAAGGGGACATAGACAGGCTAAGTAAATGGGCAGAGATTTGGCAGATGGAATACAATACTGGAAAGTGTGAGGTTATGCACTTTGGCAGGAAAAATCGTAGAGCAAGTTATTATCTTAATGGCAAGAAACTGGAAAGTACTGAAGTACAAAGGGATCTGGGGGTCCTGGTGCACGAAATTCAAAAGGTTAGTATGCAGGTGCAGCAAGTGATTAAGAAGGCCAATGGAATATTGGATTTCATTGCTAGGGGGATAGAATATAAAAATAGGGAGGTATTGCTTCAGTTGTACAAGGTATTGGTGAGACCGCACCTGGAATACTGCATACAGTTTTGGTGTCCATACTTAAGAAAAGACATACTTGCTCTCGAGTCAGTACAAAGAAGGTTCACTCGGTTAATCCCGGGGATGAGGGGATGGACATATGAGGAGAGGTTGAGTAGATTGGGACTCTACTCATTGGAGTTCAGAAGACTGAGAGGCAATCTTATTGAAACATATAAGATTGTGAAGGGGTTGGATCGGGTGGATGCAGGGAGGATGTTCCCAATGATGGGTGAAACTAGAACTAGGGGGCATAGTCTTAGAATAAGGGGCTGCTCTTTCAAAACTGAGATGAGGAGGAACTACTTCACTCAGAGGGTGGTAGGTCCATGGAATATGCTGCCCCAAAAAGCTGTAGAAGCTACATCATTACATAAATTTAAAACAGAAATAGACAGTTTCCTAGAAGTAAAGGGAATTAAGGGTTACGGGGAGCGGGCAGGAATTTGGACATGAGTCTAGGTTCGGATCGGACATGGCCCTGTGGGTAGCGGAGTGGGCCCAGGGGCCGTGTAGCCTGATCCTGCTCCTATTTCATGTGTCTAATTCTGTTAGATTCAGGAGATAGTTCTGTGATAGTAGATTGGCGGTTAGGATCAGATCAGCCATGATCTTATTGAATGGCGGAGCAGGCTCGAGGGGCCGATTGGCCTACTCCTGCTCCTATTTCTTATGTTCTTATGTTCACCTCTCTTGACCTCTCTACTGCTTCTGATTTGTCACACTGCTTGTCCAACATCCAGTATTGGATGAGCAGAAATCTCCTTCAACTACATATTGGGAAGTCCGAAGCCATTGTCTTTGGTCACCACCACAAGCTCCATTCCCCAGCCACCGAATCCATCCGTCTCCCTGGCCATCATCTGAGACCGAACCAGATTGTTCACAACCTTGGCGTCTTATTTGACTCTGAGATGATCTTCTGACCCCATACCCGCTCCATCACCAAGACTGCCTACTTCCACCTCCGTAACATCAGTCTTCTCTGCCCCTGCCTCAGCTCATCTGCTGCTGAAATCCTCATCCATAATTTTGTTACCTCTAAACTTGACTATTCCAATGCCCTCCTGGCTGGCCTCCCTCCTTGCGTTTCCCTACATTACAACAGTGACTATACTTCAAAATGTACTTCATTGGTTGTAAAGCACTTTGGGACATCCTGAGGTCGTGAAAGGCACTATAACATGCAAATCTTTCTTTTCTTCTTTCTTTTAGAAAGTGCTGAAGACAAAACAATATTCGCAATGACAATCAGTCCTTCAATTTCAGAACACGGTGGAAATATGGGATGAAATCAAATCGCATTTCAACATAAGGAATTGTTTTAGTTACACTAAAAAGACAGTAAAATAGACATATCCATTCACCCCCTGGGTGAAATAGGAGGAAGTGCACCACATCTACCAAATGGAGAATCTATGCATTTATTTCAATTGAGTATTTGGAGAGAGTTACACACAATATAGCAATGTGGCGGGGGCCAGAGGGGGTGGGGAGAGGTTAGATTCTTTCTCCTATTTCACCCAGGGGGCGAATGGATATGTCTATTTTACTGTCTTTTTAGTGTAACTAAAACAATTCTGATACTGAGCATCAACAGCCCTCTGGGGTAGAGAACTCCATAGATTCACAACCCTCTGAGTGAAGACATTTCTCCTCATGTCAGTCCTAAATGGCCGACCCTTTAACCTGAGACTATGACCCCCAGTTCTAGACTCTCCAGCCATGGGAAACAGCCTCTCAGCATCTACCCTGCCAAACGCTGTAAGAATTTTATACGTTTCAATGAGATCACCTCTCATTCTTCTAAACTCCAGAGAATTTAGGCCAATTCCTTGTGTTGAAATGTGATTTGATTTCATCCCATGTTTCCACCGTGTTCTGAAATTGAAGGACTGATTGTCATTGCGAATATTGTTTTGTCTTCAGCACTTTCTAAAAGAAAGAAGAAAAGAAAGATTTGCATTTTATAGTGCCTTTCACGACCTCAGGAAGTCCCAAAGTGCTGTTGTTTACAGCAGTCTATATGCTGAAACAAAATGCATCTTTGTGTTCAGAAGAACGTAAGAAATAGGAGCAGGATTAGGCCATACGGCCCATCGAGCCTGCTCCACCATTCAGTAAGATCATGGATGATCTTCTACATCAACTCCACTCTCCCGCCCTATCCTCATATCACTTGATTCCCTTAGTGCCCAAAAATCTATTGATCTCAGTCTTGAATATACTCATCGACTGAGCATCAACAGCCCTCTGGGGTAGAGAATTCCACAGATCCACAACCCTCTGAGATAAGAAATTTCTCCTCATGTCAGTCCTAAATGGATGACCCTTTAACCTGAGACTATGATCCCCAGTTCTAGACTCTCCAGCCATGGGAAACAGCCTCTCAGCATCTACCCTGCCAAACCCTGTAAGAATTTTATACGTTTCAATGAGATCACCTCTCATTCTTCTAAACTCCAGAGAATTTAGGCCCATTCTACTCACTCTCTCCTCATAGCACAGCCCTCTCATCCCAGGAAACAATCTAGTGAACCTTCATTGAACACTCTCTAAGGCAAGTATTGTGAAGGAAGAAACCATATAACCTATTCAGAAAAATATACTATCTTATGAAGGAGTTCTGGCCTTATTAAAACATGACAAACTGTGTTTGGAAATTTAGAAACCTAACTATGAAATAGCTATGAAAGCATTCTGGCTATTGAGATAAGACAGTTGTTGACCCTGAATAAATAACCTTATTGAAACAGAAGGTGAAGGGCTCTGATAAGCTGACCTTTTGGGAGCAAAACAATGGTTCACCCTGGATAAGGTGTTCTAATTTAAACTTTGTAAAGATGGCACATAAGATAAGGAACATCTGCCCTCGTAAAGATGACATAAAATAAGGAACAACTGCTGTTCACATCGTTTTTATATGGTGACCCTAGAACACCTGGAGATGAGACAAGATTCTGGCTGATGTGGCAGTAAGAATTGCAGAGGTCATCAGAAAGATGAATAGAGATAATTAACTTGCATCAGCAGAAAACCTTAAAGGAAATACCACTGGAAAAGGGTATAAATGTTGAACTCTCAAATGGAATATCAGACTCGCTTTAATCTGGGCAAAGCGATTCTCGGCTTCAGAGGCGGCTCTGTAGTCTACCACTCTTTGTACCTCAGGGATCAAAGGTATTTGATATTGATAGATATCCTGTATGAGAACTTTAAGAACTGTAATACTGTAGCGAAGTTAAGATTTAAAAGTAAGATATTCTGTTAAAAAGATTGTATGTTTTCTCTTTTTAGAATTGTTAAAGTTGCGATTGATTGATTCACCAACTGTAAATTGCATGTCGGTTCTTTAATAAATCTCTATATTTTTAGAATTGTCTCACAAAAGTCTCCTGTATCAAAAACTCGCAAACTCAATCTCTGTACACTCTTTGATGAGAAGTTGCAGAATTCTGAGGGAGTTTTCCGGACCCTCATAATAGCCAGGACGTTACAGTCTAGCTAAACTTATTGGCCCACGTGGGCCATGGGGAGCCAATCGGAGCAGGGAATCCCCCATTCATAAGTCTGACAGGAAGTGCTGTCAAACTTAGAAATACTACGGGCCCCAAAACATCACTAAATCTTCAAATAAATTTTTAAAAAACCATCACATTTTTAAAATAAACTATAAATTACATGAAATAACTATTTTAAACAATAATTTAAATTTTTGAAAAAAATAATTTTATTTTCTAATGGGGCTAAAAATAAACTTACCTTTCTTTAAAGTATTTAAAAATAATAAACCTGTGGAAAAAATGTTTTAATTTTAATTAATTCACCACTTACCTTGTAAAAAGCAAGCCTTACGCCTGCTTTTCACATGTCTAACTTCTGGAGACTTACCCTCCTGGGAAAACCTGTAAAAAAAAACGAAGTTCGATGCGCACGCGCAGCCTCTCCCGTGCACGCGGTCGACCTCTGAACCCCTGCTTTCAGGGGAACGGAAGTGCCGGTTTCCCACGCATGCACAGTGCATGCAGGAAACCGGCATTTCCACTGGGCTTACGGGTGAGTACCCCGTGCGTACTCACCCGTGGAGACCCGAATTTCTGGGCCATTAAAAGCACTATCTGGAGGATGGTAACATTCTTGGTTGTTCCTTTCCTTTAGGGAGAGATAACCCGGACCTTTAGACCCAATTAAGCGTCTTTACGATTCGGCTACCTCAAACTTTAGTTGAAAGTGAACGTCTGAGAAATACGCCTGATCCGGGGTAGCCCTAAAGGGGCTAGGACTAGTAAAAATCCCTCCAGTATATCCTTCCTTAAGTAAGGAGACCAAAACTGTACACAGTACTCCAGGTGTGGTCTCACCACAGCCATATATAATTGCAGCAAGACTTCCTTACTCTTATACTCTAACCCCCTTGCAATAAAGGGTAACATACCATTTGTCTTCCTAATTGCTTGCTGTACCTGCATGTTAACAAGGACACAAAATCCCTCTAAATACCAACATTCACTGGTCTCTCACCTTTTAAAAAATATTCTTTTCCATTCTTCCTATCAAAGTGGATAATTTCACACTTCCCCACATTATACTCCATCTACCACCTTCTTGCCCAATCACTTAACTGGTCTATATCCCTTTGCAACCACTTTGCATCCTCCTCACAGCTTACTTTTCCACCTAGCTTTGTATTGTCAACAAACTTAGATATATTACACTCGGTCCCCTCATCTAAGTCATTGATATAGATTGTAAATAGCTGAGGCCCAAGTACTGATCCTTGTGCCACTCCACTAATTACACCCTGCCATCTCGAAAAAGACCCATTTATTCCTACTCTCTGTTTGCTGTCCGTTCCCAATCCCATGAGCCCTAATCTTGTGTAACAACATTTTGTGTGGCATCTTATCGAATGCCTTCTGAAAACCCAAATACGCCACATCCACTAGTTCCCCTTTATCTACCCTGCTAGTTACACCCTCAAAAAACTCTAATAGATTTGTCAAACACGATTTCCCTTTCATAAAACGGTGTTGATGCTGCCTAATCATATTGTGATTTGCCAAGTGCCATGCTACCACTTCCTTAATAATAGATTCTAACATTTTCTCTACTATTGATGTCAGGCTAACTGGCCTATAGTTCCCTGTTTTCACTCTCCCTCCTTTCTTGAATTTGTGGGGTTACATTTGCTACCTTCCAATCCATGGGGGCCATTCTAGAATCTAGGGAATTCTGGAATATCAAAACCAATGCATCCACTATCTCTGCAGCCACCTCTTTTGAAACTCTAGGGTGTAGGCCATCAGGTCCAAGGGATTTGTCAGCTTTTAATCCCGTTAATTTCTCCAGTACTTTTTCTTTAGTAATATTAATTACTTTAAGTTCCTCACTCTCATTAGACCTTTGGTTCCCCGCAATTTCTTCTACTGTGAAGACAGACACAAAATATTTGTTTAACATCTCTGCCATTTCTTTATTCCCCATTATAATTTCTCCTGTCTCTGCTTATAAGGGACTCACGTTTACTTTTGCGTATCTCTTCCTTTTTACATACTTGTAGAAGCTCTTACAATCTGTTTTTATATTTCTTGCTAGTTAACTCTCATTCTATTTTCTCCCTCTTTATAAATTTCTTGGCCACCCTTTACTGATTTTTAAAACCTTCCCTACTCTTTTTGGCAACATTGTAAGCCTCTTATTTTAATCTAATAATATCCTTAACTTCTCTAGTTAGCCATGGCTGTACCATTCTTCCAGTGGAGTTTCTATTCCTCAAGGGAATGTATATTCATTGAGAATTATGAATTATTTCTTTAAATGTTTGCCATTGCTTATCCACCATTAAAACTTTTATCTAATTTCCCAGTCTACCACAACAAACTAGCCCCTCATACCTTCATAATTGGCTTTGTTTAAGTTTAAGACCCTAGTTTCGGACTTAACCACAATACTCTTAAACCTGATACGAAATTCTATCATATTATGATCACTCTTTCCCAGAGGATCCTTTACTATAAGATTACTAATTAACCCTGTTTCATTACACAATGCCTGATCTAAAATAACCTATTCTGTAGTTGGTTCCTTGATATATTGTTCTAGAAAACTGTCTCGAATGCATTCCATGAACTCATCCTCCAAGCTACTTTTGCCAATTTGATTTGCACAGTGTATATAAAGATTAAAGACCCCCCACGAATATTGCATTACCCTTGTTACATGCTCCTCTAATTTCCTGATTACTGACAGTATGATTACATTTAAAGGGGCCTATAAACTACTCCCACCAGTATTTTCTGCCCTTTGTTATTTCTTAGCTTCACACATACTGATTCTACATCCTGATGTTCTGGGCTAAGATCCTTTCTCCCTACTGCCTTTATCTTATCCTTCATTATCAGAGCTACCCCACCTTCTTTTTCATTTTGCCTGTCTTTTCTAAAAGTCAAGTACTCTGGAATATTTAGTTCCCAACCTTGGTCACCCTGCAACCACGTCTCAGTAATGGCTACTAGATCAAACCCATTTATCCCTATTTGTGCCATTAATTCATCTATCCTGTTATGAATGCTTCATGCATTCAGATATAGTGCCTTTAGTTTAACTTTTTATTATTTTACCCTGATGTGGCCTTAGTTGCTATTGCCCTATTACCATTATTAAACTCTCTGTCCCTTCCAGGCACAATCTGCTTGATTTAACCCAAATCGCTACTCTGCTCTACAGCCTTGACTGTTCTCTTCAGACTTACAAATTTACCCTTACCTGTACCTTACCACCTCCTTAGTTTCCTGACATAGGGGTGGAAAATATTCAGTTCCGAGTATTGCTTTGGCCAAGCTTAGAGATAGCTTGCCGCCTTTGCTGAGTGAAGGATTAACAGACACTCTTATTGGTCAGTTCAATTCCCCCTCTGCTCTAGTTTCAGTGCATCTGTTAACCTGTTCACATAAATTCCTGTCTGTACTGTGTTAATATAGATGTTCACCCATCGATTTAATCCGTAGATGAACAATTAGATGCTACAATATCCTGTACACATTGATTTAGAACCCCTTAGGCCTTAGGCAGTAAAAGAGTACTCTGGCCTATCGTGGTGTCAAATCCAGATGACACTTAGGAGATACAGCAGAAGTTATGCTGCCCTCCAGTGAGATGACCAACAGTTGATTGACATCTATGCTAGTATGCAATATAATGACAACTACACACAACGCTTAGTCCCAATGTGTTTATTTTAGTGTCTTTAATAATATATCTTAATGATGGCATTTTAGCTGAGGTACCAACAATTCAAAACGCTGTTAACATTTTCAATGCCAAGTTCCTGGTCTATAAATTCCCTGAAATGTTTAAGTCCTCTGTTGCAATTTGAGCTCATTCCAGATATCGTTCTCAATGTCTAATTCAAAAAGTTTGCTTTCATATGCAAGCCCGCACTGGCGCACTCCCTGACTGTGACATTATGTGCAAAGTAATCTGGCATAGCATGTCTAACACTTTCATTGTTACCAGATATCATGCAGGATGTCCATTAGGCCTCTTGTCAATTCAGAAGATTATTAACATCAAGCACACCAGACATTTTTGCGCCAAGCTGAACAATTTTTATTCACCGATAGATTTATTTGCCAAAGTAAGCAGTAAGAGTGAGATGTTGAATAAAGTTCAGAAATAAACTAATTCAGAGCCAGTTCGTGAAGGGGTAAATAGACAAACCAGCCACCTGAATTGGAAGCTTCCTGTCAGAATTTGGGATAAAACAAATGTTCTTCAGAGAGAGATGATGTTGTAGCTAACCAATAGGATTCAGTCTTTGCCAAATTTACACAACCATATTCCCATGGAGCCATGATTTTGCCTCATCATTTCACGACCAGACTAACTGAAAGTAGAAATGAAGTAACAGCAGAAAGTTCAGAAATGGGTAAGCTTAAGAATGAAAAGAAAAAAAAGAAACACTTGTGCCTTTCATGGCCTCAGGACGTGTCAAAGTGCTTTACAGCCAATGTAGTACTTGTTGAAGTATAGTCACTGTTGTATAGGAAATGCTGTTTAGACTAAGCGTGTTTTGGGGGTAATTCTCAGAATTCAGTCATGATGAAGTTTAGCAAGCTTTACACTACAACAACAACTTATAATTATATAGCGCCTTTAGCGTAATAAAAACGTCCTAAGGCGCTTCACATGAATCTTATCAAAAAAAAATTGTAATTGTAAGACAGTCAAACAAGGTGACAAACTATCAGTCTGCCAGATTCAATTGATGGGCAACCATGAAGAAGGAGTTAGATATATTTCTTAAGGCTAAAGGGATCCAGGAATATGGGGAGAAAGCAGGGACAGGGTACTGAATTTGGATGATCAGCCATGATCTCATTAAATGGTGGAACAGGCTTGAGGGGCCGAATGGCCTACTCCTGCTCCTATCTTCTATGTTTCTATGTAATAAGGTGGTGAACTATCAACCTGGATGTTCCTCAGGATCATTGCCCGAATTCGGACAGTATAGCAGTGATGCAACATGTAGGCCGACCGTTGAATCCTGTCCCTAAATCGGGCCCCTGTAATTTTCCCCCTGCCTCCCACCCTGCTCCTAGCAGAGATCCAGGCTTCCTGCCCTTGGGCTGCCCCCTGCTTTTAAACGATGGAAAGTGGGTGGGGCTTGGGAAGCTAAATGATTTCCCTTCTGACTCCCAGCAAGACTAATACAGGGGCGGGGTTACTTACACAGCAGTGGCTGGAAAAGTACCAAATCCAGTGAATGCGGATGGGGAGGACCTAGGTTTTGGTGCCCTCACCTGACGTCCTACTGCTGGCATGTTTAATGTGGACTCATTCAGCTGTTAGTTGCGGCTCTGTGGTAGCACTCTCACCTCTGAGTCAGAAGGTCATAGGTTCAAGGCCCAGTCCAGAGATTTGAGCACATAATCTAGACTGACACTTCAGTGCAGTACTGAGGGATTGCTGCACTGTCAGGGATGCCGTCTTTCAGATGAGACTTTAAACCAAGGTCCTTTCTGCCCTCGCAGGTGGGTGTAAAAGATCCCATGGCAGGGTAATTCTCATTAAAAAACAGATTATCTGGTCATAATCTCATTGCTGTTTGTGCGCAAATCGGCTGCCATGTTTCCTACATTTCAATTGTACACTTCAAAAGTACATCATTGGCTGTAAAGCACTTTGGTTCTGAGGTGGTGAAAAGCGCTACATAAATGCAAGTTCTTTCTTTTAATAAAATTTTATAAACATTTTCAGTAGACTTGTTTTTAATGGTTCCCCTGCTGTGGCAGCAGAAGCATTCCTTGGGTTGCAGTGGAGTGCTCCTTCTGCAGTGTGGAGATCCAAATGAGAACCCACCTGCATATATAACTGACTCCCACCTAGAAAAATAGGTCAGGGGTCACAGCGGGGTCAAGGTGGTGGTCATAAGTCCCGCCCTGACCGACATCCAACAGTGATACAGCTCTGGTAGAAAATCCAGCCCATTGACTCCCAAAAACTTCGCAACTAAAATATGAATGATATATTTAAAAGAAACTATTTTACAAAGAATTACATAGAAGTTACTGCACAGAAACAGGCCATTCGGTCCAACAGTTCTATGTTGGCGTTTATGCTCCACACAAGCCTACTCCCATCTTACTTCATCTCGCCCTATCAGCATATCCTTCTATTCCTTTCTCCCTCATGTACATATCTAGTTTCCCCTTAAATGCTTTTTAAACTAAGGCACATGGCAAAGAGAAATTAAACCACAGACACAAACTCAATTGTTTTGTCACACACTCCTCTTCCAGACTGTGTGCTGCTCTATTTTTGCTCTTTCCTTTTAGAAAGCACCAGCTAGCAAATTGAACACTCTACTGATATGCGACCCAGGAAAATAGGTTGAGGTCAAACTGGGGTCGGGGTGCTGGGCACCAGTTCCCTCCCCGATCCACTTCCAGCATCAATGATATGAAAGATATGGTAAAAGAGTTCATGCATGCTCACGGTATTTAAGTGGGGTTAGCTTAGCGTGTTCTAGACTTTAATTAGACTAAGTAATGCTTTGGCCATTCTGTGTTACTGAATTACAGCTGTGATTAATTCAATACAGAAAGTATTGTGATAATCACACTAGAAGTAGGACATACCACTAAAAGCCCTTTACAGCTATGGTAAATAGATAGCAACACCATGGCAGACAAGCTATTTGTCTTTATCAGAGTAGTGCAGAGAGACAATCTGCATTGATACTGTACTCGACATTAGAATCCCGGCGCAAATTCGAGGCCATTTCCCTGATATTCATTAGCTTCGCCCTAAGAGTTTGCTCGAGCGCTAAAACTGGCGATGCACGGCTCTCTTTAGGCGCTAAGCCGGCGGCACGGGCGCTAACACCGGAAGGTGGGCGCAGGGCAGGTGCGGCGAGCTGCTGATTGACGGCAGACACTCTGGCTCCGGTGAGCTCTTAAAGGGGGAGGGTGGATTTGGTTTTTTGAAAGGCCGAGACTGCTGTATTTGTGTTGTTGAGGAGGGCTTCTCTCCATCAGTTTGTTATGTGGTACCGGAACAACAACAACAACAACAACGACAACGACGACGTCGTCGTCGTCGTCGTCATCATCATCATCTCTCAGAAAGTGTTGGAAAACGGCTGCCTTTTCTACTGCAGGAGTGCCCTTTAATTTGCGCTCCCCGCGGCCCGCCTCGGCTGTGTACCGTTCCACTTCACAGTCGTTAGGGCCGCCCGGCGCACAATGGGGCAGCGCGAGTGAAGTTCCGGTTCCGGGCGCACAAAGGCCGTTGCACGACGAAATGACGTCATGATCTGCGCGCGCAGCAGGGCGCGCTAACACTTTGCGCCGGCGCTAAATGTGTACTGAAGTTGGGGCGAGGCGCAGATCACGCTGCGCCCGGGCGCTAAGCGCCTAGCGCTCGAGATCTACTCCTCCTAAGGCGCTAACGGCTGGCGCGCCCAACTGAATTTCTAGGCCATAGAATGTTACAGCACAGAAGGAGGCTATTTGGCCCACCGTGCCTGTGCCAGCTCTTTGAAAGGGCTATCCAATTAGTCCCACTCCCCTGCTCTTTCCCCATAGCCCGACAAATTTCTCCTCTTCAAGTGTATGTCCAATTCCCTTTCGAAAGATACTATTGAATCTGCTTCCACCACCCTTTCAGGCAGTGCATTCCAGATCATAGCAACTTGCTGCATAAAAGCAAATTCTCCTCACCTCACCCCAGGTTCTTTTGCCAATTATCTCACCTGCGACCTCTGGTTACTGACCCACCTGCCAGTGGAAACTGTTAACTCCATCAAAACTCTTCAACAATTTGAATACCTCTATTAAATCTCCTTTTAAACTTCTCTGTTCCAAGGAAAACAATCCCAGCTTTACTCGTCTCTCCACATAACATTAAAGTGCTTAAGAAAGAAAGAAATAGTGCCTAGGGATCTATTACATCCACCTGAAAGGTCAGACAGGGCCACGGTTTAATGACTCATCCGAAAGACATCACTTCTGACAACTGACACGAGAGTGTTAGCATAGATCTTGTACTCAAGTCCCTGGAGTGGGACTCGAACGCACAACCTCCTCACTAAGAGGCAAGAGTGCTAAAACTTGGGGCTGAATTTTGCCGGCGCTCAGAGGGCAGGTTCGAAGAAATGATTGACAGTGGGTAGGGAACCCGCTGTCAACCCGCCTCCACGCGAGTCTCCCAGGGGTCGGGTCTGTCAGCGCTAAGCAGACTCGACACCAAGCGGCGGGGGAGGCAATGGACATCATTAAATGGATTGTTAACATCCAATTAACTGTTATTTTATGCCTACATTTCAATTTTATGTGCTCCCTACGGGTTACCCACTGCTAGGGGAACACGTCAGCTCAGCATGTCGTGAGTGGATTCAGCATTGAATTATCTCATGACCTGACAGCTGCCAAAGTTATATAAAAGATCCCATTTTACAGCTGTTTACTTTCAAAGCTCAGAAACTGTTGGTTACTGCATTTGGAAGACATATTGAGCCTTCTGCAGCTTGCAAGTGTTTGGAGCCAACTCTCTATCCAGTGTCACCTCATTGGAACAACCTCTCTCACCATTGACAGATCGCTTCTGTCATCTCCACCTCACCTGCCATCTATTCCATCAGCGTGGTTGCCCTTGAAAATATTTCACCATGGTCCTCAGAATCCCACCAAGATCAGCCCCAACACCAGCATCACCGGGCACACCAGCAGCAACAACAACAACACCAGCCTTCTCCGCAATCAACTGAAGCTGCGCAGGACACGGGGCATCAGCACCCGACCACATTGCTGCCTGGGATGCCAGGGATGGCCTCACCATGGCCAGATTTACTTCACTTGACGCTGTACACTCTGGCTGCCACAAGATGTGCCAGGTTGGCACCACCCCACACCAACACCATAAAGCATCCCTACACAATGCCCAAGCCATTCCTTTCACACTCGTCACCATTGCGGGAGGGGGGCGGCGGGGTCTCACCATTCACTGCAGCTCACTAAGCCACTTCCAAAGGTGCACACACATCTGTCCAAGGACGCAAAGTGCTGAAAATAAAAGTTTCAATGTTTGACACCACACTACCAGAAACTTCACATGAATATTGGTTAAACCTCTCAAGTGCCTACCCTTGTGTGTTGTTAGTTGGTATGCTTGCAGTAGGGTGAGGGTGAGTGTGAGGAGTGGCTAGTGAGATAGGGAAGTGATAATGTAGATAGAGAGGGATGGGTGGAGGTGCAAGGTAAGTTGGTGTGAGTAAAGATGTGCAGGAGTAGGGTAGGGAAGGCAGAGTGATGGGGATGTGATGAGAGGCACAGCAGGATGAGGTTGAGTGTGGCTTGGCAGTAACGTTTCATGATCTACTGAGATCATTGAAAGGTTTGCGCCACTGCAGCCTGGTCCTCCTGACGACATCCCTGCTTGTGCCCTCCTGTGCAATGTGCAACCAGGCTGCGTTGATCTCTTGGTGATCTTCTGCCCATGGGAAGGAAAGAGAACCTCCCTGTGTACTGTGACTCCCTCCATAAGCATATGGAGGGTGTCATGGGAGAGACTGGGTGCAGCCCTGCACCTTTGTGCAGTGCTTGTCAGTGTTTGCAGCACCTCAATGCTGTAGAACACTGACAGCACAAATGTCAAAATCAATTTGGACATGGCCCCTTTAAGGAAACCGGCTGATGACGCGTCATCAGGCCTGCTTCCTTTTAATTGGCCGGGAACCTTGCAGGGCGGGCTTAACAAGCTCTATTAACGTAAAATCACTTGGAGTGTGCGGGCTGCTGTAGGCAGTGGGCTGGGACCACAACACCGACCTCGGCTGCCCCGGTCGGCGAAATCGCAGCCTTAAAGTGTGACTCTGTCAGTGGGAGCAAAGTGGAATAAAGTGCCACTTTTGAGCTCGCCTCAATGAATGCACATGCAAACACAGCCTCTAGGCTGCTCCCAGGAGATGACCGGGAATAATACCACCAACTTTCATCAGCACCATCAGTAATGGTGCTACTTTTCAATTTTCGCCTGCGATCAAATCAAAAGTTTAAGTCGACCTACATTTTAAGCTGCCAACTTTTTTGGGGAGCTGGTTAAAAATTAAATAAATGTAGTTGAAAATTGGATAGAAATTGTTTTTTTTAGATGAAATATTTATTACTGACAAGGTAATGTTGTCACAATGTTACCACAGCTCGCTGTCAAGAGAAAGTGTTATGCATTATTAATCACTTGACTATTGTATCTACAATGTACTGTTTCTACATGTTTAATTTAGTTTGCAAGCCTTCAAATAAGACAGTAAATAGACAATTACATGGCTTTGAAATAGACAGGAATATCTGAAATTTTTTTTCAATCTGCATGAAAAAGTTGTCTGTTAAAAGTCTAGTGAATTTCCAATGTTAATGACTGTGTGATGTTCGAGTAACTAGTAAATAAGAGTGTCATGTTAGAGAAACTAGTGAATGGCCATGTGTGGTTGGAGTACCTATTTTATTAGCACTACAATACAAACATATGAACAATGACTGACAGGAAAAGACCCTCTGGTCCATCCAGCCTGTCGCACACAACAATGATGCTTTATGCACGATAATCTATGGAATGTTTATGCTAAATTCCAGCAGGATTGGCTGCGGGTGGGAAATCCCCGCCCCCAAAGTGGTGCATGTATCACAGCAAGAGCTGATGTCCCAGAAATCTTGTCAGTTACATCAGAATTGCACCTGACTTAAGTTAAGCCTGTAAAGAGGAGTAAGTTAGCTGCATGGTGCATCCAATCAGAAAGTAATTGAGTTCACAGGTTTTGAATGTCCAAAACTTTGAAACATCAACTTGCAGCAATTTGAAAAATCTTTTCTCCGCTGTGCAACTAAGAAAGGATTCTGCAAGCTGCCTTTCAGGAATTTCAGGCAGGGAAATCCTTTGCTTCCCATCCTTCTTACCGTGAGGCTCACTATGGACATTCCCATATATGTCCTGATAATGGAGACAGATTAGGAGGAAAAGGAAATGAGAGACACGCACAGGATAAGATGGTACCTTTCCACCAAGGTCTAGAGAACATGTCACTCCCTCAATGATGTCTCAGAAGAGGTCTACTTAAGGATGCAAAGGTTCAGTAAGGCGGTACAGAGGAACTCTGTCTCCCATTGCAAAGTGACCTCCAAACATCTTCTCAAACACAAAAAAATAAAGAACACACTAACTTCAGAACATTGGACTTTATATCAGAATGTGGTTTTACTGTGCACTGTTAGAATTATAAAAGGTGGTTATTATTACCACCATAACTACCCCAGTGCCACTTCATAGAATCATACAGCACAGAAGGAGGCCATTCAGTTTATCATGCCTGTGAAAATGATATCCAATTAATCCCACTCCCTTGCTCTTTCCCCATAGCCCTGCAATATCTTCCCCTTCAAGTATTTAGAATCATAGAATGGTTACAGCACAGAAGGAGGCCATTCGGCCCGTCGAGCCCGTGCCAACTCTCTGCAAGAGCACTTCAGCTAGTCTCACTCCCCTGCCCTTTCCCCGTAGAATATTTCTGCATTCAGTGTAAGGTTCGATTGTTGCATGCTGATAAACTAGTCTGAATATAATTACGTGAAAGCAAGTTGAGTACTAAACCTTGTTGAAATAATATGGATGAAAAACTAAAAGGTGAAAATAAATGTTCTTTCCCATTTATCCAATTCCCTTTTGAAAGTTACTACTGAATCTGCTTCCATCACCGTTTCAGGCAGTGCATTCCATATCATAACAACACGCTGTGTAAAAAAAATTCTCCTCTCCCCTCTGGTTCTTTTGCCAAATACCTTCAATCTGTGTCCTCTTGGTGCTGCTCTTAAACCTATCCTGGTGCTGTGCTGAGGTGATACCTGAGGGCCAGGGATACCGAGTATTAATTGAGCTTCTTGGCTCGGAGGTGGACCCTGTCTGAGAACCTTTGAATCCTGGGAGGACTCTTCACCAATATGGTCCTGCATCCTGACACCTACATGGGCAGGCGTCTGACGAGGTTGCCTAGAAAGGTCACATCAGCTGTCACCAGGAGAGAGGACAACATCTTGAACGCAGACTATAGGCATGGATCTGAGTGCCCACTGGTCAGCAGAAGGCTCCACCTGATGCTAACAGTTAGATCCTGCAGATCAGAGAGGAATTTTACATAGAATGACATCGAATTTTACAGCACAGTAACAGGCCATTCGGTTCAACTTGTCAATGCCGGTGTTTAAGCTCCACACAAGTCTCCTCCCACCTTATTTCATCTAACCTTATCAGCATACCCTTCTATTTCTTTCTCCCTCATCTACTTATATAGCTTCCCCTTAAATGCATGAATGCTAATCCCTCAACAACTCCATGTGGTAGTAAGTTCTACATTGTACTTTTCCAGATTTTTTTTCCCTAATTGGTCTGGGATTTTATTGGTTTTTCGTCTCTCCCAGAAGATCACATGGCTTTCAGGTGGGGTCGGGAGTGTATGTATTATGACGCACAAGGCATCGCAGTTGTGTGGGATAGGTTGGATGGATCAGAGGGTCTTTTCCTGTCCCTCGTTGTTTTTGGTCCCTGCCACGAACTCCATTCCCTAGCCACTGACTCCATGGGCACGATTTTGCCAGTGTGGGTGGACTGGGGCATGTCAGGTGTTTTTAGAGTCCTGAACCCGACTCCAGTGTGATGTGGGGAAAAAGAGCGATTTTCCCCTAATTAGGCAATTGATTTCCAGCGTGTGGGAACCCCTGGCCCAATTAGTCTTTCCATCCTGAAAGTCGCCTCCGATGACGTCATCAGTGCTGCTGGATTTAAGGCCTGCAAGCAGCCTTGCTTCTTCTGGAGACTGGAAACATTTTGGACATTGTATGAAAGACTTCATTTACCGACCATGTCTACCAGCAAGCAAAAGTGTGCACCTCGCTTTGATGAGCCCTCCCTCCAAGCTCTGGTGGAGGGAGCAAGATTTAATAAGGAGGTGCTCTTCTCTTCCTCAGGGAGAAAAAAGCCACCACAACAAACTAAAGCTGTGTGGCTGCAAGTAGTCCAGGAGGTCAACTCAATCTCTATGTTCCGCAGAACCTGGCTGCAGTGCAGGAAGAGGTTTCATGACCTTCTGCACACTGGAAAAGTGAGTATGACTTTCCCTTCACCCTCAATCTGATCCCCATCGCCTCTCCACACCAGCACTCTGCTTTGCCAACCTCTTCCTCCACATCCCACTTGACACTTACATCCCTGCACCTTTACCCATTCCCTCTCTCTCTATGGTCACATTCACTTAACTATTCGACCATGTAGCCCTCACGCTCTCTATCACTGTGATGCAATGACAACTTACAACACACAGGGAGGGCCCTTTGTCTCCTTCTAAGCACATATGCTATGGAATATCTACACTCACTCCTTCATTCTCACTCAAACTCCACTTGTGTCCCTCATTGCAGGAAAAGAGAGCCCACAATAAGAGGGAAAGAGCAAGGACAGGAGGAGGACCACCCTCAGTAGCCCAGCTCACCACCTCGGAGGAGGCAGCCCTGGAAATTGCCGGGGTCGAGGACGATTCCCAAGTGGGGGACGGACAGGCAGGCGCATCACAGCAAGCTGGTGACAGAATAGTTTGGCATCTCTCTCATTGACATTGCATGAGTCACTGATAATGAATCTGATGCTTTAACAGATTGACTTATGATCATCTGCACTATTCAATGTGCATGTAACCTTGACCTCACATCTCTAACTCTTTCCTTTACTCCCCTACAGGACATCGACAGCCCCCGTCCCCACTGTCCAGGAGGAACAGCCTGAGCTTCCAGACTCCTCAGAGGAAGCTGCAACCTCTGAGGGCGCTGCATCAGCAGAATTAAGCACACACATCACCAGCGCAGACACTCACACCTCGGTGGGACCTTCGGGACATAGAGTAGAGTTGTCATCTGGTGTATCACAGCTCACAAGTGAGCATCAGCAGATGGTGGAGACAGGGACAGTAGTGGAGAGTCCTCGCCGGAGGGCGCAGGATGCTCCCAGCTTGGCTCCGCTGCATGTTGACCCTGTGCCTCCGGGTCCATCCAGAAGGACAACGGTGCTGGAACTCCAGGAACAGGTGCAGGAGTCTCTGGCAGGTTTTGTCTCCAGGGTCGCTGCGAGTGTGGAGCAAATGGAGGAGTCCATCGCTAACATGAACAGAGCCTTTGTGGAGGCATTGGCGCATGAACGCATCACCACGGAAAGGATGGTAACCTCTGTGGAAAGGATGGCTACCGTAGAGGAGAGGATGGCTACGGCCATGGAGGAGCTTAGTCGCCAGGGTCGTGAAAACATGGTCATTGTTCACAATAGACTGACATCTCTTGAGGAGCGATGGTCAGCTATTGAGCAAACAAACCAGACATTCATGCAAGTCCTCGGGAGTAGGATTTCCAGTACAGAAACGGGTCCTCATGGCCCCCCTGAAGTGCAGCAAGGTGCTGTCAAGCCACTTGCTAGCTCTGAAGTGGGGTTGACCCATGAGAGGGATGTTGGTGGCAGACCGCAAGGAAGTGGGGGCTCCTCTCCAAGCACTCACACGACCATGCCACTGCAAAGCCCTCGGTCAAAGCCCCACCAGAGTTCCCACCCAACTGAGATCGGCGTCTCAACCTCTGCACAGCCACAGGAGCAGCAGACTGCTGCCGAGCCCTCACAGGTTCGCAACCCCAGAGGACGCCCGCCAAAGGTGTCGAGACAGGAGCAGCAGGAAAGTGAGCAAGGGGCTTCCACATCTGCTGAAGCCACCAGGGAAGCACCACGTAGGAGCACGCGTAAGAGGAAGATAATGCACAAGTAGTCACAAGGGTAGTCACTTGGGTGTAATGTTATGTTTAATGTTGAAAAGCCATCAGATGCTTATTGCCATTAAAAATTCTGATGGCAAACTGTTGCAGTTGTGGCGTGTGTCATGTTGCTAATGGGACTTCCACATTGAGGGCTTAGGATTACTTGCAATTGTCAGTATGGTGGTCAGAGTGATAGGAATCCGCAGGTTCCTGGCCATTGTCGAGGGCCTGATAAGAAGGTGCGAGGCAAAAGTGTTTGATTGTGCAGGCTAAGCAAATCTGGCCAAGATGAGTGCATGCTTTGCATCCCGGGCAGCAATGTGCTCGCATGCTGCTGCCGCTGGTTGATGCACCTCTGCAAACTGTTCGTTGTCGCTCTCCTCCTCCTCCTCCTCCTTCTCCTCCTCCTCATCTGAGGAGGCTATGTGATGAGCCACTTGTTCCTCAGGTAGCTGCAAGCCACGATGCTGTGCCATGTTGTGAAGTGCACAGCAAACCACGACCATTCTGGAGACCCTGGCTGCTGAGTACTGCAGGGCTCCACCTGATCTATCAAGGCATCTGAAGCGCATCTTCAGCAAGCCGATGGTTTGCTCGATTATGGATCTGGTGGATGACATGAATCAGTCATTCATGAAAGAAAGACTTATGAAATAATACTGAGTGGCCTGCGGGTGGCGCTGTCCAGGGAGAGTATAAATACTCGGGCACGGGCCCAGCTTGCGCAGGACATTCTTAACAGAAACTAGTGAAGGACACAACTTGACCTCCATGTTGTAAAACAGTTGATTAAAGCTTTGTTTAACGCTTAGACCAAGTACCTAGTAGTTTTCTTATGTCAGTGGACATGTGGCTGGAGTTGTAGCACTCCTCTGCTTCATTGGAAAGGCTCCTCAACGGCATCATTAGCCACGTCTTCAGGGGATAGCCCTTGTCTCCAAGTAGCCATCCGCAAAGTTGGTCTGGCGGATTGAAGAGCGGAGGCACACTAGACAGGCACAGGATGAAGGAGTCATGGCAACTGCCAGGGTACTTCGCACAAACATGCAAAATGTCCTTCTTGTGGTCACACACCAGCTGCACGTTGAGGGAGTGGAATCTCTTGCGGTTGACAAAAATACCTGGATTGTGATGGGATGCCTTTAGGGCCACATGTGTGCAGTCAACGACGCCCTGCACCCTTGGAAAGCCTGCCAGATTGTCAAACCCAACCACATGCACAGTTACACTGTCTTGATCCTTAGAGAAATTGATGTGATTGTGTGCGATGGCAAAAACGGCATCGGTTACCTGCCTGATGCAAGTGTGTGTGGCCGCCTGGGAGATGCCGTTGATGTCTGCTGCTGATCCCTGGAATGAGCCTGAAGCTAAAAGGTTGAGTGCGGTGGTGACTTTGACGGCCACTGGTAAGTGGTGTCCACCTGCTCCTCTGGGCTCCAGGTCTTGCTGCACCATTGAGCAGATGTCACCCACTACCTCTCGCGAAAGTCTGAGCCTCCTTTGGCACTGCTGCTCAGTCATGTTGAGGTAGCTCATCTTCTGCCTGTAGACCCTGTTAGGGTATCTCCTGTGCCGATGTGCTTCTATGTGCTGGTGCCTTCTGGCATGTGCAGCTTCAGGTGGGTGAGCAGCAGCTTGGCTCTCCTGTTGTTGCTGCTGCTGTTGGTGTTGCTGTTGTTCATGGTTCTGCTGCTGCCACGGCTGGTCTTCATCCGAATCTGATGTCCAGGAGGAAAGGAAATAAATAGTCTCCATTCTTCTGGTAAATACTTCAGTTGAGGAAGCGCTCAGTCAAGGTGGGGAGAGGGGTTTCCCAGGAGATCACACTGGAGATGGGTGTCAGGCTCCAAACTTCCAGAACAATGAGTATAACTGCTAAAAGTTACCCCAGACCTGAGACAACAAAGTTCTGCCACCTGCAAATGACGATTGGTGAAAACTCCTTTATAATGGTAGAGTTGCAGCTGTTAGTAAGCAGTCCACTTGTGAAGCCGTCAGGATTCACTGGCATGTTCCAGAGGAGGCGTGCAGAATGTGGGAAAAGGGTTAAAATCGGAAAGGCCTCCCAAAATGGGATTATAGAGGCAATTAAGTGGTTGTTAAGGGCCTTAAGGGCCTATCCCGCCTCTTGGAGGCGGGATGGAAATGGGGTCAGAAAACTCGCATGTGGGAAAATTGCTCGGAGGCGGGATGGAGGCGGGATTGGGCCCGCCTGCCATTTTTTGCGATTTTAACAACTCACACGCCTCCAATCTCGCCTCCTCGGTCCTGGCAAAATCGAGCCCCATCCCTCTCCCTAACATTTATCTGAGGCTGAACCACACTGTTCGCAACCTTGGTGTCATATTTGACCCTGAAATGAGCTTCTGACCACATATCCTCAGCATAACTGCGATCGCCTATTTCCACCTCCGTAACTTCGCCCATCTCCACCCTGCCTCAGTTCATCTGCTGCTGAAACCCTCATCCATGCCTTTGTTACCTCTAGACTTGACTATTCCAATGCACACCTGGCTGGCCTCCCACATTCTACCCTATGTAAACTTGAGGTGATCCAAAACTTGGCTGCCCATATCCTAACTCGCACCAAGTTCCGTTCACCCTGTGCTCGCTGACCTGCATTGGCTCCTGGTTAAGCAAAATTCTCATCCTTGTTTTCAAATCCCTCCATGGCCTCGCCCCTTCCTATCTCTGTAATCTCCTCCAGCCCCACAACCCCCCCAGATATCTGCACTCCTCTAATTCTGCCCTCTTGAACATCCCTGATTTTAATCGCTCAACCATTGGTGGCTGTGCCTTCAGCTGCCTAGGCCCTAAGCTCTGGAATTCCCTGCCTAAACCGCTCCACCTCTCTACCTCTCTTTCCTCCTTTAAGACGCTCCTTAAAACCTACCTCTTTGACCAAGCTTTTGGTCACCTGACCTAATTTCTCCTTATGTGGCTCGGTGTCAAATTTTTTGTCTTATAATACTCCTGTGCAGCGCCTTGGGACGTTTTACTACGTTAAAGGCGCTATATAAGTACAAGTTGTTGTTGTTGTATGTTATTGAGAGTGTACACTCTAAAGTAGATATAAAGCCTGTGAAGCAATTTATTTGGGAACTGCTTCCTTTTATATAAAGTACATGATAATTTAGGAGTTTGTAATTTACAGTGATTAGACTGCGTTATACTGATGGAAATTAGCATTCGTAATAGTGAGACTGGAGTAAAATTATACCCCCACAAGAAATGTTCTCTTGTTATCACACCTAACAGGAAAACTCCAGGCATCCAACACCTGTTGATTGTTCCTCTGCAGTCTCTGTCCAGTTATATAAGGACACACATCAAGATACACGGATTTAACATTGGCGATGAGTCGATTCGAACCTACCTGCAACTCTGCAGAAGAAGGCCGATTCCAGAAGCACGGGCGTCGACCATCCAACGGAGACTCCAACGAAACGGGCTGGCAACAGGTACGGCGCAGACCCTTCCCACACAGCGGCGGCTAGAGCCGACCGACGGCACAGGAAAAGGCCGAGCAGCGTCGACGGGAGCAGAGAGAGGGTAGAGCGCACAGGGCGCAGCCGGTGTTCAGGATCGAGCGGCGTCGACGGGAAAAGAGAGAGGGTAGAGCGCACAGGGCGCAGCCGCTGTTCAGGACCGAGCGGCGTCGACGCGAGAAGAGAGGGTAGAGCGCACAGGGCGCAGCCGCTGTTCAGGACCAAGCGGCGTCAACGAGAGAGGTGCGCAGGAAAATGCGCAGAGCGCAGCCGGTGTTCAAGGGCTGAGCAGCGTCTGCGGGGAAGAAAGGAAGCGTGGGAGACGCCATTTGAGCCGCAGCGGAGAAGAAGGGAGAGCGTGGGAGACGCCATTTTTTTTGAGCCACAGCGGAGAAGAAGGGAGAGCGCGGGAGACACCATTTTGAGCCACAGCGGAGCAGAAGGGAGAGCGCGGGAAGAAAGGAAAGCACGGGAGACACCATTTTGAGCCACAGCAGAGAAGAAGGGAGAGCGCGGGAGACACCATTTTGAGCCACAGCGGAGAAGAAGGGAGAGCGCGGGAGACGCCATTTTTAGCCAGTCTAATCACACCCAGGGATGCCGAAGAGTGGCAGTGTCACAGCGTTCGACAATGAAGTCGAAGATTGGGCGACATATGTCGAACGCATAGAAGTGTACTGCAAGGCGAATGAAGTGCCAGATGTCAGGAAAGCACTGGTATTGTTGAATTCCATGGGTGCAAAAATGTATGGCTTACTGCGAAACCTAGTAACCCCAGAGAAGCCAGTGGAAAAGGATTTTGAAAACATAGTGTCAATCCTACAGGACCACTTAAACCCCACATCGCTGCTGATAGCAGAAAGATTTAAGTTTCACAAAAGGAACCAGCATAAAGATGAAAGTAATGCTGAGTATTTAATGGAACTGCACAAGCTATCGAAACACTGCCAGTTTGGAACGGGACTAGCAGATACTTTAAGGGACAAGTTTGTGTGTGGGCTTCAAAGTGAAGGAACCCAGAAACAGCTTCTATCAGAAAAGGATCTTACGCTGGACAAGGCTTTCAGCATGGCAGTATCACACGAAGCAGCCGCCCGGGGCACTGCAGAGACACAACGGAGACCGCAAGAATATGGCACAAATGAAATGTCATATGGAACAGTGAAGTGCTATCGCTGCAGCAGAACAACACACGACCATAAGGATTGTTGGTTCAAGGACCAAGTGTGCAGACAGTGTGGAAAAGTAGGACACATAGCAAGTCTGCAGGTCGGGAAAGAAAACCAGCAGCAAGAAATCTCCACAGGAGAAGTACAAGTAGGTACATAAGGTGACGGAGAGTAGTTCAGACGAACAGAAAAGTGATACAGACTCCGGAAGCAAGGAGCTGGGTTGTCTGAAACTACATAATGTAATCAAAATGGAGGATCGCCAAACTATCTGGGTCACGCTCAAGATAGACGGAGTCCAAGTGAAAATGGAATTGGACACAGGATCAGCCCTAACAGTCATAAACCGAAGGGACTACAAGCGGCTATTCTCACATATACCCTTGAGAGATACAGAGATTGTCTTGAAGACGTACACGGGGCAAAAAGTCTACCCCAAAGGAAAAATAAGGGTGAACGTTATTTATATAACGGCAAGGAAACACCAAAAATTGACCAAAATGTATTGCCAGATGGAGGACCACCACTATTAGGACGTGAATGGATCCAGAAGATACAGCTAGATTGGCATTCCATACAAGCACTGACTGTAGATGCCAAAAAGGATAACGACATCACACCTGGACGACTGTCAAAAATGCTAACTGACGCACAAGAAGTGTTCCAGCAGGGACTCAGAACACTAAAAGGCATAACAGCGACAATCAAAATAGAGGAAAATGCAAGCCCAAAGTTTTTTTAAGGCCAAACCGGTACCTTATACGATCCGCCCAGCCGTCGAAGCAGAGCTGGAAGGTTTGGAACATTCAGGAGTACTGTCCAAAGTGGACTGGAGCGAGTGGGCTACACCCATCGTTCCTGTAATGAAGAGGTCATTGAGTAATACGCCTGGGGAACCAAAGAAGGTTCGCATCTGTGGGGACTTTAAAGTGACAGTGAACCAAGTCCTTCATACTGTACAATATCCGCTTCCGCGGATTGAAGATATTTTCGCCTCGCTATCTGGAGGGAAACGCTTCACTAAGATTGATCTGGCCCAGGCGTACATGCAAATGGAGGTAGAAGAAGCCTCGAAACAGTACCTCACGATCAACACTCATAAAGGTCTCTACCAATACAACCGGCTGGTGTTCGGGGTAGCATCAGCTCCGGCTATTTGGCAAAGGGCAATGGATCAAGTCCTGCAAGGGATTCCAGGGACCCAGTGTTATTTGGACGACATCCTGGTCACGGGCAAAAATGAGATCACCTCGCCAACCTGGAGCAGGTGCTCACTAGATTGAAGGAATATGGGCCCCGAGCTAATCGCCACAACGTCCCACCATTAATAGCCATGCCTTCAACCACCTAGGACTCATGTTCTGGAATTCCCATCCTAAATCCCTCTGCCACTCCATCTCCCTCTCCTCCTTTGGTTTCTCAGCAATAATAAAAATGATCTAGTGACAAAAAGCTCATCCTTCAGGAATAATAACTAAAATTGACATAATGCACCACGAAATAGTAGTAATAAAAGGCTATGTCGAGTGTATTATAATAAAGAAATCCATTTCAGACATTTTAAACCATTCTCCAGCCATTTGACTAATGGGAAGTACATGAATAGAGGGATGCAAGTGGGTATAGTAGTATACTGGTTATGTTACTGGACTAATAATCCAGAGTATGCAAGTTCAAATCTTACCATAGCAGTTTGAGAACTTGAATTCAGTAAAAGTGACCATGAAGCTGAGGGATTGTTGTAAAAACCCAACTGGTGTCCTTTACCCAGTCTGGCCTATATGTCACTCCAGTCCCACACCAATGTGGTTCACTCTTAAAGCCCTCTGAAATGGCCTAGCAAACCACTCAGTTGTATCAAGAAGATGGTTCACCATCACCTTCTCAAAGACAACTAGAGATGGGCAATAAATGCCAGCCTTGCCAGTGCTGCCCACATCCCAAGAATGACTTTTTTTTTAAATCAGGGCACTTGGCCATTGATGGTTCCTTCCTGTATGTCAGGAAAATTCTGCCCCATGCTTGGTTACTTCCTATTGATGGTATGATTCAGGCTGGAAACTCGGGCACAGACACGTGTTTTGCAATGACTTGGATAACTTGGCTTTCAAGAGTGCACTTTAGTAGAGTTGACTGCACTATCACTTTTTCATTATACATAACCACTCCAGGGAAATCAAAAAGGAAGAGATGCAGTTCATTTACAGTATCTCACACTTGAAAGCAAGTTAATGGATATTCCTCAAACACGTTCACTGCACCTTCAAAGCATTTTTATCTATTAATGGTGCGGCTGGAGATTTTATTTTGTCACTGTAGATTAAGCTGTTAACTATTGAGCAGCTTCTAAAAATGTAAAGGATTTTTGGAACCACTTTTTTAAAATGTGTTTTTTTTTGCTTTATGATTTTTAGGAGGTCAAGGAATGCATCAAAAATGTATTATTAAAGGACTGATCATTGGTTTTGGAACTTATGGCTTCTCCAGCACCTGAGCACATCATCTAAGTTGCCACTTCATATCATAATGAGGGAGTGTTGCATTGGTAAAAGGCCGTCTTTAAGATGACATGTTAAACTGAGGTCCCATTTGCCTGTTCAGGTGGACTTAAAGATCCCATTGCTCTATTCGAAGAGGAGCAGGGAGTTCTCTTGTTGTCCTGGCCAACATTCAACCCTCAGTCAACACTGCCAAAACCAGATTAACAGATCATACTGTTGTGTATGTACCTTTAAGAGAATAACTGGTCTCAGACTGCAGTACCGGCAGTGACCACCCCTGTATAAAAGGCGCTAGAGAGCCTCTGTTGGTTAGTTTCGTTTATGCCTTTCACCAGTAAAGATTGTTTTGTTTTCTTTCCTGCTAGTCCGTGTCTCAATCATTCACGAACTTAACACTGGCGACGAGTTAGAAACGAACTTACCTGCAACTCAGCAACAGCTCCGACGATGTTGTTGAAGGTCGGAGCCAGAAGAAAGAAGAAAAAAAAAAATAGGCCATTGAAACTCGAGAAACGGGCGTCGACCGTCAATCATCGAGTTCAAAACTTGCAGGAGAGATTGTCCAGAGCCAGGCTGGGTTCCTCGGTCCGTGGTTTCCCAGCTAATCGGGCTGGTGGCAGGTAGTGCTCTGATCCTTCCTGGGCTGCAACGGGGCTGGGCAGCGAGTCGGGAAGCAAGGAGAGAGAGAGAGGGTGGAGCATACAGGGCGCGGCCGGTGTTTCGAAGCTGGGCAGCGTTCGGACCTCAGAAGAGGGAGGGAAGTGTCCCAGAGGGTCCGCTCCACGACGGGAAAATAATAAAAGAAAAAGAATACACGCAAGAAACCGTGGAAAGCAGCGCTAACAACAGCGGGGAAGAAGGAAAAGTGCGGGAGGCGCCATTTTGTTAAATCGGAGAAGAAGGCAAAGCGCGGGAGACGCCATTTTAGATTTGCAAGATGCCGAAGACTGGCTGTATCACTGCTTTTGATGATACATTAGAGGACTGGACCACGTATGTGGAAAGAGTCGAGGTATATTTCGAGGCAAATGAAATAGCGGAGGGGAAAAAGGCATCAATATTGCTAAACGTAATGGGCGCTAGAACGTACGGCCTATTGCGGGATCTGATTACTCCAGCCAAACCGAAGGTGAAGAGTTTTAACGAAATTGTTGCTGTTCTACAGGAGCACTTAAACCCTGCACCGCTGTTGATAGCAGAAAGATTTAAATTCCACAGGAGAACTCAGCACAAAGATGAGAGCAATGCTGAGTATCTTACGGAACTACGCAAGCTATCAAAGCACTGCCAGTTCGGAGCAGGACTGGCAGATACCCTACGGGACAAATTTGTCTGTGGACTCCTGAGTGAAGGAACACAGAAGAAGTTACTCACAGAAAAAGAGCTGACGCTAGATAAGGCTTTCAGCATGGCAGTATCGTATGAAGCAGCAGCCAGGGGAGCTGCAGAAATTCAACAAAAACCACAGGAATACGGCACCCACGAAATGACACGGGGATTTGCAAAATGTTATCGCTGCGGCAGAACTAACCATGACCAGAAGGACTGCTGGTCCAAAGACAAAATATGCAGACAATGCGGGAAGATTGGACACATTGCACGAGTTTGTAGGTCTGGGAAGAAGACCAGCGACAACAAAAAGGCTACTAAGGAACCGTACAAGAAAGTACAAAAGATGACGGACAGTAGTTCCAAAGACCAGATGAGCGATAGTGAATCCGGAAACAGGAGACTAAGCTGTCTCAAACTTCACAATGTGATCGCAAAAGAGGATCACCGAACCATTTGGGTCACCCTCACGATAGCAGGGTCCCAAGTTAAAATGGAATTGGATACAGGATCAGCGCTAACCGTCATGAATCGACGAGACTACGAGCGGCTATTTTCACACATACCCTTGAGAGAGACATCCATCGTCTTGACGACGTATATGGGGCAAAAAGTATACCCCAGAGGAAAAATAAGGGTGCCTGTCGAATACAATGGCAAGAAAATACGGAAATTGTATCTCTACATACTGCCAAATGGTGGACCACCGTTATTGGGACGGAAATGGATCAGGAAGATAAACTTAGATTGGCATTCCATTCATGCAATGACGGTGGATGGTAACAAAGATGAAGACGTCACTTCTGGACGATTGTCAACAATCTTAGCTAACGCCAAAGAGGTATTTCAACAAGAACTGGGCACGCTTAAAGGCGTAACCGCCTCGATAAAAATAGAAGAGAACGCAGTTCCCAAGTTTTTCAAAACAAGACCGTTACCATATGCAATTCGCCCAGCCGTCGAGGCAGAGCTGGAGAATCTGGAGAAGGCGGGCGTGTTGTCTAAGGTCGACTGGAGCGAGTGGGCGACACCCATCGTTCCTGTCATGAAGAAAACGTTAAGCAATAAGTCCGGAGAGCCAAGGAAGATTCGCATCTGTGGGGATTTCAAGGTGACGGTGAACCCTGTCCTTCGCACAGTACAATATCCTCTTCCAAGGATAGAAGACATCTTCGCCTCGCTGCCTGGAGGGAAGCGTTTTACAAAAATTGACCTAGCACAAGCATATTTGCAGATGGAGGTTGAAGAGTCCTCTAGGAAGTATCTCACGATAAACACTCACAAAGGTCTTTACCAGTATCATCGATTGGTATTCGGAGTAGCATCGGCTCCGGCGATATGGCAAAGAGCGATGGAACAAGTCCTGCAAGGGATTCCGGGGACTCAGTGTTACTTGGACGACATCCTTGTAACAGGTGAAGATGACAGTGAACACCTTAACAACCTAGAACAGGTGCTCACTAGACTACGGGAACATGGGCTGCGAGCCAACCGCCCCAAGTGCGAATTTTTTAAGAAACAGATATCGTATTGTGGCCACGTGATTGATGAAGAGGGGTTACATAAGTCCCCTGACAAAATTGAAGTGGTTGTTAAGGCCCCAGCGCCTGAAAATGTGTCGCAGCTGAGGTCATTCCTCGGGTTGGTGAATTACTATCATAAGTTTTTGCCGAATTTGTCGACAATTCTGCACCCACTGAACGCCCTGCTACGAACGGGGGTAGCATGGAAATGGAGCGATGATTGTAAGCGTGCTTTTCAGAAGAGTAAGGACTTAATCACTTCAAAGGAAGTATTGGCTCACTACAACCCAGCACTGCCAATCAGGCTGGCATGTGATGCGTCTCCCTACGGCATTGGGGCGGTACTGTCACATAAATTCCTTGATGGTTCGGAGAGGCCGATAGCTTTTGCGTCACGCTCGTTAACTTCTGCCGAGCGTAACTACGCCCAGATTGACAGAGAGGCCCTCAGCCTAGTGTGGGGGGTGAAGAAGTTCAATCACTATCTGCACGGTCAAAAATTTACTCTACTAACCGATCATCAACCTCTTGTCTCCATTTTCAACCCTCAGAAGGGCGTACCGATAATGACAGCACAACGGCTGCAGAGATGGTCCCTTTTCCTAGGGGCACACCAATATGACATCGCGTACAAAGGAACTAAACAGTATGGAAATGCTGATGGATTGTCACGTCTACCGTTGCCGACGGTGGAAGAAGAAGACCTTGCAGTGGATCCAATGGAGTTATTCCACTCGACCATAGTCGAATGTCTCCCTGTGACGAATGCAAACATAGAAAAGGAAACATGGAATGACCCGACACTATCACGGGTCTATGATTTAACGGTGAAGGGATGGCCAGCACATGGCGAACCACTGCTGCCAGCATTTTCGCCAAGAAGAGAACAGCTGTCAGTGTGCAGAGGAACCTTGATGTGTGGATCCAGAGTAGTAATTCCACCTAAATTGACGGATAGAGTGCTCAGTGAGCTTCATGAGGGTCATCTGGGTGGGGTAAAAATGAAGAGCTTAGCCAGAGCGTTTGTGTGGTGGCCGGGAATCAATAGAGAAATCGAAGAGATGACCAAGAGCTGTGCAGGATGCCAGAAGGTCCAAAACGCCCCACTACAAGCTCCTCTGCATCCATGGGAGTGGCCCTCATCTCCATGGCAAAGGGTGCACATTGATTTTGCTGGTCCCTTCATGGACTCGATGTTTTTAATTGCGGTGGATGCACATTCAAAGTGGCCAGAGGTAATAAAAATGTCCTCAACCACCACGGAAAAAACTATCACAGTTTTACGAACCATATTCGCCAGGAATGGGCTGCCTGAACAGATTTGCTCTGACAATGGACCACAGTTTGTGTCTGAAGAGTTCCGGAGGTTCTTAAAGAACAATGGTGTTAAGCATTACACATCTGCCCCATATCATCCAGCCACTAATGGATTGGCCGAGAGGTTTGTCCAAACATTCAAGAAGGCTATCAAGGCAATGTGTAATGAAGATATACCCCTACAACACAAGGTGGACAACTTCCTGTTTGCCTACCGGAATGCGACACATGCGGTTACCAACCAAACCCCAGCCATGATGTTCTTCAATCGAAGACTACGATGCCGCTTGGATTTGGTTAAGCCAAACGTCCGAAGAGATGTGGAGAACAGGCAGTTTCAGAATATGAATGAAAGGCCGACCAGGAGTTTTAAGATAGGTCAACCAGTTTTGGCCCAGGACTACCGCACTGAGAAATGGCAGCCAGGAACGATTTGTACACGACAAGGACCTCTCATGTATACCATGGACGTTGGGGAGAGCATTGTAAGACGCTATGCTGACCAGATTCTAGAGTCACTGGAAAACGTCAACTCCACACCACGATCTGATACACCTGGTAATGAAATCGATGTTCCAATTGCAGCTACCGCAGAACCGGTAATATTGGAAGCAGATGAACCAAACAACGACATTGATTCTGACTCAACATTGCCAGAAGAACCTGATACTCCAAAGAGGCGTTATCCAGACAGAATCAGGAAGCCTCCTCAAAGACTGAACTTATAATTGCTTAAACTTAACCAATGTATCTAGCAACAGTAATTGTGATTGTAATTCGTTATCATTAGTTGTTAAATGAATGTTATGTACTGTTTATCTAAAAGGGGAGGAATTGTTGTGTATGCACCTTTAAGAGAATAACTGGTCTCAGACTGCAGTACCGGCAGTGACCACCCCTGTATAAAAGGCGCTAGAGAGCCTCTGTTGGTTAGTTTCGTTTATGCCTTTCACCAGTAAAGATCGTTTTGTTTTCTCTCCTGCTAGTCCGTGTCTCAATCATTCACAGACTTAACACATACGTCTCATTGCAGTTCGTGGAATCCAGCTGTGTGCAATTGGCTGCTGTATCTGCTAATGTACTGAGAGTAGCAAGGGCATAGAATGTACTCTGGGTGGGGGACTTCAATGTCCATCACTGAGTGGCTCGGCAGGACCACTACTGACTGAGCTGGTCGAGTCCTGAAGGACATAGCTGCCAGACTGGGCCTGTGGAAGGTGGTGAGAGAACCAACACAAGGGGAAAAACCTACTTGACCTCGTCCTCACCAATCTACCTGTCGCAGATGCATCTGTCCATGACAGTATTGACAGTATTGACCACCTCACAGTCCTTGTGGAGACGAAGTCCCATCTTCACACTGAGGACACCCTCCATTGTGTTGTGTGACACTACCAGCATGCTAAATAGGATAGATTCAGAACAGATTTAGCAGCTCAAAACTGGGCATCCATGAGGCTCTGCGGGCCAGCAGCTGCAGCAGAATTATATTCCACCACAATCTGTAACCTCATGGCCCAGCACATCCCTCACTCTACCATTACCACCAAGCCAGGGGATCAACCCTGGTTCAAAAAGGAGTGTAGACGAGCATGCCAGAAGCAGCACCAGGCGTACCTAAAAATGAGGTTCCAACCTGGGGAAGCTACAACACAGGACTACATGCATGCTAAACAATGGAAACAGCATGCTATAGACAGGGCTAAGCGATCCCACAACCAACGGATCAGATCAAAGCTCTGCGGTCCTGCCACATCCTGTCGTGAATGGTGGTGGACAATTAAACAACTAACAGGAGGAGGAGGTTCCATGAACATCTCCATCTTCAATGATGGCGGAGCCCAGCAAGTGAGTGCAAAGGACAATGTTGAAGCATTTGCAACCATCTTCAGCCAGAAGTGCTGAGTGGATAATCCAACTCGGCCTCCTCCTGAGGTCCCCACCATCACAGAAGCCAGTCTTCAGCCAATTCGATTCACTCCATGTGATATCAAGTAAGTCCTGTCTACAAAAAGCAGGACAAATCCGACCCGGCCAATTACCGTCCCATCAGTCTACTCTCAATCATCAGCAAAGTGATGGAAGGTGTCGTCGACAGTGCTATCAAGCGGCACTTACTCAGCAATAACCTGCTAACTGACGCCCAGTTTGGGTTCCGCCAGGGCCACTCAGCTCCTGACCTCATTACAGCCTTGGTCCAAACATGGACAAAAGAGCTGAACTCAAGAGGTGAGGTGAGAGTGACTGCCCTTGACATCAAGGCAGCATTTGATCGAGTGTGGCATCGAGGAGCCCTAGCAAAACTGAAGTCAATGGGAATCAAGGGGAAAACTCTCCATTGGTTGGAATCATACCTAGCACAAAGGAAGTTGGCTGTGGTTGTTGGAGGTCATTCATCTCAATCACATGACATCACTGCAGGAGTTCCTCAGGGCAGTGTCCTAGGCCCAACCATCTTCAGCTGTTTCATCAATGACCTTCCCTCCATCAGAAGGTCAGAAGTGGGGATGTTCGCTGATGATTGCACACTGTTCAGCACCATTCGAGACTCGTCAGATACTGACGTAGTCCGTGTCCATATGCAGCAAGACCTGGGCTGACAAGTGGCAAGTAACATTCACACCACACAAGTGCCAGGCAATGACCATCTCCAACAAGCGAGACTCTAACCATCTCCCCTTGACATTCAATGGCATTACCATCGCTGAATCCCCCACTATCAACATCCTGGGGGTTACCATTGATCAGAAACTGAACTGGACCAGCCATATAAATACTGTGGCTACAAGAGCAGGCCAGAGGCTGGGAATTCTGCGGCTAGTGTCTCACCTCCTGACTCCCCAAAGCCTTTCCACCATCTACAAGGCACAAGTCAGGAGTGTGATGGAATACTCTCCACTTGCCTGGATGAGTGCAGCTCCAACAACACTCAAGAAGCTCGACACCATTCAGGATAAAGCAGCCCGCTTGATTGGCACTCCATCCACCACCTTCAACATTCACTCCCTCCACCACCGGCGCACTGTGGCTGCAGTGTGTACCATCTACAAGATGCACTGCAGCAACTCGCCAAAGCTCCTTCAACAGCACCTTCCAAACCCGCGATCTCTACCACTTAGAAGGACAAGGGCAGCAGACGCATGGGAACATCACCACCTACAAGTTCCCCTCCAAGCCACACACCATCCTGACTTGGACCTGTATCGCCGTTCCTTCACTGTCGCTGGGCCAAAATCCTGGAACTCCCTTCCTAACAGCATTGTGGGTGTACCTACACCATATGGACTGCAGCGGTTCAAGAAGGCGGCTCACCACCATCTTCTCAAGGGCAATTAGGGATGGGCACTAAATGCAGGCCTACCCAGCGACGCCCACATCCCATCAATGAAAAAAAAATTGGCTGAGCACACTGGATACAGCAACGGCTATGGGCCCTGACAACAACCCGGCTGTCGTGCTGAGGACTTGTGCTCCAGAACTAGCCGCGCCTCTAGCCAAGTAGCCAGGCTGTTCCAGTACAGCGACAACACTGGCATCTACCAGACAAAGTGGAAAATTGCCCAGGTATGTCCTGTCCACAAAAAGCAGGACAAATCCAATCCGGCCAATTACTGCCCCATCAGCCTACTCTCAATCATCAGCAAAATGATGGAAGGTGTCATCAACAGTGCTATCAAGCGGCACTTACTCACCAACAACCTGCTCACCAAAGCTCAGTTTGGGTTCCACCAGGACCACTCAGCCCCAGAACTCATTACAGCCTTGGTCCAAACCTGGACAACAGAGCTGAATTCCAGAGGCGAGGTGAGAATGACTGCCCAGGACAACAAGGCAGCTTTGACTGAGTGTGGCATCAAGGAGCCCTAGTAAAATTGAAGTCAATGAAAATCAGGGGAAACTCTCCACTGGCTGGAGTCATACCTAGCACAAAGGAAGATGGTTGTGGTTGTTGGCAGCCAATCATCTCAGCCCCAGTTTCTCAGGGTAGTGCTTCAGCTGCTTCATCAATGACCTTCCCTCCATCATAAGGTCAGAAATGGAGATGTTCGCTGATGATTGCAAAGTGTTCAGTTCCTCCTTAGATAATGGAACAGTCCGTGCCCACATGCAGCAAGACCTGGACAAAATTCAGGCTTCGGTGCTGCCGAAGAAGCCGTTGCAGTGCATCTTGTAGATGGTACACACTGCAGCCACAGTACGCCGGTGGTGGAGGAAGTGAATGTTTAAGGTGGTAGATGGGGTGCCAATCAAGTGGGCTGCTTTGTCCTGGATGGTGTCGAACTTCTTGAGTGTTGTTGGAGCTGCACTCATCCAGGCAAGTGGAGAGTATTCCATCACACTCCTGACTAGTGCCTTGTAGATGGTGGAAAGGCTTTGGAGAGTCAGGAGGTGAGACACTCGCTGCAGAATATCTAACATCTGACCTTCTCTTATAGCCACATTATTTATGTGGCTGGTCCAGTGAAGTTTCTGGTCAATGGTGACCCCCAGGATATTGATGGCGACGGATTCAGCGATGGTAATGCTGTTGAATGTCAAGGGGCGGTGGTTAGGCGCTCGCTTGTTGGAGATAGTCATTGCCTGGCACTTGTGTGACGTGAATGTTACTTGCCACTTATCAGCCCAAGCCTGGATGTTGTCCAGGTCTTGCTGCATGCGGGCATGGACTGCTTCATTATCTGAGGAGTTGCGAATGGCACTGAACACTGTGCAGTCATCAGTGAACATCCCCACTTCTGACCTTATGATGGAGGGAAGGTCATTGATGAAGCAGCTGAAGATGGTTGGGCCTAGGACACTGCCCTGAGGAACTCCTGCAGTGATGTCCTGGGGCTGTGATGATTGACCTCCAACCACAACAACCATCCTCCTTTGTGCTAGGTATGCCACCAGCCAGTGGTGCGTTTTCCCCTGATTCCCATTGACTTCAGTTTTACTAGGGCTCCTTGATGCCACAATCAGTCAAAAGCTGCCTTGATGTCATGGGCAGTCACTCTCACCTCACCTCTGGAATTCAGCTCTTTTGTCCATGTTTGGGCCAAGGCTGTAATGAGGTCGGCAGCCATGTGGTCTTGGCGGAACCCAAACTGGGCATCAGTGAATAGGTTATTGGTGAGTAAGTGCTGCTTGATAGCACTGTCGATGACACCTTCCATCACTTTGCTGATGATTGAGAGTAGACTGATGGGGCGGTAATTGGCCAGATTGGATTTGCCCTGCTTTTTGTGGACAGGACACACCTGGGCAGTTTTCCACATTGTCGGATTGATGCCAGTGGTAGCTGTACTGAAACAGCTTGGCTACAGGCGCGGCTAGTTCTGGAACACAAGTCTTCAGCACCACAGCCGGGATGTTGTCGGGGCCCATAGCCTTTGCTGTATCCAGTGCGCTCAGCCATTTCTTGATATTATGTGGAGTGAATCGAATTGGCTGAAGACTGGCTTCTGTCAATTAGACTTTATCCTGCACCCTTCAGCTTGAAGATTTTTTGTGGCATAACTTGCTGGAAGTGCGAGCTGATAACGGCATGGCGAGGGCCACGGGACATCTGGGACCTTAGTGAACGGTGGGAACAGCAGTGTGTCTTCTTAACCAATGAGATTTAAGGATTGAGAAGGAAACAGGAATGACGGAGAAGGAAATAGGGTAAATTAGTGTAAAATCAAGTACAGAAAGAGAAATCATGAGAGGGTAAGAAAAATTGGATTAAACGGGAGAGAAAAAAAGGCACAGAAAGGAAAAGTTAGAAAAGGTTTTTTAAAATTGTATATATGGACTTTCGGAAGGCATTCAACAAAGTGCCACACAGGAGGCTTATTAAGAAGATGGAAGCCCATGGAATTAAAGAGAAAGTGGCAGTATGGATACAAAATTGGCTCAGTGACAGGAGGCAAAGGGTGGTGGTGGTGGATGTTTTTCAGACTGGGAGGTGGTTTGCAATGCTGTTCCCCAAGGGTCAGTTTTGGGTCTATCACTCTTCTCAATTTTTATAAATGAGCTAGACTCAAGTGTAGGGAGCAGCATTATAAAGTTTGAAGATGATACGAAACTTGGCAAAGTAGTAGATAGTGATGAGGATAGTTATAGGGCTAAACGTTCGGGGGCTTTACGCCACCCATTACCGTCAAATAAATCGTGAAAAGAGGGCGGCCGCCACTCTTTCGCCAGCTGGTGGCGGGTCCCGCGGCATCCAGCATCTTCTTAGGCTCGACAGCGCTGCCGATAAGATTCATCGCCCTACAAATTAAAATTAGGGAGCAGTATGCCGACTTAACGTCACCACAGCGAGCTTGGACCTTTGCGTTGAGTTCAGCCTTGGGTCTTAAGCTCGTCATGTAAACATAGCGTGCAAGCAGGCTCACAGTGGCGCTGTCAGCACCTCTTAAAGGGACATGCACATCTTTCAGGTAAGTTTGCATTTAAGCTTTTGGACTTTTTTTTTTGATTTCACTGAAGTAGTGGCAATAGATGTTAAAAGTTTTTTAAGAGTGTAGGGCATGCTACTGGACGCTTGCAAAGCCTTGGATGGTAAAGGAAAGCCTCTGAGAAGACAGAAAATGCTGCAAATACTCAGCAGGTCAGGCAACATCCGTGGAAAGAGAAACAGAGTTTCATCATCCATCATCCTCATCAATCCTCATCCTCATCAATCAATCATCATCATCCTCATCAATCAATCCTCATCCTCATCATTCAATCATTATTATCCTCAGCAATCAATCATCATCATCCTCATCAATCAATTATCATCATCCTCCTCCTGCTCATCAATCCATCATCATCCTCATCATTTCCTCCTCCTCCTCCTCCTCCTTTTTTCTCCTCTCTCTCTTCTCCACTGGCTGGGCAGGCTGCATTTCTCAGGTGTGTGAAATGAGGAAGGCACAAGGTTAGAGTTGTAGTGAGGGGAGGGTGGGAAAGCAAGAGGTGCATGCCAGAAGGAGGATAACGTATTTGGATACCAGCACCTTGGCCAAGGGCTCAGCCATGGCCCTGCCAAGAATGGCCTGCACCGTCTCCTCCAAGGGGATGAGGTGAAGCTAGGAATTGGAGATATGCCTCGTGATTGGTACAGATTATTGGTCGGTGAGTGAATGCGGTGGGAGGCGGGGGTGGCGGGGCGGAGTCGTTCATTGAGCAGTGTGTGAGGCTGGTGGTGCAGTTAGTAGGAGATGGCTTTTGAAGGTGCATTCACTGACCTTGACCACTGGTCTGAGGTCATAGAAACATAGAAACATAGAAGATAGGAGCAGGAGTAGGCCATTCGGCCCTTCGAGCCTGCTCCGCCATTCAATGAGATCATGGCTGATCATCCAAATTCAGTACCCTGTCCCTGCCTTCTCCCCATATCCCGTGATCCCTTTAGCCTTAAGAAATATATCCAACTCTTTCTTGAATATATTTAATGAACTGGCCTCCACCGCCCTCTGTGGCAGAGAATTCCACAGGTTCACCACTCTCTTGGTGAAGAAATTCCTCCTCATTTCTGTCCTAAATGGCTTACACCTTATCCTTAGACTATGACCCCTGGTTCTGGACTCCCCGGCCATCAGAAACACCCTTCCTGCATCGAGTCTGTCCAGGCCTGACAGAATTTTTATAGGTTTCGATGAGATCCCCTCTCAATCTTCTAAACTCCAGTGAGTATAAGTCCAATCGACACAATCTCTCCTCATACGTCATTCCTGCCATCCCAGGTATCAGCCTGGTGAATCTTCACTGCACTCCTTCCATGGCAAGAACGTCCTTCCTCAGGTAAGGCGACCAAAACTGCACACAATACTCAAGGTGTGGTCTCACCAAGGCCCTGTACAACTGTAGCAAGGCATCCTTGTTCCTGTACTCGAACCCTCTTGCTACGAAGGCCAACATACCATTTGCCTTCCTAACCGCCTGCTGCACCTGCATGCTTACCTTCAGCGACTGGTGCACAAGAACACCCAGGTCTCTTTGCACTTCCCCTTCTCCCAATCTATTGCCATTCAAATAACAATCTGCCTTCCTGTTTTTGCCACCAAAGTGGATAACCTCACATTTATCCACATTATAGTGCATTTGCCATGTTTCTGTCCAATCACCCAACCTGTCCAAATCGTACTGGAGTTTCACGACATCCTCCTCACAGCTTACCCTCCCACCCAGCTTTGTGTCGTCTGCAAATTTGGAGATATTACATCCAATTCCCTCGTCCACATCATTAATATATATTGTGGACAGCTGGGGTCCTAGGACCGATCCTTGCGGTACTCCACTAGTCACTGCCTGCCACTCGGAAAACGACCCGTTTATTCCAACTCTTTGCTTTCTGCCTGCCAACCAGTTCTCTATCCAAGTCAATACCTTGCCCCCAATCCCATGTGCCTTAATTTTGCACGCTAATGTCTTATGTGGGACCTTATTGAAAGCCTTCTGAAAGTCCAAATACACCACATCCACTGGTTCTCCCTTATCTATTTTACCAGTTACATCCTCAAAAAATTCCAGTAGATTAGTCAAGCATGATTTACCTTTTGTAAATCCATGTTGACTTTGTCTGATCCTGTCACTGCTTTCCAAGTGCTCTGCTATTACATCTTTTATAATGGACTCTAGCATTTTCCCCACTACCGGTGTCAGGCTTACCGGTCTATAATTCCCTGCTTTTTCTCTACCACCTTTTTTGAATAGTGGGGTAACATTAGCTACCCTCCAATCCATGGGTACCGTTCCAGAGTCTATCGAGTTCTGGAAGATGACCAGCAATGCATCTACTATTTCTAGGGCCACTTCCTTAAGTACCCTGGGATGTAGATTATCAGGCCCTGGGGATTTATCGGCCTTCAGTCCCATCAATTTTCCTAACACCATTTCCCTACAAATACTGATTTCTTTCTGTTCCACCCTTTCATCAGACCCTATGTTCCCCGGCATCTCTGGGAGGTTATTTGTGTCCTCCTTTGTGAAGACAGAACCAAAGTATGAATTTAGTTGGTCTGCCATTTCTTTGTTTCCCATTATAAATTCCCCTGATTCTGACTGCAAGGGACCTATGCTTGACTTCACCAATCTTTTTCTCTTCACATATCTATAAAAGCTTTTACAGTCAGTTTTTATGTTCCCTGAAAGCTTACTCTCACATTCTATTTTCCCTTTCTTAATTAATCCCTTTGTCCTCCTTTGTTGAATCCTAAACTGCTCCCAATCCTCAGGATTATTGCTTTTTCTGGCCAATTTATATGTCCTCTCCTTGGATCTTATGTTATCCCTAATTTCCCTTGTTAGCCACGGTTGAGTCACCTTTGTTTTATTTTTATGCCAAACTGGGATGAACAAATTCTGTAGCTCATCGATTCGGTCTTTGAATGTTTGCCATTGCCTATCCACCGTCAACCCTTTGAGTGCCATTCCCCAATCAATCCTACCCAACTCGCTCCTCAGACCATCGTAGTTTCCTTTATTTAAATTGAGGACCCCTAGCCTCTGAGTCAACTACTTCATTCTCCATCTTAATGAAGAATTCGATCATATTATGATCGCACCGACCCAAGGGGCCTCGTACAACAAGATTGCTAATTAATCCTTTCTCATTACATAATACCCAGTCTAAGATGGCCTGATCTCTGGTTGGTTCCTCGACATATTGGTCCAGGAAACCATCCCGTAAACACTCCAGGAATTCCTCCTCCACAGTATTGTTACTAATTTGGTTGGCCCAATCTATATGTAGATTAAAGTCACCCATGATGACTGCTGTGCCCTTATTGCACGCTTCTTTAATTTCCCTTTTAATGCCATCCCCAACCTCCGCCTTCCTGTTGGGAGGTCTATATACCACTCCCACTAATGTTTTTTTCCCCTTAGTATTTCTCAATTCTACCCATACAGATTCCACATCATCAGAGCTAATATCCTTCATTACAATTGTATTAATCCCTTCTTTAACCAGTAATGCTACCCCACCTCCCTTTCCTTTTTGCCTATCTTTCCTGAATGTCGAATACCCCTGGATGTTGAGTTCCCAGTCTTGGCCATCCTTGAGCCACGTTTCCGCAATCCCAACCAAATCATATTCGTTTACCTCTATTTGCGCAGCCAATTCATCCGCCTTATTACAAATGCTCCTCGCATTAAGACACAAAGGGCTAGATTTTCAGTTGCTTGCGCCAGCAGTTAGCGCCTTAAGAGAAGTGATTTTCGGGCGCTATGCGTGTAGCGCCTGGGCGCAGCGCAGTTTGCGCCCCGCCCCAAATTAAGTTGCCCGTTAGCGCCGGCGCAAAGTTTAGCGGCTGCCCGGATGCGCGCGCAGAAAATGACGTCACATCCTCGTGCAACGCCCTTTGGCCGCCCCGAATCCAAACTTCAGTCGGACCGCCGCATTGTGCGCCTGGCGTCCAGAGCGTTTGTAAAATGGAACGCAACACACCCTGGGGAGCGCAAATTAAAGGGCACTCGTACAAAAGGCACTCTGCATGTCTTGTGTGGATGTCAGCTGTGTGTGTTGTTCTGAACGGTCTATTTATGTTTCCGGACACCAAGTCGTCGTCGTCGTCGTCGTCGTCGTCGTCGTCGTCGTCGTCGTCGTCGTCGTCGTCGTCGTCGTCGTCGTCGTCGTCGTCGTCGTCGTCGTCGTCGTCGTCGTCGTCGTCGTCGTCGTCCTCACCATCATCCATCATCCATCATCCATCATCCATCATCACTCCTCCTCCTCCTCCTCCTCCCAGACTTTGCATTTGAAAAAAATACATGCACCCTTCCCCTTTAAGAGCTCACTGGCACCAGAGTGTCTGCCGTGCGCTGCGCCCGAGCTCGGGTGTTGCGCTCTCCACCGCCGGCTTAGCGCCTAAAGATACTAGTGGAACGCCTCTTTTAGCGCTCCACCAACCTCTTAGGGCGAAGCCACTGAATTTCCGGCAACGGAGCGCTACTTTGGGGCGGGCGATAACTTCGGGCGGGCGCTAAGCTTAGCGCCCCAAAACTGTCTATACTGAAAATCTAGCCCAAAGCCTTCAGGCTTGTTTTTTTAACGCTCTTAGACCTATTAGAATTATTATTTACTGTGGCCACGTTTGATTTAAACCGTTGATTTCTCTGACTGACACTTTTGTTTTTCTCCTTCCTATCTTTTGCTTTGATCCCTGTTTCCCTTTCCTCTGTCTCCCTGCTCAGGTTCCCAACCCCCTGCCATTTTAGTTTAAACCCCCCCTGAACAGTGCTAGCAAACCTCCCCGCAAGGATATTTATCCTGTCCTGGTTCAGGTGCAACCCGTCCGACTTGCACAAGTCCCACCTTCCCCAGAAGCAGGCCCAGTGATCCAGGAAACTAAAGCCCTCCCTCCTGCACCAACTCTTTAGCCACGCATTCATCTGCTCTATCCTTCTATTCCTATACTCACTAGCACGTGGCACCGGGAGTAATCCAGAGATTACAACCTTTGAGGTCCTGCTCTTTAATCTGCTACCTAGCTCCCTAAATTCTTGCTGCAGGACCTCATCCCTCTTCCTACCCATGTCATTGGTCCCAATATGAACCACGACCTCTGACTGTTCACCCTCCCCCTTCAGAATGCCCTGCAGCCGTTCAGTGACATCCTTGACCCTGGCACCAGGGAGGCAACAAACCATCCTGGAGTCACGTCTACGGCCACAGAAACGCCTATCTGTTCCCCTTACGATAGAATCCCCTACCACTATTGCTCTCCCACTCTTTTTCCTCCCTTCCTGAGCAGCAGAAGCACCCCTGGTGCCAGGAAGTTGGCTGATGCTGCCTTCCTCTGGTAAGTCATCCCCCTCAACAGTATCCAAATCGGTATACCTGTTTGAGAGGGGGATGGCCACAGGGGTCCCCTGCACTACCTGCCTGCCTCTACTGTTCTGCCTGATGGTCACCCATTTCCCTTCTGCCTGTGCAGCCCTTACCTGCGGTGTGACCAACTCACTAAACATGTTATCCACGACCCTCTCAGCATCGTGAATGCTCCAAAGCCCATCCATCCGCAGCTCCAGTGCCGCAATGCGGTCTGTTAGTAGCTGCAGCTGGATGCATTTCTGGCACACATGGTCGTCAGGGACACAGGCAGCATCCCTGAATTCCCACATAGAGCAAGAGGAGCATAACACGGGGCTGGGCTGTCCTGGCATGACTTACCCTTTAATTAATTTAAATTAATTCACTACCACCAATTAAAGATAAACTCTAAGGTGCTTGTATGGTTTACCAACAGTCCCCGCTACACCAGAAAGGCCTTAGCAACTATAAACCACAGAGTTAAAGTTTAAAAAAGAGAAATACTCACCAACCAATCACTTACCTGCTCCCTGGTGACGTCACACTCTGATTACTTTTTACCTCTCTCCCCGCTGCTGAGTTGGTAAGCCTCGCTGGTCCCTGGTCCGAACTGGTCGGGCCTCGCTGCTCGCGCCGGTTTTTATACCGGGCTCCTCCTCGCTGGTCCCTGGTCCGAACTGGTCGGGCCTCGCTGCTCATGCCGGTTTTTATACCGGGCTCCTCCTCGCTGGTCCCTGGTCTGAACTGGTCAGGCCTCACTGCTCGCGCCAGTTTTTATACCGGGCTCCTCCTCACTGGTCCCTGGTCCGAAGCTTCTTTGGGCACTGGAGCTAGGTGGTGGGGGCGACACTGCTGGCAGTGATGGCCTCAATGATATGGTCCAACATCGTTCTTTCTGGAGGGCCTCATGGCCCCTATGGGTAGAGGACCTCTCTTGCAGTGTTGACTCACTACACAAAGCTGCGTGCAAGACCCTGGGTGCCCCTTCCCTGGCTTGCTGAGCCATTTGTGTTACTGCTGAAGCACTTTTCCCATTTTTTGAGGTTCAGAAGGGAATTCAGCTTTAAGTGCTGAAGAATCCCATTTGGGACTTCTTTTTAATGTTGATTTTTTTTTAAATGGCAATAATGGCTGAAATGATTAGTTCAGAGGGCATTGCCCTGTTAAATGCATTGCCCTTTTAATTTCCCACAATTCCTAGTGAGCTCCATAGCCTCGCTTCCAGAGGCTGTTAGAAGCTGGAACGCTGCTTCAGGACGGGAACTTCAACTCCCAGGCCTGCACTAACGCCAACAGGTGGGCGTTACACGGTAAGTTAGCACTGGGCTAAAAATCTTTAGTCCCCTGGTAGCGCTTTGTCCATTTTCAGAGGCCGTTAAACCGAGTTGCCGGTGACACCGACAACTCTTGTGGCGGCCACAAATTTTTCCCCCATAGACTTCAGGATGACATAGCTGGTGAATTGGGCAGAAGCATGGCAGATGGAGTTCAATGCGGAGAAGTGTGAAGTGATGCACTTTGGGAGGACTAATATAGAAAGACAAGGGGCTAAAAATGTGTTTGCCCCTGAAAACGGGTGCAGGGATCATGATGCGTGATTAACCCACGTCCGTTCAAAGTAATGCAGGCAGCACACAAACTTCGTGCTGCCAGCTAATTATAATGATAGTGGCATGCAGCCCAGTGCTAGATGCGCTGTTGAGTGGCTGCACACTCAGCAGGGGGCCCAGCTTCGATCAAGGCTAGCACCAATTAAAGCTAGCCTGCAGTTCTTAAAGCCAGCCTGCACCTCTCAAAGGGGAGGTGCACTATAGCTGCAGCAGGTACTGGATCTCATTGTAGAGGAGTGTGTGACCTACAGGAAGAGTGAACAGGAAGAGCTGTAGCTACTATGACCGGAAAGCCCTGCAGCGGGTAGTCAAAACTGCCCAACGCATTACCGGCACCCGGCTACCGACCATAGAGCACATATACCAGAAACGCTGTCTACGGAGGTCACGGTCCATCATCAAAGACCCTACCCACCCCAGCCACAGTCTGTTCGCCCTCCTGCCATCTGGGAGACGCTACAGATGCATTCGCACCCGTACGACCAGATTTAGGAACAGCTTCTTTCCCAGGGCTGTCATCCTACTGAACTCCACAAATAAACTCTAAAGCCTGCACATCTGCCAATGCACTTTATTATGGTTATATTTATGTTAATATACTACAAGCCAAATGTATGTTGAATGTTTAAATGTCTTAATCCAAATGTACACTCCCGGGAGCCGCAAGCCTACATTTCGTTGTACTGCACTTGTGCACTAACAATGACAATAAAAGTTGATTTGATTTGATTTGATTTGATTTGAAGAGATGCCGCAACATGGCAGAGAGATGGCGTCCAAATTTTTGGATGCAGCACTTAAGGTCCTGGTGCAGGAGGTGAACAGGAGGAGAGATGCCATGTATCCACAGGGGCCAGGAGGTTCACCAGACAGATGCTGAGAAGGAAATGGAAGCAGATAACCGTCGCTTTCCATGCAAGCAGGGTAGCCCTGAGCACCTGGATGCAGTGCAGGAAGAAGTTTAATGATTTGCACGAGTAGTCAAGGTCAGTGAATTCATCTTCAAATGCCATATTCCACAAACTGCAAAACTAGCTGAAGGGATAATTACTAGTCCTAGCACTTTTTGGGCTACCCCGGATCAGGCGTATACCCCAGATGTTCACCTTCAACTAAAGTTAGAGATAGCCGAATCCTATAAGACGCTTAATTGGGTCTAAAGGTCCAGACTATCTCTCCCTAAAGGAAAGGAATGACTTGAAGATGTTACCATCCTCCAGATAGCACTTTTAATAAGTTTAACTAGGCTGTAACCTTCCGGATATTATGAGGGCCCGGAAAACTCCCCCAGAATTCTGCAACTCCTCACCAAAGAGTGTACAGAGAGTGAGTTTGATACAAAAGTACTATGTGAGACAATTCTAAAAATATATAGATTTATTAAAGAACTGGCATACAGTTAACAGCTGGTGATTCAGTCGCAACATTAACAGTTCAAAATACAAATAGCTAACAATTCTTATTCTCAAATCAAATGGAGTTTTAGGGGACACTGTCCCTGATGCAGATGTGGGCACATTATTGAGTGATAGCTGCACCTCCGGAATGATGGAGGTCAACTTATTCCCCCTGATTCTCAACAGTTTGGCCAACAGCTTTTTTACTTCCTGGTTTTTACGTTCCACCAGCCCCGCTGATTGCGGATGACGTGGCGTGCTGTGCTCTAACCCTATCTCCCTTTGTTCGCAGTAGTCTTTGAAGACCTTGGAGACAAAGGCTCCACCTTGATTGGAGTGTAAGATTTTGGGTGCACCAGCTACAGTAATTATATCAGAAATAGCCCTGGCAAGTGCGTTTTCCAAAACAGTTTTTGTGGGGACCAGCCAGCAGAAGGAAGTGCATCCATCTACACAAACGAGAACAAAAAAGGTGACCCAACCGTGGCTAACAAGGGAAATTAGGGATAGCATAAGGTCCAAGGAGAGGGCATATAAATTGGCCAGAAAAAGCAATAATCCTGAGGATTGGGAGCAGTTTAGGATTCAACAAAGGAGGACAAAGGGATTAACTCTGGAACGGTACCCATGGATTGGCGGGTAGCTAATGTTACCCCACTATTCAAAAAAGGTGGTAGAGAAAAGGCGGGGAATTATAAGCCAGTAAGCTTGACATCGGTAGTGGGGAAAATGCTAGAGTCCATTATAAAAGCTGTAATAGCAGAGCACTTGGAAAGCAGTGACTGGATCGGACAAAGTCAACATGGATTTACAAAAGGTAAATCATGCTTGACTAATCTACTGGAATTTTTTGAGGATGTAACTGGTAAAATAGATAAGGGAGAACCGGTGGATGTGGTGTATTTGGACTTTCAGAAGGCTTTCGATAAGGTCCCGTATAAGAGATTAGCGTGCAAAATTAAGGCACATGGGATTGGGGGCAAGGTATTGACTTGGATAGAGAACTGGTTGGTGGACAGAAAGCAAAGAGTTGGAATAAATGAGTCATTTTCCAAGTGGCAGGCAGTGACTAGTGGGGTACCGCAAGGATCAGTCCTAGGACCCCAGCTGTTCACAATATATATTAATGATGTGGACGAGGGAATTGGATGTAATATCTCCAAATTTGCAGACGACACAAAGCTGGGTGGGAGGGTATGCTGTGAGGAGGATGTCATGAAACTCCAGCACGATTTGGACAGGTTGGGTGATTGGGCAGAAACATGGCAAATGCACTATAATGTGGATAAATGTGAGGTTATCCACTTTGGTGGCAAAAACAGGAAGGCAGATTATTATTTGAATGGCAATAGATTGGGAGAAGGGGAAGTGCAAAGAGACCTGGGTGTTCTTGTACACCAGTCGCTGAAGGTAAGCATGCAGGTGCAGCAGGCGGTTAAGAAGGCAAATGGTATGTTGGCCTTCGTAGCAAGAGGGTTCGAGTACAAGAACAAGGATGTCTTGCTGCAGTTGTACAGGGCCTTGGTGAGACCACACCTTGAGTATTGTGTGCAGTTTTGGTCGCCTTACCTGAGGAAGGACGTTCTTGCCATGGAAGGAATGCAGCGAAGATTCACCAGGCTGATACCTGGGATGGCAGGAATGACGTATGAGGAGAGATTGTGTCGATTGGGCTTATACTCACTGGAGTTTAGAAGATTGAGAGGGGATCTCATCGAAACCTATAAAATTCTGTCAGGCCTGGACAGACTCAATGCAGGAAGGATGTTTCTGATGGCTGGGGAGTCCAGAACCAGGGGTCATAGTCTAAGGATAAGGGGTAAGCCATTTAGGACTGAAATGAGGAGGAATTTCTTCACCCAGAGAGTGGTGAACCTGTGGAATTCTCTGCCACAGAGGGCGGTGGAGGCCAGTTCATTAAGTATATTCAAGAAAGAGTTGGATATATTTCTTAAGGCTAAAGGAATCAAGGGATATGGGGAGAAGGCAGGGACAGGGTACTGAAATTGGATGATCAGCCATGATCTCATTAAATGGCGGAGCAGGCTCGAAGGGCCGAATGGCCTACTCCTGCTCCTATCTTCTATGTTTCTATGTATATCCCAAAGACGGGGGAAGTGGTCCAATAAAGTCAATAAAGAATTTTCCCATTGGCTCATCAGCTTTCACAGGAGCCAATGGTGGTGGCTTAATTAGTGATGACTTATTGGTTAAATAGCATGGCTCACAATTTGCCACGTATGTTTTAAGCATGCCTGGCCACCAATATAAGGGGGTCAATTTGCAGAATGTTGTTCTGGCACCACAATGTGCTTGACTTATGCCCTCGTCAGCTTCTTTTACAAGCTGTTCTCGTTTGTGTCTCGGCGGTACTTCTCGGTTTCCCTTGGGCAACTTAACTAGTACAGGGGTTTCCAAGTAAAAGTACTTTGGTGGATTCTCTTTTGTTGGGTCTAATAGCTGAATCAGTTCCTCATCCTGATTAGTTGCCCATTCTGCCCTAGTGGTACACTAACATTGGCAGGCCCCTCTCGAGGGGGTGTCATGCAGACCGAACGTTTCGCTTGTTTGTCTGCAAGGCTGTTCCTTTTGAGTGTACTGTCCCAGTGGTATGCCCGTTTACATGAATCACCTGACAATTCTGTTTCTCCATTCTCGAACGGAAAATGTCTTCCCACAATGGCTTATGTTTTATGGGTTTACCCTTATGATTGGTAAAATTTGTTTGTTCCCAGAAAACAAGCTCTTGGTTATATCCTCTTTTACAGTAGCCACTATCCGTGCAGATTAGTGTGGGTTTAATAGGGTCTGCCTTCTCTAAAGCATACCGTAATGCTACGGCTTCAGCATATTGCGCTGTCTTATGACCAAGGGGTATAGACAGTAATTCTTCTGGATAAAAAGAATAGGAATCTCGAAAAGTCCCTACTACTATCCCCATCCCAGCTGAGGATTGTTGGGATGTCCCTTTTTTAATCATCATTGACGATCCATCACAGTAAATGACTTGACGGTATTCTGTAAGCGGTCTCATAGGTAGTTGCCTGATTCCCTCCTCTGTATCATCATCCTCCATGATGGGGAGATGCTCTATCTTTCCACATTGATTTGGATGGCGTTGTAGATAAGGGTAGTGTCTATTAATGAGTTGCTCGAGGAGGTCTTTGCCTCCCCTCTCTAGGCAAGTTCGATTAAGCTATGTTTGAACATGTTTTTCCCTGTCATCCTGGTCTATGGATGCTTCGACAGGTCTGGTTGAAATTTTAAGGTAATGTTTCATGTCTGGTTGTCCTATAATGAGGGAACAGGCCAATTGTGGTACCAATCCTACATATAGGGTCACCGTGATTCCATATATAGTAATAGGTATTTTGTAAAAATTAATTATTTTGGTTTCATCTTGTGTAAATCCCCCTAATGGTTTTTTACAAATTGGGCTTCCCAAATCTGTCCACTTAGTTTTTATAATTGCAGGATCTATTACAGTGTAATCAGCTCCTGTATCAAACAGGGCCTTCACTTGTGTGTTTGTGGGCAAGGTTGCCAAGGTATAGGGGAATTCAAGAGGCAGTGGCTGGGTGCCAGGCCTCCAATCCTGGGATTGTTCATCCTCAGGATCCTGAGTTTCATTTGCTGCTTTGTCTTTAATTATTTTAACTGATTTTTGTTCCTCCCTCTTGGGGGTTTCATGTTTTCCAGATCCCTGAGGGGGTTTGTCGGACCGCTTATTATCTTGACGATCCTCCTGTTGGGGTGGACGTTGGTTCTGCGGGAATCTTTTTGATCCCAATTTTGGTTTTCTCGGTATCCTCCCATGGCTCTCTGATAGTTTTGGCCAGTGTAAAAACTGTCCCCATAGGGAGTCCACTGTCCTTCGCTTTCCTTTTGAGGTCTAGCCCCTCATCTATCCCATCTTTCTGGGGAGAAATCTGTCTCGTATTGTGGGCGAGTTGGGGGTGTAAACCTTCTGGAATACCCTCTTGGGGGTCCTGAGCCACGAATTTGTGTCTGGGCAGGGTGGACTTGAGACTTGGGTCTATACAGTCCTTCTTTCTGAGTACCAAAGGTACCTTCTCTGGTTTTTTTATCCCTAGTTTCTGATCTCGTTATAGGTTTAGTTTGGGGTATACCTAAGAGGTCATGATTTAATTGGATAATGCGATTGACATTATTCCATCTTTGTTTATTATCTTGATAATCAGTTAGAGCCCCCTCACAGGCAAGTTTGAGGGCTGTATTTTGATATTGATTGGCCAGGCAACCATGGACAATGTCACAGTTATCCTGTGTAAGTAATTTGCCTAATCTGTAGGCAGCTACCAGCCCTTTAGTTGTTGCTGTATTAGTGAGTATTTCCTTGATGGAACCCATTACATGCCCTCCCTGAGTTGCCATGAGAACATAAGCGTATATTTGAACCTAGTTGTTACACTGGTTTAATGGGGGAATTAAGTCTGAACTTAGTATCATTTGTATTAGTTGCCTCAGGTGTTGGGCATTCCAATCTTGGCAACAGGTTTCCAATTTATCAAGGTTAGTTAAAATCCAGCAGGTTTTTTCCTGGCTGGTGTTTCCTGGTCTACCACACATTGTGTAGATAGAGCTCAGGTTTACTTGACCTAGGGGTGCAATTTGTGGTTGCTGGGGTTGGCTTACTGGACCAGTGATCATTGCGCCTCCAGCATTTAGATATGGTTGAGCTAGTGCCTGTCAGCATTGATTATAATGGATTCTTCGCTGTCTTTAGTTTTCTCGAAGTTTCTGGTCATTTATTTCATCATGAGCTTGCCACCTTAACCGGAATCCATGGCCTCCAGGAGCATAGGCTGCTCCGGGTCCTGCTATTCAGCCATGGTTGCCACCACTTTGTTGGGCACCGTTCATTAGGCCTCCCAATTGTGCAGGTGTGCACCGTATCATTAAGGAATTTTGTGGATTTGGAGTATTTGTTTGATTATCCCACTGGATATTCTGTATCCCCCTGGTTCTGGGGATCAACATCAATCGTGCCATGAGTTCTAACGGCTCCATCGGCATCAAAGCCTTCTATTTCAAAAATTATCACTTGGTTTTGTGGAGGTACAGGGATAGGATTATTTCCCCAAATAAAGCAATCGTTTGAATTTCCTAATAAAAAGACTTGGCCAATTCCGACAGGGTTTGCCATTTCGTCAGGACCTAACCTCGGTTAGGGTTTAATATGAACTTTATAAGAAATTTCTAGACCTCAATGGTATATTGAGGGAGTTCTGATTTAAGTTCTACAAGGCCTGATCAGGGACTTGTCGTCTCTAGAGACTTAAATCTGGATCTTAGTACCACTGTCAGTAAAACACTCCTTCTATACTTAACAATCTATAAGATGGATATAGATATAAATATAAGTATAGGTTTCTGTATCAACTTATTAACACACACGTTGGGCGCCAACTGAAGAGATAATTACCAGTCCTAGCCCTTTTCAGGCTATCCCGGATCAGGCATATTCCCCAGACGTTCACCTTCAACTAAAGTTAGAGATGGCCGAATCCTATAAGATGCTTAATTGGGTCTAAAGGTCCAGACTATCTCTCCCTAAAGGAAAGGAATGACTTGAAGATGTTACCATCCTCCAGATAGCACTTTTAATAAGTTTAACTAGACTGTAACCTTCTTGATATTATAAGGGCCCGGAAAACTCCCCCAGAATTCTGCAACTCGTCATCAAAGAGTGTACAGATATTGAGTTCACGAGTTTGATACAGAAGTACTATGTGAGACAATTCTAAAAATATATAGATTTATTAAAGAACCGACATGCAGTTAACAGTTGGTGATTCAGTCGCAACATTAACAGTTCAAAATACAAATAGCTAACAATGCTTATTCTCAGAGATCCTTATTCTGAAATCTTAACTTTGTTACATTTTTATATTTCTTACTTATTTCTAATCCAGGATATCCACCAAAATCAAATAAAAGTATCTTTTTGATCCCTGAGACTCAGAGTTGAAAACTTACAGAGCCTGCCTCTGAAGAGTGAGAATTGCTTTGCCCCTTTCAGCGACTTCTGACTTCCTATTTGAAAGTTCTATATTTTATACCCTTTTTTCAGTGGTATATCCTTTCAAGTTTTCTGCTGATGTAAGCTAATTATCTCTAGTCATCTTTCTGTTGACTTCTTTCTATTCTTACTGTCAATTCAGCTGTTAGCTTGCAGAATTCTGTCTGCTGTGTAGGTGTTCAAAAGTTATCATTAAAAACGGGTATAACAGATATATCTATTTGATGCCATTTTTACAAAGGACTTTTATTCAATTCTTAAATCACCCTAGCTGGTTGTAAGCAGACTTTGCGTCTCCTATGTGTTCCAAGTTCAATACAAAAACCATGTGATTGCTTGGTGCATCTATTGATGTCATATTTACAAAGTCTTCTGTTTGTATCTTTTACAACTGCCCAACGCATTACCGGCACCCGGCTACCGACCATAGAGCATATATATCAGAAACGCTGCCTACGGAGGGCACGGTCCATCATCAAAGACCCTACCCACCCCAGCCACAGTCTGTTCGCCCTCCTACCATCTGGAAGACGCTACAGATGCATTCGCACCCGTACAACCAGATTTAGGAACAGCTTCTTTCCCAGGGCTGTCATCCTACTGAACTCCACAAATAAACACTAAAGCCTGCACATCTGCCAATGCACTTTATTATGGTCATATTTATGTTAATATACTGCAAGCCAAATGTATAAATGTATGTTGAATGTTTAAGTGTCCTAATCCAAATTGTACACTCTCGGGAGCCGCAAGCCTACATTTCGTTGTACTGCACTTGTGCACTAACAATGACAATAAAAGTTGATTTGATTTGATTTGATTTGATTTGATTAAAAACACTTCAACCGAGTACATGATTGTTTTCCTAGCCATTTCAGTTGGTTGCATTACAGATTTATGTCTCCTGTCTTTCATTTGATGTCATATTTATGAAGGCATACGGTTCTTTAATGTTCTGTGTTTCTGTTTCCCGACGTGTTGGTTTATGACACCTTAACATTATACCATTGCGCTCTTTCATGTGCCTGTTTACCAAGTGTTGGTTTAAAACAATTTAACTGGGTTATATTATTGTGTTCTTCCCAAAGCTCAGACTTTCTGGAAGCTCCAACCCTTTGTTTCAATAGGGCCATTGTTTCAGTGTCAACAACCAATTCCCATTTCAAAAGCCTGTATTCTGTTTACAGCTTTGTGTTAACAACTCATCTTATCTCAAAAGCCTGTATTTATAGCTTTTTGCCGTTGAGGCTTTTAGATTTTTAAACCCAGTTTGTCATGTTTTAATAAAGTCAGAATTCTGTTCATCGGGTGGTGTATTTTTCTGAATAGGTATGGCTCATTCCTTTACATAGCCTCACACACTGCTCAATTCACCATACCCCCATTACTCACCTACTGACAATCTCTATCAATCATGACTCATACCTCACATTCAGATGCGCCATCTCACCCTCACACACATACTACTGCTGCAAGCCTCACACCCACATCTCACAGCTTGCATACACTGCCAGCTATTCAACCATGGCAGCCACATCAACCAAACACAGTGAACCACACTCACTGACTCACTTCCCTCTCTCTTGCAGGACAAGGTGACGCAAAATCATAAGCAGTTTCAGCTAACTGGAGGGGGACAGGCAGGCCTCCATATCCTGACTCTGCTCGAGGAGATGGTGCTTGCCATATTTGGAGTGACTGTGACTGAGGCTCTGGCCAGTGGCAGCGCTGAAACCACTGAAGATGGCAGTATGCTCATACCTAATCCTTCTCACATCCCACTTCCCCCTCATCCCACAATCTCTTCTGACTTACAAGCTGCAGATGGTGTAAGCATGCACTTCTTGCTTCCCCCCACCCCCTCACCACAACCCTACCCTTGTGCCTTTCTCATTTCAGAGACCCAAGAAATCTAACCTGGTCAGGCAGTGGTGCAAGAAGAAGAGAAGAGTGATAATGAAGAGGAAACATCATCAATCAATCTGACAGTCACAGCTACCAGCTCAGATACTGGCACTGGCACTGAGAGGTTACCTTAAAGGCGGAATCTGCACGTGGTGAGTCACCGGGCATGAGTTGGCTGCAGCCAGGGCAGGGGGAAAGAGTAGCGCAGCTCTGCTGTACAGGACTCAGAAGAGGACTTTGATGGGCTGGTCTACAGAACAAAACTGATGGGTATGCACAATGAAATGCTTGGTGCATTGGCAGGCCTGCCAGAAAGCCTGAATGGAACATGCAGGAGCATTGAGGAGTCCAGCTCTAAACTTGCACAGGGCTTTTCTCAGAGCTTGGAGCCCATCCTTTCCAGTGTGAAAGGGGTGGGCAGATCCATTAGCGCACCTTTGGACCCAACCATCATGTAGCGTCTGATGGCCAATGTCTCAGCTTCCATTGCAGCACCCAACGTCTGAGTGTCATGATGTCATGCAAGCTCAGCTTGCTGCCATGCAAGTACAGGCTGCTGCCATCATGGCAGTGTTGAAAGGTGCTTGCAGGGTATCAAAGCTGTCCAGTAATCTGTCCTTCAGCAGATTAGTAGGATTGCTGAGGCACTGCCCCAGGGTGTGGCATTGAGTCCGTGGAGCACAAACCTGCCATCCTCTCTCAGGATGACAGCATTCATCCTCCCATCGTGGCCACTCCGCCAGTGCCCTTGCTGTTGCTTGTCAGCCAGCCAGCCCAGACTGCTGCCACCCATGCTGAGGTGGTGCAGTCCGAAGTTGGGCCCACTAGTCTCAGAACTGCTCGAGGTCGTCCTCCAAGGCCATCTGCAGTCTCCCCCACTGAAAGTCAGCAGCCTTCCACCAGCCATGCTGCAGGCACTGGGGTAGCACTGTGTAGGTGCACTAGGACAGGCAAAGGCACATTAAGAGAATGCACAAGAGTGATTAGTTGACTTCTGAATTAATGGATTGATTCATAAAATTGGTTTGGAATGCTTGTTTTAATGTGGCTTTTATTGTAGCATTGTGGCCAAGAGGATGCCGTGATGGTCAGTAACAGAGGGAAGGTAAGGTGTAGAACTATTGTTGAATGGGGAATTGGGGTTGTGTTCACTGGTACCGCAGTTGAATGAGTCAATCACGGACAGCCCAGGCAGAAAGTGGCTGTTTGGGTTGCCTCCTCCCTTTTGCTTCCTCCTCTTCCTCTTTCTCCTCTTCCACTTTCCCCTCCTCCTCCTTCTCCTCAGCTGCTCATGTATGCCTGGTGGCAAGGGCTGCGCCCTGATGATGGCGAGGTTGTGGAGCATGCAGCGGACCACGACAAATCTTCAGACGCACTCTGGTGAGTACTGAAGGCTCCTCAAGAGTGGTCCAAGCAGTGGAAGCATTGTTTAAGGATGCTAATGGTCTGCTCTATCAGATTCCATGTGGCAGCATGGCTTTCGTTATATGCATGCTGCCCACGCGTGCTTGGGTTGCACACCAGAGTAATGAGCCAGGTGGTCAGTGGATAGCCCTTGTCACCCAGTAGCCACCCTCTGGTTTGTCATGCTGGCTCAAATGCTGATGGTACAGCGGACTGCCGCAGAATGAAGGCATCATGGCTGCTGCCAGGATACCGAGCACTGACTTGCATGATGCCCTGAATAAGGTCGCATACCAACTGGACATTGAGGGAGTGGAATTCCTTCCGGTTGTGGTACATCTCCGAATTGAGATGCGGCGCCCACAAAGCGACATGTGTGCAGTCAATGGCACCCTGCACCGTGGGGAAGCCTTGCTATCCTGGCGAAGCCGTGTACTCCCACCACCTGCTTCTCTCTGGCAAGAGAGAATGAAATGTATTCAGCTCTCCTTGTATACAGAGCCTCCAAATTCAAACCCACTTTCAGGCTCTCTCAGTTGCTGCAGTTTCCTGAAGCCATGAGGCAGATCAACAGTAATGTGAAGTCTTCATCTTTGACCATCTGAAGGTGGCATCTTGATAACTGAGCCCCAATGGAGAATCAGGTTGGTTCAACATTCCATGCCCAAGTGTTCAGCCCTCATTTCACTTATATTCAAGTAAAAAATGTTTAAAACTGGAAAAGTATTGGAACTTATAATTAGAAAAATTCTTATGTCAGTGTCGCCAAACAACGTATAAACATAATAATGAATGGATCTCCCGTGGTGTCGCTTATGGGCAGCCTCAGATCTGCAGTGAGCACGGTTTGTGATTCACTTGAATGCCCAGAGCTCTTGTTACTGCTCTGATTTAGCATCCCCACTGTGGCCCTGCCTTGAATGCTGGCACTATGGGGATGGGATCTAGGGTTGGCATATGGGATGGAAAGGGCAGAGGCAATGGGCGTAACCTCAGCCCTGAACCAGCGCGATCGGGCCGCGTTTCAGAACATAATTTATTTTAAATTTTGCTTTAGAAATATTCCTTGATGTATTTTTGAAGTCTTTCCACTGTACTGGCTTTATGTTTATTATTCATTTAGTTTTAAAATTTCAGGCTGCGAGAACAAAAACAAATTTTTAAAAAGGAAGCAATAACAAATAAGTCAGGTCAAAGAATAAAAAATGTAAATGCTAAGAGGCTGTTTCCCCTGGCTGGTGAGTCTAGAGCTAGGGGGTCATAGTCTCACGATAAGGGGTCGGCCATTTAGGACTGAGGAGGAGAAATTTCTTCACTCAGAGGGTTGTGAATTTTTGGAATTCTCTACCCCAGGGGGCCGTGGATGCTCAGTCATTGAGTATGTTCAAGACTGAGACCAATAGATTTTTGGGCACTAAGGGAATCAAGGGATATGAGGATCGGGCAGGAAAGTGCACTTGATGTTGAAGATCAGCCATGATCTTATTGAATGGCAGAGCAGGCTCGAGGGGCCATATGGCCTAATCCTGCTCCTATTTTTATGTTTCTTACGTTCTTAAAGGTTTGTGTCCCGTGTTGCACATATGCAAAGTGGCAGTGAAAAGCACTGAGAGTCCACATCTGTCTGGGAAGTACCAGCAAGGAAGACAGAGGTAAAGACAGCTAACTCCAGGAGTGGAACAGAGCTCAAACATCAGGCGTCAAATGGAGTAGCAATCCAGTGCAGGGATAAGATGGTACAGGGAATAAGTTTATGGGCATGCTTAAGTGATTCTTTTAATGAATTATGTCTTTTTAAAAAACTATTTGTGCTATAACTTCATCGAGGGTTAACAATGCCGTGGATTGGAATGCAACAGAGCTATGGAAACAACTGTGAAAATGTTTCCTGAGCAATTTGATTGGTTGATTTTGTGATGGTCATTGGCTCCTAATTGGTTGCTTTTCCTACCAGTTTAGCCCTATAAATGTCCCAGGTTCTCTGTTCCTCTGACTCTAGCCTCCTCTGATTCCATCACCCCATCACTTTTGGCCTGTCTTCTGGAATTCCCTCCCTAAACTTCTCCACTCCGTCTCCCTCTCGTCCTTTAGGAGCCTCCATAAAACTGACCTCTTTGACCAAGTTATTAATCGCTGCTTTTTTGGCTCAGTGTCTGTTTTTTTGCCATATGCCTCTCTGAAGAGTCTTGGAACATTTTTCTATGTTGAAGGGTGTACATAAATGTAAGTTTGTTACTGTTGTAAAATGCTAATTCTTAATTCTGCAGCCCAATAAACCCCTTCAACGCATAAGAAGAACTTATATTTACAAAGTGTTTTTCATGACCAGACCTCAGGATACTCAAAAGTGCCTCACAACACATGAATTACTTTTGACTTGTGTCAGCTGTGGCTCAGTTGGTAGCACCTTTGCCTCTGAGGCAGAGGTTGTGGGTTCAAGTCACACTTGAGCACAAAAATCTAAGCTGACACTCTTGGAGATGCCGTCTTTTGGATGAGATGTTAAACCGAGGCCCCGTCTGCTTGCTCAGGTGAACTATTTCGAAGAAGAGTAGGCGATTCTCCCTGGCGTCCTGGCTCAAGGCAATTTCTGTAGAATCCAATCCATTTATAAATCGATTATGGAACTTCCGAGATTTATTTAATTCGGAATTTTTGACTGACCAGTTTTAGCTTTTAGTTCAGTGGTGGTGGTTGACGTTTTAGAGTCTGGAAAGACAAACACCTAGGATATCACATCCAGTTTTGTTCACCATTTCTCCATAGTGAGATTGCATCATTAGAAAGGGGTGCAAATGAAAGCAAGAGGGGATTTCTGGATTTAGAGAATGATGCAACACAGAAGGAGGCCCACTGTGGCTATGCTGACTCTTTGAAAGGGCTAACCAATTAGTCTCACTCTCCTGCTCTTTCCCCATAACCCTGCAGATTTTTCCCCTCCTAGTATTTAACAAATTTTCTTTTGAAAGTTACTATTAATGCTTCCATTAACCATTTAGCCAGTGCATTCCAGATTGTAATAACAAGCTGCTTAAAACAAAATGTCCTCATCTCGCCTCTGGTTCTTTTGTCAATTATCTTAAAGAAATTAAGCTTATTCTTTTTGACCAAACATAGAAATAGGAAATCTAGCGTAGTTTAAAAAAAAACTTGTTTTATATCCCCCTTGTTTGGTATCTTCAAGGAACAGGCTATTGCCAGGCAGAGAGAGCAGGCAGCCAACCTGCTCATTTGTCTCTGCCAATATCAATTTGTGAAGAGGTGCACAAGGTGCAGAAGAGCAGATCGTGCTTACACGCACTTCAATTTCCTTCCACCCCCGCACAGGGAATTGGCTGCCCTCTTCTTAGCACTTCCCCTTGCTGGCACAACAGCAGTTGGGAGCTGACGGTATGGAGAGTTTTAGCTACTAACCAATGCCTTATTATTCTGTTTTCTAACTGCAATGCTGATGACTGAACACCTCAGAAAAATGTACTTGGTCCCTCTCCATACCTCGTCCTCATCAATGCTTCATTGGAACTCATCAGGCATGATTTAACACTCTTTGCTAATAACACTACCTCCCACAGGGTGGCTAATGTGCCGTCTGATAAGGTAAGCAGTAACTGAATCAATGCAGGCAGAAATAGATGGAACTGGGCAGTGAGGGGACAAATGGTGTGACATCTTCAGCCTCGAGAAGACTCAATTATTTGGTCAAGAAAGTTTGCTCAGCCACCTCATCTCTATAAAGGTCCCACGCACTCTTCAGTGACAAACTCAGTATGTTGGCTTTGAAATGACTTCTGAGCTATGCTGGTAAAACAGCTAAATGGCTGGAAAATCATAAGGAATAAGAATCAAGAAAGTGTATTTCTGTTTAATCGCAATTGGCTGCTTTGGTACTCTATTAATTCTATACCTACTCAGAGAAGAGCCACCTCTTATTCCTGGTATAAATGTAGTTCAAAGCTCTTAAAGAAGAATTTAACTCTATAGGGTTGTACATCATCAATTGCTCATTACTCAGAGTGCCTCCCTCTTCTCCCCCCCCAAACTGTTCACCTATTAATGATCTTTGTTTAAGGGCTCCTGGGTAGATATCCATTTCAGGGAGCAGTTTGTGGAGAGGATGAAGTGGTGGCAGATAGTCAAACCCTTCAGTAGCTTCACACTGCAGAATCGGGATCGGTTTTCAGAATGACGTGGAAATCAGAGGGAAGATTACGTAAAAATAAATTTTGAATGGGAGGAATACTGAAGTAACTTGTGTAGAAATAAGTCTGGGCCTGAAGCCAGAGTATCGGTGGAAATTAGTCCTCGGGCCTCACCAGTGTACTCAGCACGAGCTGCTGGTACTGGTCGCACCTCCACAGGCAGTTTGCGCGAGCAAAGACTTCATTTTCCTGCTGCCTGCTTTGCCTGGCAGTAGCCCTCAGCTAAGTCCGGGGGGGGGGGGGGGGGGGGGAGGGGCGGTGGTGGAAGGCAAGTTTTGGAGCGGGCTACGAGGGATTGTCAGTCTTAATCAAAACATTTTCACTACCTACCTCTGGTTTCCACCTGCTGGGGCTGCTGAAGATTCCGAAGCTACATTGGCATGTTTTGTGCCCATTTCACACCCAAAAGAATGGGTACAATGCCTACCAATCCCTACCCCACCATCTGCGGTAGTACCTACCTGTAGAGTTAGTTGAGAATCCCTTGTGCTTGTCTGGATCCATCCTCCGCAACATCAGAGCGATAGAGCTGGGCTGTCAGCCCCCCACAGGGTAGACTGACCCAGGCCTTCATATCTATACCAGGGACACAAGAGTTGCTACAGCTCACCTCATCATTCTCTGCCAAACCAAAATACTAGGGGCACAATTGTAAGAAGTCATAAAAAAGGGAAATTAGGCAAGACCTTTTTCATCCAAAGAGTAATAGACTTATGGAATAAGTTAACGGGGAAGCCATTTCAAGCACATAGCATGTATGGATTCAAGGTGGATGCATTTATGGAAAGAGAAATGATTGAGGAATATGGGATTGATCTATGAAAAAGAGACAGGCTTGTTTGAACCAGATGGCCTTTTCTCTGCTCCTAAAGATTCTTGTGCTCTTTTCCACATGAAATACCAGCAGCAAAGCATCACACAGCACGTCTTGCCTGTGAAGCTCTCTCCTAGACAGTGTTGTTGCTTGGAGCTCTGCCCCTGCTGTGCAGAGGTCAAAACAGAGTTGAGCATTGCTTTCTGCACTAGGGTTGTGGGAGTAGGCGTTATATCATGGAAAGAATTAGCACCCCAGGACAAATTTTGCCCATCTTTCAGTGATCCAGAAACATCCCTTATTAACTTCGTTTCCAGCATCTGCCTTATTAACTTCAGCCCGATATGTTTACAAAAAAAAAAATTACAGTTAGCAAGAAGGAAGTGAGGCAGAACTCTTATCATCCACAAGATAATAGAGTACAAAAGCAAGGAAGTTAAGCAAAACCTTTATAAACGTTGCTTCGGCCTCAGCTGGAGTACTGTGTCCAAATCTGGGCACCACACTTTAGGAAGGATGTTAAGGCATTGGGGAGGATGCAGAGGAGATTTACTAGAATGGTACCAGGGATGAGGGACTTCAGTTATGTGGAGAGACGAGAGAATCTGGGATTGTTCTTCTTCGAGCAGAGAGGGTTAATAAGAGATTTAATAGAGGTGTTCAAAATTATTGAGGATTTTTACAGCAAGTAGGACGAAATTGTTTCCATTGGCAAGAGGGTTGGTAACCAGAGTACACAGATTTAAAATAACTGGCAGAAGAACCAGAGGGGAGCTGAGATTTTTTTTATGCAGCGAGTTATGATGATCTGGAATGCACTGACTGAAAGGGTGGTGGAAGCAGAAACAATGGTTACAAAAGGGAATTAGAAACAAACTTAAAAAGGAAAAAAAATTGCAGGGCTATGGGGGGAAAAAAAGGACTAATTGGATCGCTCTTTCAAACAGCTGGCACAGGCACGATGGGCTGAGTGGTCTCCTTCAGTGCTGCATGATTTTATGATAATAGTTACTGGGGAAAGCCCTTAGAAACACAATGGCCCATCATTGGGCAACAGCCAGTGGGATCGGGAATCTCAGGAGGGAGATGGGGGTCAGGCCTGGGCCAGGGGGTGTAGTGAGGTCGGGGATCTCGGATGACTGAGATTCGGGCCTGGGCTGGGGGTGTAGTGAGGTCGGGAATCTCGGATGACTGAGATTCGGGCCTGGGGGCTGGGCCGGGGGGTGTAAGGAGGTTGGGGATCTTGGGAGAATGAGGGTCGGACCCAGGGGGGACGGTAGCAGCGGCGATCGAGAGGGTCTTTTAATGTTGGGTCGAGGGGAGCAGGCTCTACATTCAGGGGTATGCTACTTACGGTTTTGTACTTACCGTCCTGTAGGGTTGGTTTCCTTGTGGGCAGCCTGCGATGGCGTTGGCTGCCTCAGGGCAAACCAATCTTGTAGCAGGGATCTCAAGCAGGCGTTAGGCCCCTTATTTGCATACGCAAAGGGCCTAACGCAGGCTTCAGGCGCCTCGTTTGTTTGTCCTTACCCAATATGGCAGGCGGTGCACTCACGGTCAGAAGTCCGCACGCGTTTCCTGCTTGGCGTTTTGAGGACTTCCTAAAAAATTGATGGCTTAAGACTCTACCACTGATGGTGTAGAGAAACTAGACAAGAGCGTACCACTTTTAACCTTTAAGGATAGATATTATAAATTAAAATCGATGGATGAAAAATCGGGTGGAGCCTGATGTGCGAGACTGATCCACAAAACTCTGCACTTGGAATATAACATCTAGCTGTTTGTTTCCTAACTGTCACACATACAACATCCCAGTAAATTCAACATTTCTTTGTGACGAGCGAGAATAAATCCAAACTCTGGTAATAAATCTTTTTTTTTTATTGTAAACCGTAATATTCCGAGGACATTTACTCAGATATTTCAATGTTGTAAAGGAACATTTCCACAATACACAGACGTGCATTTTCCATTAAATATATACGTAACGAGCCAAAAATGGTAAAACTTTTTCTTATATATAAAATGTTTCCTTGTAAATTCTTCTCTAACACCGTAATGACACAACGTTGACATAATACTGGCTGTTTGGCATATTTCACAAAAAAAATCACTAATGCAATATAGGTATCTTACTCTACAGAGAGCCAAAGCCATGACCATTTGTTTAGTTCAATCGAGACTTACTCTTTCCTTTTAAGTATGATACATATTGATGAGCTACGGCATTACTGGCTTCATGATGTATGCTTTATCTGTCGAACAAAGTGTGCGGCTGGAGGGTCAGACCCTGAAGGGAATGCAATTTGAGATATTAACAGCCCTAGAACAAATTGATTTCAGGTTTCTTGAATGGAGGTATGCTGATTTTCCATTTGTTTTTGATACACACACAAAATACGTATGATCTGCCTTCTCTCCTCGTGATCCCTTTCACCACTCTGTCGTAACAAAGCGTGATGGGCAATCTCATACAGTCCTGCCACAACCGAAGCTTTGGCAGAAATGTGATCTGTGGCAAGTCATATCAACCGCGAAAAGGTCCAAGAATTGGTTCAACTCCCAGTGGAGATTAACATTGTGGCGACATCACTGCCTTGAGTGACACAGAAACACAAGACATTTTTCCACTAAGTAATGCCCAAGAAATTAGAAAACAATTTGGTCTAGCTAAAGATTAGTAAAGGCCAGAGAGTAGCAGGTAGGTACATAGGCAGCAGATACAGACAACAATAAGGAAAGAGGGCAGCTCCAGTTACTGCGGATTCCAGTTTATTCTCACAGCTTCGTCCTCATGTCTAGTTACAGTCGTAAACAAAGTCGTAGTTGCTCGGCTCCTTGGGGATGGGAGGCGGGGCTTCTGGAATTTGGATATTCTCTAGGTCGAGGAGGCGGAGCTTCATCTCCATGCTGAGGAGTGTGTCGAGGTCGTTCTTGGTCAGCTCGCTCATCATCTCCTTCCCGAGCAGAGCGTTCAGCCCATCTGTCCACACGCAGTACTGGAAAAGAGAAAGGGGCGGTGTTGAGAATGATCGACATCCTATATGCGCCGATTTAAGTTTCCTGCTTATTCGGTGTCCGATTCTTTGTGTGAATCTGTCAGAGGTTCTACAAGGAAACTACAGAATCAACGCCAAGACAATCACCGAATTCACAGCGCTGCAACTTTACCTCATTTCTTGCATTCCATCACCAATCAGCAGCTGACGTTAGAGTGTTCACAGTATTATGCAATTCTTAATACTTTAATTGCTCGTGTTCTTTCCCGCTGATAGGGGGTCATTTAACATTTAGAATTTTAGTTCTCACTGATTAACAAAACGTCAATCCCTATTAAAAGTGTTATATTACACATGGGGAAGACCCGAGTGCACACAATCCCATATTTACAAAAAGCAAGCAGTACGGCATAACTACTAATTGCTGGAATGGCTTACATAGAATTTACAGCACAGAAACAGGCCATTCGGCTCAACTGGTCTATAATGGTGCTTATGCTCCACACGAGCCTCCTCCCACCCTACTTCATCTAACACTATCTGGATATCCTTCTATTCCTTTCTCCCTCATGTTCTTATCTAGCTTCTCCTTAAATGCGTCTATGCTACTCGCCTCCACTACTCCATGTGGTAGCAAGTTCCACATTTTAACCACTCTCTGGGTAAAGAAGTTTCACCTGAATTCTTTATTGGATTCGTCAGTGACTATCTTAAAATTATGACCTCTAGTTTTGGACTCCCCACAAGTGGAAACATCTTCTCTATGTCTACCCTATCAAACCCCTTCATAATCTTAAAGACCTCTATCGGGGTTAGGGTTTACTCAGCCCTCAGCCTTCTCTTTTCTACAGAAAAGAGCTCTAGCCTATTCAGTCTGTTATCATTGTTGTAACTCTTTTTTTGCACCTCGATATCCTTTTTGTAATATGGTGACCAGAACTGTGCACAGTACTCTGTGCACAGTGTGGTCTACTCAGCCTTCTCTTTTCTAGAGAAAAGAGCCCCAGCCTGTTCAGTCTTTCTTGATAGTTATAACCTCTCAGTTCTGGTATCATCCTTGTAAATCTCTTTTGCACCTTCTCCAGTGCCTCTATATCCTTCTTGGAATATGGAGACTAGTTACCATCCATCTCAATTATCAGCCAATATATTTCCAATACTAATTTTACCTGGATGGTGAATTTGCTGATTGATTAAAAGTCAGTGAGTGCATAACTTGGTCACTATAATGATGAATGTGTCAAAAAATGTGGGGGAAAAATTCAGTTGGTTGCGCCACCCGTTAGCGCCTTAAGAGGCGCAAACCAACTAGCGCCCGGGCGCAGCACTGCCCACGCCTCCCGCCAAATTCAGCGGGAGGTTAGTGGTGGCGCTAACCGTTAGCACTGCGTCGCTGGCAATGACGTCATCGGTGTGCGCAGCGCCCCGCTCATGCCCCGGCCGCGAGGCGGCCATTTTTGTTGGCCGCCTGCCAGCACCTGCCTGCGCTCCCGTCCCCGGCCTCCGGAACCCCCCCCACTGCGGAGTGCCGGCTGCGCTCCAAGAGCCTGGCACTTCTCTTGGGTGCCGGGCTCTTTTGCCTGCACTCCCGATCCCCAGGGGCCCAGCTGGGCCCCAGATCGCGCTGCACAAGGCCCCTCCGCTTTAAGGAGGGGAGGAAGGCCTGCAATACAGCAGCGCAACGTGCCGCAGCGTGTGGCGTTGTAGCACGTAGCGCCATGATATTCACTCGCAGCGCCCCAAGAGGGAGGCGGGGCGCCTCCAGTAGCGCCCCGCTTCCCTTTGGGGCGCAGCCGACCAATTTCCAGCGCGGGGGCATTAATTTTTCCAGGGGCGAAGTTAGCGCCCCAAACGGGGCTATACTGAATTTCTCCCCATGTGTTTAAGGCCACTTGTTTGTTAGGACTGCACCTCATTTCAATGGAACCCATGACTATTGAATAATGAACCAAAATGTAAGAGGACTAATTTTTCAGATATTGAAGTACTTTACTTTTCAAGTTATGAACTGTTCAACAGGTATTCCCTTCTTAAGGGGGGACAGAAAGGCTTTCTTTTATCTAACCCATTTCCTCTTTGTTTTCCCTGGTTTCCATGGGGCTCGGACCAACTATGGTAAAGAAGATGGGTAGTTGACCTGGTTCCATGACCTCCAATAATGTCACGCTTACCAGCCAATAGGAGGTAATCAAGATGACATCACTTCCCTGACGGACAAATTGCTTGATCTATCCTTGATGCTCCCACACAGCGATGGCTGTCTCGTCACACCATGGCATCCAAAACAGTTGTGTAATTAATAATCTGTAATCTTCAACAAAGGTGTCCTGATGATATCATTGGCAAAATTGATTATTTGGACGTAGGACATCCCGCTACCAACTGCGAGTGCTTCTTCCCACCTTCCTTTCCTCAAGGCTGCCCCCATCACATCTTTTACTAGGTTGAAAGGCAGCAAGTGACCTATCCCAGGCCTCTTGCACTCCTGATCTACAATTGGGAATGAGAAGTTGCCCAATACTGGCCCAGGATGATGCTTCCTATGATTATACCTCCCTCCCTGCAGGGTTAGTGACGGCCCTTTACTTTGCATCTCCAATCTTGACAGGGGAACTCGTGTGTGGGAAGCTAGAGTTTCAAAACCCACACTTTCGATAATGCACAATTTACAAAAACCTATTAGGTTCAAGCTGTTGCTACTTTTAGTCACTGCAATGATATACTGATTTGCTTATACAGTACCACAAATTATTTGGGGTGGGGGTGGGGGTCATGATGCCAGGGAAGCAGGTAAGCTTGGGGGGAAACACTCCTCCTCCTCCTGGCCCAAAAGCAGTGCTGTAAGGGCACTTACCTTTTCCCTGAAGCTGTCCTTGCCTCCCTTGAGCTGCCACATTTCCCATGGCCTGGGAAACCCGGCCAGCCGGAATTAAATGTGAGGCTCCCAAGCCTCATTATAATATTTAAATGGCCAACCTGCCTTCTGGGAGCGGGTTGGCTTCCCGCCCCCTGTCCTACTTTTTTTTTTCTCTACATCTCACCCGACCCCAACCCACCTGTTTTTGGGGGTTAAAATTACCCTCTAAATCAGCACGGCTTTCAAAATGAAACATAACTCATGAACTCCAACGTCCGACAGCATTTTTCCAGTTTGTGTTATTAAATATACTTTTCTTTAAATAGTGAGAGCCGATGACATCTTTATGGGTTGTGGGAGGTTGACAAGTGTGAGGGAGAGGAATTAGCACTTGCAAGTGACACTGTGAGATTACTGACGCATGCTGGGTTGGTGACAGAATCCACAGGGGTTAAGCTTGGCTCCTTTGCACTGTTGAGCTCAGTAACTCATCTATGTTATCATTCCCGCTCACTGTCTGAAGACAAATGTTTTGACAAAAATAAAAATCAAGTGATATAGAAAAGGATATCAGAATTAATCACATGACATTACAGGTGTTCTTTTAAACACAAAAGTGTCCTGATATCATCATTTGTTCTTGAAGTTCATTTGAAGATGACTGCTATTCCCAGCTCAGCATACCTCACTCATTAGCTTGATCCGTTCACAGGACAAGTGCTACCGCAGACCTATTTTACTATGTAACCTGCTGGTTCTGTTCTGCCTCAGTGTTAAATTTTGTTATTTAGAATTAATGTCTTGGTATTTGTCATGCTGAATTGTATTGCTTTTAGGCATCACTTATTCAGAGCTGTAAAGTTCAAATGAATGCACAAAAATGGAGCGTATTTACTTTATGCAAGAAACTGCTTGTAGGGTTAATATCTGTGAACAGGGTTCCTGAACAGTACACACTCTCCCTCTACAAGGCATTCTGATAGACCATACAAGCTACAGAAGCCCAAATAGATCCTGATTGGATTCCCTCACTAGAAGAGGCCATAGTTAACATGCCCTTTATAATATACTTCTCGTGTGGTTCCCCGGGCAAATTTTACACTGGGTCTACTGTACTTTCACATATCAATTTACAGCTCAGTAGCTCAAGCAGCAGAACATTTGACCAACAGCCAGAAGCTTGTGCGATCCAGCCCCAAGACTGACCACCGCTCAAGACGGCTTGCCTTGGTTGCTAGGTGAACTTTGTCAATTGGGAGTGTTGTGCAATAGCGAGGTATGGCACCTCCCGAGCCGTATAGCTTTAATCCACACCTCCGGTTGGATCATGACAGGCTAAGTGACCTCCAAGCTGTGCCGCAGAGAGCCATGGCATGCGTTTGACTGTGATTTACCCTACAGGCAGTGGGGAAATGGTGCACTGGCCAAGGTAGACCTAGAAGAGAAGACAGCTAAATGAGCAATAAAGAGGGATTTTTTTAATTTCCCGAGTGAGAAGTCCACAGTCTCGACACTTCTGATCAACCAAGCAGAAAGGGGATACGTAGTGACAAGAAGCACCAATGAGGACAATAATAGAGAAACAAGTATCACGAATCATCAAGATCTGCACTACCATTTTATCTGTTTTCCTTTACCTTACCTTTCTCCAAACCTATAGCAGCACAAAGTGTCTGACATAATGTATATTACTATCCTAAAAGTATGATGCAAATATATTGAACTCAGCTAATCTCTGCAGATTTATACAATTCCTCATTCAAAAATATTCATGACTTTTTTTGTGAAGTACCATTATTTAAAATATTAATGGGTAATTCTTCAAAGCTCGCCACAGTTTCCCCGTCAAGTGCAAAACTGTTGAGAAAGCAGTTTAAAAATAACGTTAATGGAAGGGAGGAATTACACTTACATCATGCCGGTCAGGAGCAATGAAATTCAAAGAGTCATCTGGGTCGTACAGGATAGAGAAGGCGAGTTCCAACACCTCCTGTGGAGACCGGAACAACATGAGCAGTCAGTCAAACGAAGGACACCATGTATAAGGGGAGAGGCCATCCTATCACATCAGCTCAGGTCCAAAACACAAGAGCTTCACAATTGTTTTTTTTTGTGAATGCAAAATTCAACAACAGCAACTTGCATTATCAAACAAAATCGAACACTGAGCCACGTAAGGAGATATTAGGACAGGTGACCAAAAGCTTGGTCAAAAAGCTAGGTTTTAAGAAGTGTCTTACAGGAGGAGAGAGAGAGAGATGTAGAGGTTTAGGGATGGAATTACCAAGCTTAGGGCCTGGGCAGCTGAAGGCTTGACCACCAATGGTGGAGCGATGAAAATTGTGGATGTGCAAGAGGCCAGAATTGTAGAAGAGCAGAGATCTCGGAGGGTTGTAGGGCTGGAGGAGGTTGCAGAGATAGGGAGGGGGGAGGCCATGGAGGGGTTTGAAAACAAGGATGAGAATTTTAAAGTTGAGGTGTTGCTGGATCAGGAGCCAATGTAGGCCAGTGAGCACAGGGGTGATGGGCAATGTTGCCCCTAATTTTGTTTTTGGCTGCGCGGCCCCTTCACAGTTTCGCACAATCGCGAAATTTAACATGGGAAAGGCAGCTGCGGAGTTGTGCAGCTTAGAGGGAACGTTGGTGATGGGTGAAAGGGATTTGGTGTGAGTTAGGATATGGGCAGCAGAATTTGAGACGAGTTCAAGTTTATGGAGGGTACAAGGTGGGAGGCCAACAAGAGAGCATTGGAATAGTCGAGTCTAGAGGTAACAATAGCATGGATGAGAGTTTTAGCAGCAGATGAGCTGAAGCAATGGCGGAAACAGGTGATGTTATGGAGGTGGAAGTAGGCAAATTTGATGGTTTATCAGGATGGGCAATAAATGCTGGCCTTGCGAGATGCCAATATCCCAAGAATGGAAAAAAAAAATTAACAACCAAAAATGTTTTACTTTTTGGAAACATGACGAACAGACGCAAGTGAAGAAAACTTCAATGGCCCGGAAATTTATGGTCAGCGGCGGAGTGAAGGCGTTTGCTGCTGGCCCCGAAGTAAACTTCGTACAAAGAATTCGCGATCTCTGTCAAAAAGTTCGGGTTTTCCAACTTTCAATTCAAATCAATGGAGTATAGTGGGGATCCCCTAGTGGGAGCTGCTGTGATGTCAACAAGCTGTCTAAGCAGCCAATCGCAGCAATGCAGAATTCTCACAGACAGCGAACAAGAAAGTGGATAAGTTCTTAAAATTCTAACTTTTTAAGAAATGTTAGAGAACAAAACAAAGATTGGGGCTCTCACATGGGGAAAAGGCAAAACTGAAATAAAGATGAATAAACTTTAAAGTTTCTTAAAAATTAAATTTTTTATTAAAATGGCTAAATTTCACACTGCACAACATTATAATTAGTTTTTGAGGCCCATAACCTTTCTTTAGCAGCCAATACGCTGTTAAAACCCCAGTTACACCTAATCGAAGATTTCATCAGTTTCCCTGATTTGAGTGATTGTCGGCTCTGTGGTTGTGGGAGGGGGGGGCGCGAGGGCCACAGCGCAGCCTCTGTCGGAGCAGTGAATGACAGATCGCAACGTCAGTATTTCCGTATGCACCTGCGCAAGCGCCAAATCCGGTCGCTGTGGTCAGTTTCAAAGGCGGAATGACAGTGAACGCTGCCAGTTCGCCGTCACCCCGACCACAAATTCCGGGCCAATGTGTTTACAGAATAAATGCCAAAATGACTAGACGCATCGTATGCACACTGATCAGAAACGATCAATTTGCAGTCTACATAAATATGACAACCGACTTTCTCACAGGTTACGTGCACTATTCGAGGGGTAGCCAGCCTGCTGCATTCACACACCAAGCGAGTAGCACTTTTACAGTGCAGCACTTAAGTGATGTGAAGAGATCTGAAACAGGCCCAGATCAGAGGGGCGGCAGCAGCGGGCAAGGTGTGGGCAGCACTTTGGATGCAGCTTAACCTGATCCACCACACTGTCGACGTACGCGGCTATCTCAAGCAGCAGACCTACATGTCTTCAGCCTTTACTAGCCGTTGAACAGGGCTGGTCTCCTGAGCATATTTTAACACGTTCACGAGTGGCTGTTTTATATTACGTTGGAGCAGCGGCAAGTTTCTCTTTTCTTGCTGATGAGTCAAGGTCATGAGTAATTACTATCTCAGTCTGCTGTCAGTACCAATGTTTTGATCGTGGAGAGATCTGATCGAAGTGAGATGGGCTTTTCCCACTCCCTCCTCCTTCTGGATTAGATGGTCAGCTCCCCTGAAAGTTCTTTTTAAATCTTCAAAGTAATTGCTTTAAATTTGTTTCTTTTTGGAATTGATTTAAAAAAAAATAATAATTTGTGACCAGGAGTAATCTCTTGAAGGAAATGCCTCTGGAGTGGAACGTATGCGAGTTCCACTTTCTTTCGTCCTTCCCCCACCACCTCTCCAGATTGGACAAAACCTGTCATTGTCACAGCAGGAGAGATCAGCTCTATAGCATCACGGCATTCAGTGTGTGCTGGGGAAAAAGCCTGGCAGCAGCTGTTCAACAGCAGTGAAATACAGCTGGCATGTCAGTCACATTAAACAGATCTGCGGCTCAGACCCTCTTGGCTCCAGGGGTAATGTTTTGGGCATTCCGTCCCCGGCCTTGTATAAATCCCAACTTGTCGAAAACTCAATAGCCAATACTCCGTCCTGCATTTATTCTCATGCACCCACCACCCCCGAACTTGCCAGGGTACAATCGCTCCCTGTTCCCCCACCCCCATGCTTCTTCATCTTTGAATCTCTACGCTGCCTTGTCTTATATGAACGGACAAAAATGTCAGGCAGGAAAAGACCAGCTGGTCCATCAAGCCTGCCCACATCCATCAGGATGCCTGGAGACTCATGGGCAGCCACTTCCTACGCCATGTAACCTCCTGGGAGATGAAAAAACCCCAGAGAAAAACCCAGGGCTAATGAGGGAAAAATTAAACTCTGGAAAAAAGATGGTCGAAACCAGTCCAGATCATGACACTGACCAAGTGTCTCAACACATCTCTGCAACTGCCTCCAGCCTGTATCACCTCCCACACCCACTGGTCTTCGGATTCTGAACTTTTGTGCATCTTTGTCTCCCATCATTCCACCACCAGTGGCAGAGCCTCTACCTGCCTTGGTGCTAGTCTCTACAACTCTCTCCCTAAACCCCTCCCCTTATTCATCCTTGGGATGTGGGCGCCGCTGGTAAGGCCTGCCTTTATTGCCCATACCTAATTAACCTGATGGATTGGTTGGCTTGACCACTTCAGAGGGTAGTTTAAGAGGCCAGCAAGTCATTGTGGGCCTGGAGTCACATATAGGCCAGACTGGGTAAGGACAGCAGGTTTCCTTCTCTAAAGGACATTAGGAAATCCAACAGCTTCATGGTCACTTTTACTGATACTAGCTTTTTATTTCCAAATTCTCAAACTGCCATGGTGGGATTTGAACTCTCGCTCTCTGAATTGTCAGTCCAGGCCTCTGGATTACTACACTACACTACTATACCCAATTCTATCCTCACCGTACAAATAAAGTCCGTCAATGAGCGTTAGTTTCTGGAAGTTGCAGCATCCCTTTAGTATTCAAGAGGCATTATTCCCTAAGCTGTGGCTGTTCATGTGCATTCTCCTCACATTCAGAGGATTTTCATTCCAATCCCTTGCCTGCACTCAGCATGACAGCACAATCTCACTCCAGGATTCATCACCTCTGGTGGGAAAAATCCAACACAGCAGCTTTCACACTGAAGCAAGCAGCCGATTTCTGAGTTTATTTAACAGCTTGGGAATTGTAACAAAGGAACTTGGGTGACAGAAAATGACAGCAGCCAGAGACCCACTACATGGGATTCAATCCAGAATACTGGATCATTATTACTGTATCAAGGACATCCGCCATCAGCTAATTCAAGGTAAAGAGTTAACTATAATTCTGGAACAAAACAGAAGAGGAGGAATGTAGGGGTTAGATTTAGTAACAAGTTATTTTGTCACAAATGCCAAATATGATGGAACAAAATTTTAGCATTTATTTTCCTCCCCCGTTTTCCAAGTTGTTTTCTCCCTCCTACATCAGTGCCCGACTGAAACAGCAGGTGTGCAACCTATTCCCACTCACTGGGGTCAATTTTAATAGTCTGATGAGATCAGGCACAATGCTGGCTTTACATACCATCCGATTTTACTCTCCACTGAAGTCAATATTGGGCGGGGTGTAAAGCCCGTGGGGTTCCTGCCCCGCGTGTTAGGTTAAAATTCCCCCCCAATATGCTCAGCACTACTCCTGTTAAGAAATACGACAGAACTATTCCGTTGCATCAGCTGATGAAAAAAAGGGTCCAGTTTCCCAGCTGAAAGAATCGCCAGCACATGTCATCTGTGCTTAATGGGATCAAGTTCCTCTTTTTCTATGTATGGGCTGCATTTAGGAGGCGATGTGCCCAGCAGAGTGCCTTTGTATTGTATAGTAATGTTAACCATGGCTCAGTTGGTAGCACTCTCGCCTCGGAGTTAGAAGGTTGTGGATTCAAGTCCCACTCCGGAGACTTGAGCAAAAAATCTAGGCTGACACTCCCAGTGTAGTACTGAGGGAGTGCTTTTGGATGAGATGTTAAACTGAGGCTCCGTCTGCCCATTCAGGTGGACGTAAAAGATCCCGTGGCACTATTCCGAAGAAGAGCAGGGGAGTTCTCCCCGGTGTCCTGGCCAATATTTATCCCTCAATCAATAGCACTAAAACAGATTACCACATTTCTGTTTGTGGGAGCTTGCTGTGCACAAATTGGCTGCCATGTTACCTACATTACAACAGTGACTACACTTCAAAAGTACGTCATTGGCTGTAAAGCACTTTGGTACATCCTGAGGTCATGAAAGACGCTATATAAATGTAAATTCTTGCTTTTTTTTATCCCTTTCTTAAATGATGCATATGGAACTGATTTTGGATGTCTTCAGCAGTGTGCCAATGTCCTGATGAAAATTGCTGTACAAAGTATAATTCCTGCAGTTTAAGTAAATTCTATTAATTCCGCAGAAGAAATTTCAATATGAAGACAAGGACATGGCAGTCAGATAAACAGGAGTACCGTTCAAGATAACATTTGCATTTACTCTATTCTACTCTCCCCATAATCAATTAAAAAAAAATTCATTTATGGGATCAGGGCGTCGCTGGCAATGCCAGCATTTATTGCCCATCCCTAGTTACCCTTGAGAAGGTGGTGGTGAACCGCCTTCTTGAACCGCTGCAGTCCGTGTGGTGATGGTACTCTCACAGTGCTGTTAGGGAGGGAGTTTCAGGATTTTGACCCAGTGACGATGAAGGATCGGCGATATATTTCTAAGTCAGGATGGTGTGTGACTTGGAGGGGAACTTAGAGGTGGTGGTGTTCCCATGCGCCTGCTGCCCAAGTCCTTCTAGGTGGAAGAGTTTGTGGGTTTGGGAGGTGCTGCCGAAGAAGCCTTGGCGAGTTGCTGCAGTGCATCTTGTAGATTAGGTACACACTGCAGCCACGGTACGCTGGTGGTGGAGGGAGTGAATGTTTAAGGTGGTGGATGGGGTGCCAATCAAGCGGGCTGCTTTGTCCTGGATGGTGTTGAACTTCGAGTGTTGTTGGAGCTGCACTCATCCAGGCAAATGGAGAATATTCCATCATACTCCTGACTTGTGCCTTGTAGATGGTGGAAAGGCTTTGGGGAGTCAGGTGGTGAGACACTCGCCGCAGAATACCTAGCCTCTGACCTGCTCATTAATATTACGTTAATATTCATTAGTGTGGAAATCTAAATGTACGCACTTAGCAGAGGAGCAATAAGTTCCGGTTTGTTTCCAATGCCCTTGAACTCCCACAGGTCTTAATGAGTAAAACCATAATGGATTAATGCCTGGAACGAGGGATTCAGCATCAGAACCCCAAAGGCAAAAAAGTCAAAAAGTATGGTGGTTAACATCTTCCCCCCTCCACCCCACCTTCCTACTTCTGTTTATTTTGTGATGTTTTTGTAAAAAAAATTATGCTATTCAAGTCCACTGATTTGAGGCATTCGTGGAAAAATAGAAAGAATTAGATTCATGAAACACCTGCTAAATCCAAGTATTCCATAATAATCGAATCTGACCGATAGTCATTAAATCAGTGGTTCTAAATACGTTAGACAGGAAAATAAAGTGCACCATCTGCAAACTAAAAGTAAGTTTTTATATGCGGCACGTAGTGGATATGACAAATATTAAAGAAAGACTTGTATTTTATATAGTGCCTTTCACGACCTCAGGGTGTCCCAAAGCACTTTATAGCTAATGAAGTACTTTTGAAGTGCAGTCACTGTTGTAAGGTAGGAATCGCGACAGCCAAGTTGCGCACAGCAAGGTCCCACAAACAGCAATGAAATAAATTACCATATCATCTGTTTTAGGTGTTGGCTGAGGGATAAGTGTAGGCCAGGAAACCCCAGAACGCCCCTGCTTCATTCGAATAGTACAGTGGAATCTTTGATGTCCACCTGAGAGGGCTGATGGGGCTTTGGTTTAATGTCGCATCCAAAAGACATGCATTTCTCTTGTAATACTCCTGCACATGTTTTCTTGTGTTTATTTAATGCTGCTGTAGTTCAAAAAATTTATCTTAAAATAAAAGGGAATCTTTTTGAAGTTTGCAGTGAATGGTTACCTTATTTTGTTTAAGGGCACCCTTTTCCTTCATATGTGGACAATCCTTCCCTGTCACGACAGCTTTGATATCAGCCACTGGTACTGTTAAAGAAAGAAACTATTTTAAGACACAGATGCTGCTTCTGACACCACGATACATAGTATTAGATACTATTTACAGCACAGAAACAGGCCATTCGACCCAACAGGTGTATGCCGGAGTTGATACTCCACACGAGCCTCCTCCCACCTTACTTCATCTCACCATATCAACATAGTTACAATACAGTATTGTATTGAGAAGTACAGTTCATCTTCTAAGCCTGCGCTTTTTTGAGATGTATTTAGTGACAGAATGGTTTAAAACAATTTAAAAAGGACGATGGGGTAAAATTACACCCTTCGCACGCACGCTCTTAGCCTCACCAATTACGAGCACATAGCGGGAGATCGAGCATGCACAGCCCATAATTTTCTGGATTGACAGATGAAAATTGTTAAGGTGTGTAGCGCTGCCTGGGAAATGCACAGCAGATTTCTCCCTGGTCACAGTTGCTCTCTGGAAAAATAAATGAACGAACCAAATTTGCCACTAAAAGTAGCTACGCAACATCTTTTTAAAAGCTTGATTCAATTATACATGAATTCCGGTGTAGCATCAGATCCATGATGGCTCTATTGATGGCACAAGGTCGAAGCAGGTTTGCTGTGGTGTTGTGTTAATGCGGTCTCCTCACACTCCACAAATACCGTTGGAGGGGTGGCGGGGTGGGGAGGGGGAAGGGAGGTCTGCGTGCTGCCAAATTACTTTTGCGAGGCAAAGCAATTTAGCTCAGGTGCAATGAAAGAACATTCAGCCTCGTCACCATTGTCTATAGAGAGGATGCTGCCTGTGGTCATCACGTGCACAGAAAGGCATGCAAGATGCTGAGTGCTCTGTGATAGTTTATGTTATTCAGTTACTGAGGCCACTTACGCTTGTCCTGCAAAGATTCGTGTGGCACCTCTCCCTGAGGGTTCTCCTCCAGGTCTCCATAGTGCAGGACCTTGTGGTTTGGTGAAAGGCGACAATACCAGAATTTGTCTGTAAAATAAAAAATTTGGTCACTTAATTTATTAGTTTGTGAACTCACTGTTTCGAGTATAAACACTTGTGCAAAATATATAATTTTTTTTAAAAAGCGGATAACACCTCGGCCCAGTCCAAACATAGTCGCGGATCCATTGAATCAAAGGAAACCTTCCAAAATCTGATTGGCCATTCTTGTCACGCTGCCCTTGCTACCTGGCACTGACACTCCAACCCAACTATCTGTGGATCTCATTACATTATGGAATTGGTGCACAAAAACCAAGAGGTAGCGATAGCAGGACACCCATCCCGCTCACTCAGACCCAGTGTGTCAGCTATAAGCTACTTCCTAAGGTTCCTCCCCTGCCAGTCTATACTGAACCATGTATATTGCATACCATTTAAACAATACAAGAGCTTGCATTCATATAGCACCCTTAATGTAGTAAAACATCCGAAGAGGCTTTAATACATGAAAATATAATGTAAATGCAATGCAAAGCCTTAAATGATCATGTAACAGAAGCTTTGTGGCTTCTGCCTTTCTCTTTCATGAATTTCCTTGCGTAGTGGCCATGTTAACCTTCTTTGTATCGTTCCAATTTTAGCATATGCGCAGCCAAAGCGAGCAAATTCACTCTGTTCTGATGATGGCATCAGGTTTTCATTGTATTTTATTGATGTAAAGAAACCCTTCAAAACCAAGAGGCAGAGAATGTAGAATCACCAACGAGTGCAACAAAAGCTCCTCACTGCTCAAAAAGGATCTGAAGTTTAATTGGAGGAGATAAATCATTGACATCCAACACATTTCTGCGGCTTTGAATCTTGCCTTCAAACACTGGCATCAAAACTAACAGCAGCAAGATTTACATTCTCAATATGGACTGCTCATGTCTCCCTGCTACTGCAGAGAGTCTACAGTACACTACAGGAAACTTTCTGGTATCCGGCACTGACGGGACCGAGCTGGTGCTGGTCGATCAACACTGCTGGAGAAACGAGCACTAACGTTAAAACATACGGAGCTTCTGAGCTCCGTCTGAAGCAACAAACCCTGTTGCTTAGCAACAGCTTCAAAACAGTCGGCGCAGCTTGCAAGCGTCTCTGTAGCTAAGCAACAGCTTCAGCTAGACGCTTGCAGAGCCACGACTGGAGAAAAAAAGCAACGAAAAGTAAAAAAACTTATCTGAACCGACTCCTGAATTTTGCCGGTGGATAGAGCGTTCCGGACATTTAACCTCCGTTTAAACGAAAGTTTCCTGTCTATAATTTCACACCGTTTTCAACCACCACAGCATTGACTTCATGCTTGGACACAATCGCAAGGCTTGAATGTTGACAAGGTTGACGGAAGAGGTTTTGCACCCGAATGGTTATGTGAATTCCGGCAGAACAAACAAATTATGGTTCAGTATCAAACCCAATTCCAGTCTATTTCACTTCCTTTCAAAAAGACCCAAAGTTGTCCAATTTGAAAGGATGGTGATGTACACACTAGAATTTTAATGTTCTTAAGTCCTTGAACCTGTTGTCGCCTCCTAAATCTGTGCCCATCTTTTCTGCAAATCCCTGTTTGACTCTCAACGATCAGGTTCTATCACAGCAATGAAACGGCCCTAATCAAAGTCACAAATGACATCCTATGTGACTGTGACTGCATTGCACTATCCCTCCTCATCCTTCCCAACCTGTCTGCAGCCTCCGACACGGTTGACCACATCATCCTCCTCCAATATCTTTCCTCCGTTGTCCAGCTGAGTGGGACACCCCTCGCCTGCCTCCATTCTTATCTATCCAGTCGTAGCCAAAGCATCACATACAACCACTTCTCTTCCCAGCTCGCGCACCGTTTCCTCTGGAGTCCCACAAGGATCTATTCTTGTCTCCCTCCTATTGTTCAGCCACGTGCTGCCCCTCGGAGACATCAACTGAAGATTATGACGTCAGGTTCCACATGTTAATAAAGCATATGGGATCCTGGGCTTTATAAATAGAGGCATAGGAGTACAACAGCCAGGATGTTATGCTAAACCTTTATAAAACACTAGTTCGGCCCCAGCTGGAGTATTGAGTCCAATTCTGGGCATCACACTTTAGGAAGGAAGTGAAGAGAGGGGAAAGAAGAGAATTACTAGAATAGTTTCATGGATGAGGGATTAGTTACATGGACAGACTAGAGAAGCTGGAGTTGTTCTCCTTGGAGCAGAGAAGGCTAAGAGGAGATTTGATAGAGGATTTAGATAGAGTAAAAAAAATAGAAATTGTTTCCAATGGCTGAAGGGTTGATAACGAGAGATTTAAGGTTATTGGCAAATGAACCAGAGGCGACAGGAGGAAAAACTTTTTATGCAACGAGTGGTTAGGATTTGGAATGCACTGCCCGTTAGGGTGGTGGGTACAGATTCAATAATAGACTTCAAAGTGGAACTGGATAAAAAATTGAAGGAGAAAAAATTGCAGGGATATGGGGAAGAGCGGAGGAGTGGGACTAACTGGAGTGCTCTTCGAAAGAGCTGGTGCAGACTCGATGGGTCGAATTGCCTCCTTCTGTGCTGTGCTATTCTATGATTCTACGATTCTATGTACACTGAGGATACCCAGCTCTACCCTCACCACCACCTCTCTCGATCCCTCCACTACCTTTATGTGGTCAGACTCCTTGTCCGATGTCCAGTTATGGATGAGCCAAAATTTCTGTAGTGTATGTGCCTTTAAGAGCCCCCTGTGTACTGTAATGCCGGTAATGGCCACTCGGGCTATATAAGCCTGTATATTGTGTTGTATCAGTTAGTTGACCTCCAGACTTTGTTCAGTAAACACCTGTGAAACCAACTCCTGCCTTCAGTGTCTCTATTAACACACGGATACAACAGTGGCGACGAATTGGAAACGGACTTACCTGCAATTCGGCAGCACCTCAAGGACACCGATTCCTCAGGCGTCCAAAGTCGAAGAAAAGCAAGAAAAAAAAAAAAACTGTGGTTTCACCAGCTAGCCGAGCTGGTGGCATGTACTGCAATAATCCTTCCTGGGCGGCGGGCTGGGGCTCCATCGGCTGACTCTGCAGCGAGGCCGAGCAGCGAAGGCGGAGGCAAACAGAAACAGAGGGGGGGAGCACTCGGGAGACGGCCGACACTGCAAAGCAGGTCGGCGTTCGGACCAAGCAGAGGGGGGGAAAAAGTCCCAGAGAGTCCGGCGGGAACGAGTCTCCACCTGTAAATAAAAAAACCGCGGGAAACAGCGTTGTCAGCAGCAGCAGCGGCGGGAAAGCGCCATTTTTTTTTCTGCAGGGAAGAAAGGAAAGCGCGGGAATCGCCATTTTTTTTTCCCAGGATGCCTAAGGCTGGCAATATTGATGCTTTCGATAACGATATAGAGGATTGGACCACATATGTGGAAAGAGTGGAGGTATATTGCACAGCAAATGGAATAGAAAATGATAAAAAGGCATCAGTACTTCTAAATCTAATGGGCGCAAAGACATACGGGCTGTTACGAAACTTAATCACTCCAGCCAAACCAAAGGACAAGAATTTTAAGGAGATTGTTGATACACTACAGGAGCACTTAAACCCAACACCGCTGCTGATAGCGGAACGATTCAAATTCTTCAAGAGGAATCAGCACAAGAATGAAAGTAACGCTGATTACCTCACCGAATTAAGAAAGCTATCAAAGCACTGCCAATTCGGGGCAGGACTGGCAGATTCTCTTCGAGACAAATTCGTCTGCGGTCTCCTAAGTGAAAGAACACAGAAAAGGCTGCTTTCTGAGAAAGATTTGACACTGGACAAGGCTTTCAGTATGGCTGTATCATACGAAGCAGCCGCAAGAGGAGCTGCAGAGATACAGCAAAAGCCACAGGAATACTGCACCCATGAAATGACACGGGGATTTGAAAGATGTTATCGCTGCGGCAGAACAACCCATGACCAGAAGGACTGCTGGTTCAAGGACAAAGCATGCAGGCAATGCGGAAAGATTGGACACATTGCACGTGTATGCCGATCTGGACAAAAAAATCCACGGACAGGAAAAAAAATCAATAAGGAAAAGTACAGAAAAGTACAAATGACGGACAGTAGCTCCGAAGACCAGAAGGGTGATAGCGACTCCGGAAACAAGAGACTAAGCTGTCTCAAATTACATAATGTAATTGCCAAAGAAGATTCCCAGACCATTTGGGTTACCCTCACGACAGCGGGGTCCCCAGTTCAAATGGAGCTAGATACAGGATCAGCTCTGACCGTCATAAATTGACGGGATTACGAGCGGCTATTTCCGCATATACCTTTGAAAGACACATCCATTATCTTGAAAACATATACGGGGCAGAAAGTATACCCCAAAAGAAAAATAAGGGTGCCTGTTGTATACAACGGCAAGGAAATAGAGAAGTTGTATTTATACGTTCTACAAGATGGTGGTCCACCGCTGTTGGGACGTGAATGGATCAGGAAGATACGTTTAGACTGGCACTCCATTCAGGCACTGACGGTGACCAGTAAGAAAAAAAATGATGATGACGTCATACCTGAACGATTAAAAGACATCTTGGCCAACGCCAAGGAAGTGTTTCAAGAGAAACTAGGAACCTTGCAAGGCATCACCGCCTCAATAAAAGTGGAAGATGCTGCAATTCCCAAGTTTTTTAAGGCAAGGCCGGTGCCATACGCAATTCGTCCAGCAGTCGAGGCAGAGCTGGAGAATTTGGAGAAGGCAGGCGTATTATCCAAGATAGATTGGAGCGAGTGGGCAACACCCATCGTCCCGGTCATGAAGAAAACGTTGAGTAATGATAAATCTGAAGAACAGAGAAAAATTTGCATCTGTGGAGACTTCAAGGTGACTTCAACCCGGTCCTTCACACGGTACAGTATCCTCTTCCGAGGATAGAAGATATTTTCGCCTCACTATCCGGAGGGAAACGTTTCACCAAAATTGACTTAGCACAGGCATATCTACAGATGGAGGTTGAAGAGGCCTCTAAAAAGTATCTCACGATAAATACACACAAAGGCCTGTACCAGTACAATCGACTGGTTTTCGGAGTAGCATCAGCTCCAGCTATCTGGCAAAGAGCTATGGAGCAAGTCCTCCAAGGGATTCCGGGGACTCAATGCTACCTAGACGACATCCTTGTAACAGGAGAAAACGACAACGAGCACCGTGCCAATTTGGAGCAGGTGCTCACTAGGCTGAGAGAACGGGGCCCACGAGCAAATCGCCCCAAGTGCGAATTTTTCCAGAAACAAATATCATATTGTGGCCACATAATTAACAAGGAAGGGTTGCATAAATCACCTGAAAAAATTGAAGCGGTCATAAAAGCCCCAGCACCTGAAAATGTCTCACAATTAAGGTCGTTCCTGGGATTGATAAATTACTATCATAAATTTTTACCGAACTTATCAACTCTTCTGCACCCTCTTAATGAACTGCTACAAACAGGAGTAATTTAGAAATGGAGCGAAGACTGTAAACGTGCCTTCCATAAATGCAAAGACTTAATCACATCCAAGGAAGTTTTGGCTCATTACAACCCATCACTGCCAATCAGACTGGCGTGCGATGCATCCCCTTACGGCGTAGGAGCGGTATTATCGCATAGATTCCCTGATGGCTCTGAGCGGCCGATAGCTTTTGCGTCACGCTCATTGAACTCAGCTGAGCGTAACTATGCCCAGATCGACATGGAAGCACTCAGCCTGGTATGGGGAGTGAAGAAATTCAACCATTACCTACACGGACAAAAATTTACCTTGTTGACTGACCATCAACCCCTCGTCTCCATATTCAACCCTAAAAAGGGTGTTCCCATTATGACAGCGCAAAGGCTACAGAGGTGGTCCCTTTTTCTAGGGGCACACCAATATGACATAGAATACAAAGGATCAAAACAGCATGGGAATGCTGACGGTTTATCGCGCCTACCGTTGCCAACGGTAGAAGAGGCACCTACAGTAGACCCAGTGGAGATGTTCCACTCTACCATAGTGGAATGTCTACCAATAACAAATTCTGCCATTGAAAAGGAAACGAGAAATGACCCGACTCTCTCACGAGTCTACGATTTAACAGTGAAGGGATGGCCAGCACATGGCGAACCACTGTTGCCAGCATTCTCGCAAAGAAGAGAACAGCTGTCAGTGTGCCGAGGAACCTTGATGTGTGGATCCAGAGTGGTGATTCCACCCAAACTCCAGGATAAAGTGCTAAAGGAGCTTCACGAGGGGCATCTGGGTGGAGTGAAAATGAAGAACCTAGCCAGGGCGTTTGTATGGTGGCCAGGTATCGATGGAGACATCGAAGAAATGACCAAGAGCTGCCTAGGATGCCAGAAGGTCCAAAACGCTCCACCACAAGCCCCTCTACATCCATGGGAGTGGCCCTCATCTCCATGGCAAAGGGTACACATCGACTTTGCTGGTCCATTTATGGACTCAATGTTCTTAATCGCGGTCGATGCACACTCCAAGTGGCCGGAGGTAATAAAGATGTCCTCCACCACCACGGAAAAAACCATCACAGTATTAAGGACCATATTTGCCAGGAATGGGCTGCCTGAACAGATCTGTTCTGATAATGGACCGCAATTTGTGTCCGAAGAATTCAGGAAGTTCTTAAAAAAACAATGGGGTTAAGCACTACACGTCCGCCCCATACCATCCCGCCACCAATGGATTGGCTGAAAGGTTTGTCCAGACCTTCAAGAAGGCCATAAAGGCCATGGGTAATGAAGACATAAAACTTCAGCACAAGGTGGATAACTTCTTGTTTGCATACAGGAATGCAACACATATGGTTACAAACCAAACTCCCGCCATGATGTTCTTCAATAGAAGCCTAAGATGCTGGCTGGATTTGATCAAGCCAAACATCAGAAGGGACGTGGAGAACCGGTAATTTCAAGGCATGAATGAAAGGCCAACTAGAACATTCCAGATAGGTCAACAAGTTTTGGCCCGGGACTACCGTACCGAGAAATGGCAGCCTGGAACTATTTGCACACGACTAGGACCGCTGATGTATACCGTGGACATTGGAGAAAGCATAATAAGGCGCCATGCTGACCAGATCATAGAGTCATCCGAAAAGGAACAACCTACACCACAACTCTATACGCCTAATGATGAAGTAGAGATACCCATAGTATCTACCTCCGATCCGGTGATACTGGAAGCAGATGAACCCGACACTGGCATTCAAGCCGAATCAGCCTTGCCAAAAGAACCTACTACACCACCAGAAACTACTACACCACTGAGGCGTTATCCGGACCGAGTCAGGAAGCCTCCAGAGAGACTGACTTATAATTGATTAACTGCAGCAATGTGTAGATTATTGTTCTTGTAACATGTAATTAATGATTACTTAAAATATTATGTACTGGTTGGCTAAAAGGGGAGGAATTGTAGTGTATGTGCCTTTTAAGAGCCCCCTGTGTACTGTAATGCCGGTAATGGCCACTCGGGCTATATAAGCCTGTATATTGTGTTGTATCAGTTAGTTGACCTCCAGACTTTGTTCAGTAAACACCTGTGAAACCAACTCCTGCCTTCAGTGTCTCTATTAACACACGGATACAACAATTTCCTCCCATTAAACATTGGGAAGACTGAAGCCATTGTCTTTGGCACCCACCTAAACTCAGTTCACTCGCCACCGATTCCATCCTCCTCCCTGGCCACTTTTCTCAGGCTGAACCAGACTGTTGGCAATCTCAGCGTCCTATTTGATCCTAAGCTGAGCTTCTAACCCCATATCCTCTCCATCACCATGACTGCCTACTTCCACCTCCGTAATATTGCCCGTCTCCATCCATGCTGCGGAAACTCTAATTTCATTCTTTTGTTACCTCCAGACTCGACTATTCCAATGCTCTCCTGGCCGGCCTCCCATCTTCCACATTCCATGAACTTCAGCTCATCCAAAACCCTGTTGCTCATATCCTAACTGGCACCAAGTCCCGTTCACCCATCACCCCTCTGCTTGCTGGCCTACACTGGCTCCTGGCCCAGTAATGCTTTGATTTTAAAATTTTCATGCTTGTGCTCAAATCCCTCCATGGCTTCGCCCCTTCCTATCTCTGTAACCTCCTCCAGCCCTACAACCCTCCGAGAATGCTGCGTTCCTCCAACTCTGGCCTCTTACGCATCACCCACTCCTTTCGCCCTTCCACTGGCAGTCGTGCCTTCGGCCATCTCGACCCTAAGCTCTGGAATCCTCTTCCTAACCCTCTCCACTGCTCGCTCCCCTTTTAAGGCACACCTTAAAACTTACCTCTTCCTGTCCTAATAACTCCTTCTTTGGCGCTGTGTCAATTTTTGTCTGATTACGCTCCTGTGAAGCACCTTGGGACATTTTATGATGTTAAAGGCACTATATAAATGCAAGTTGTTGTTAGTCTGTTCCACGGAATGTATGCAACATTGCTTTGAGAGAACAGACCAGCAGCCCCCATCTTCCAGTGATATGGCATGGCACAATACACTATGAATACACTATGCCATCAGGGTTTAATACATGTGCAATGAAAGCAAATAGCCTGTGCACATGCATTATGACTGTCCATTAACATCTAACATTGGGAGCAACATCCATTGTCGTTCCTTTATAGTTGCCGGGTCAAAATCCAGGCATTCCCAATGTAGCCTCACTGTGGCAGGACCATCATCAGGAGGTCTGCAACAGTTCAAGAAAGTCCACCACCGCTTTCTCAGGGCAACTAGGGATGGGCAATAAATGTCAACCTTACATAGAAACATAGAAGATAGGAGCAGGAGTAGGCCATTCGGCCCCTCGAAAAAATAAATGCCAACCTTACCAACGCCACTCACAGGCAGAGAACAAATAAAAATGTTATTATACGTATAACTATGGAATTACATACAGCTCTATATTGTGTAACTTAGGAGCAGCTTATTAAAAATGTATGAATTAATAATGACCCAAAAAATTCCAACAATTATTGAGAACGCAACTACTCCGAGTGATCTGTTTGATTCTGATGTCAATGAACAGTGTCTGCATTTCCAATACTTGTATAGAATTAAAGTGTTCATTATGGTACAGATGGAGGTTTTGGTGAATCCTGTCTGCTCAGTGGTACCTTGTCGCCGGCGGCTGCTGATCTTCCTGAAGCAGGTTCCTTCACAAAGTCGGTTGAGCCGCTGCTGTTTGACCAACTCCAGGATTTCTGGCTGAATCTTCTCCCTGAGTTCACTGCAGGCAGAGAAATCGATTGTCACAAACGGAGCAAAGCAGGAGTTTGTGGGGGGGAGAAGTAAGAGCGTATAGTACGGGTGGGGGGTGGGAGGGGAGAAGAAGAGCGTACGGGGGCCGGACGAGTGGGGGGCGGGCGGACGAGCGTACCGGGGGGGGGGGGGGGGGGTGGCGGTCAAGCGTACGGGGGGGGGGGGCGGCAGACGAGCATACGGGGTGGGGGTGGGGGTGCGGCCGAGCGGACCGGGGTGGGGGGGGAAGAGCGTACCGGGGGGGGGGGGGGGGGGGGTAGAGCGTACTGGGGGGAAGAGCGTACGCGGGGGGGGGGGAACGAGCGTACGGGGGGGAGAGCGTACAGGGGGGGAAGAGCGTACAGGGGGGAAGAGCATACGGGGGGGGGCGGGGGAAAGAGCGTACGGGGGGGGGAAGGGGAAGAGCGTACCGGGGGGGGGGGGGGGTAAGAGTGTACTGGGGGGGGGGGGTAGGGAGCGAGGAGCGTACAGGGGGGAAGAGCATACGGGGGGGGGGGGGGAAAGAGCGTACAGGGGTGGGGAAGGGCGTACGGGGGGGGGGGGGACGAGCGTATGGGGGGGGGGGTGGGAAGAGAGAGAGAGAGAGAGCGTACCGGGGGGGGGGGAGGGGAAGGGGAACAGCGTACCTGGGGGGGGGGGGGGGGAGCGTACCGGGTGGGTAGAGCGTACTGGTGGCGGGGGGGGGGTGGGAGGAGCATACAGGCATACGGGGGGAAGAGCATACGGTGGGGGGGGGAAAAGAGCGTACAGGGGTGGGGGAGGGCGTACGGGGAGGGGTTGGGGGAGTGTACGGTGGGTTGGGTGGTTAGTGTATGGGGTTAAAATTGAAACAAAAACTGTCGCTCTCCCACAATCTAGACTGAGAACTTTTCTATTCGGTGCTAATTAAACGTTTTGTATCTTCAGTTGCAGGAGGTTTGGCAGCCCTAGTTATGATGAGTTTTACTGGGGGCCTCAGGCACAGGTCCCATAGAGATCTGTTAATCTGTCCCTGGGTACATTGTTGGAACAGAGCAAAGGGAGCTTGTACTTTGCTTGTGGCTCTGTGCTGTACCTGACCTGGGACTACTTGATACTGGAACTGCTTGTTTAAAGTAAAAAAATTGTTTCATTCGCCCACATTGACATCCATTAAAGTGAAGAGCACATGAATTCACCTCCTGCACCTCTTAACAAAAGTTAAAAAATAAATTAAAGAATGTGAAGGTAGACCTAAGGAAAGGGTTACAATTCTGGATGAGCTCTTAGGCACACTAAATATAACTATTCAATGTGCTAACAAACAGAACTCCTCAGGTAATTACTTACAATTATCCCACTTGTTATCCCTTTTAAAACAATCAATGAGACCCTGTGACAAAATGTATTTCTCTGTTTCAAGCTGACATTTATTACCACACAGTAATCTATGCGAACCAGAATGTAGATTCATGTCTAGCAATTCAACATAAATCCTGACACCTTCACGGTCTTAATTTGAACACATTTGCAAATACTGGTTTTAAGAAACACAGGTTTAATTTACGATGTGGTAAATCCATTTGGTGCAACATTCTGATTCTTTTTCTCTCCCCTATTTAGAGTGATTTTGATTTCTCTCCGTGTCATTTCCCAGGTAGGAGACCTGCTATTCTCTCACTGTGACAAGCCATTAGCAGGTAAGGAAGATTTATCTTGTGGTTGAAATTTCAAATCCCACCACCCATGGAAATAAAAGCCCGGCTGTTTATCGTCTTTGAATCAAGCGGTCAAGTCTTGGAACTTCTTGCGTGCAAAACTAGGGATGAAATCCCACGTCTGGCCACTGTACAGTCCCCACCGCTTATATCGGGCGTGTTCACGCAATCACGATTTCCCTACTATACGTTTGAACTGACAGCCGAGATCCTGGAGGTGGCAGGCAGCGCAGAGCGGGACCATGCTATCTTCACCAGCTCTTCAGATTTAAAATCTACTGTTTGAAATAATCCACAAAGCACATACGGTTGTGCAGACCTGCAGTACCACATACGGTTGTGCAGACCTGCAGTACCTGATCTCTTGTATTGTGTAATCTAAAATCCGATACACTGAACCTCCTGGGCAATACTGTGTAATTCTAAAGGGAGGCTTTTTTTTAAATAAGGCAAAGCCTAAGCATTTGAATTCAGGCAATTTTTAAAAATTAGTTCCTGGGATGTGGGTGTCACTGGCAAGGCCAGCATGTCATAGAGTCATCATAGAGTTATACAGCACAGAAAGAGGCCCTTCGGCCCATCGTGTCTGCGCTGGCCATCAAGCCCTATCTATTCTAATCCCATTTTCCAGCACTTGGTCCGTAGCCTTGTATGCTATGGCATTTCAAATGCTCATCTAATGCTTTTTGAATGTTGTGAGGGTTCCTGCCTCTACCACCCTTTCAGGCAGTGAGTTCCAGATTCCAACCACCCTCTGGGTGAAAAAGGTTTTCCTCAAATCTCCTCTAAACCTCCTGCCCCTTACCTTGAAACTATGCCCCTGGTTATTGACCCCTCTACTAAGGGGAAAAGTTATTTTCAGTCTACCCTATCTATGCCCCTCATAATTTTGTACACCTCAATCAGGTCCCCCCTCAGCCTTCTCTGCTCTAAGGAAAACAACCCCAGCCTGTCCAGTCTCTCTTCATAGCTGAAACGCTCCAGCCCAGGTAACATCCTGGTGAATCTCCTCTGCACCCTCTCCAATACAATCACATCCTTCCTATTGCCCATCCCTAATTGCCCTCAAGAAGGTGGTGGTGAGCTGACTTCTTAAACCGCTGCAGTCCGTGTGGTGAAGGTACTCCACAGTGCTGTTAGGGAGTTCCAGGATTTGGACCCAGCGACGATGAAGGAATGGCAATATATTTCCAAATCAGCCTTGTTCTTCTAGGTGGTAGAGGTCACGGGTTTGGGAGGTGCTGCCGAAGAAGCCTTGGCGAGTTGCTGCACTGCATCTTGTAGATGGTACACACTGCAGCCACGGTGGTGGAGGGAGTGAATGTTTAAGGTGGTAGATGGGGTGCCAATCAAGTGGGCTGCTTTGTCCTGGATGGTGTCAACCTTCTTGAGTGTTGTTGGAGCTCCACTCATCCAAGCAAGCGGAGAAATTCCATCACACTCCTGACTTGTGCCTTGTAGATTGTAGAAAGGCTTTGGGGAGTTAGGTGGTGAGACACTTGCCACAGAATACCCAGCCTCTGACCTGCTCTTGTAGACACAGTTTTTATGTGGCTGATCCAGTTAAGTTTCTGGTCAATGGTGACTCCCAGGATGTTGTTGATTGGGGATTCAGCGATGGTAATGCCATTGAATGTCAAGGGGAGGTGGCTAGACTCTCTCTGGTTGAAGACGGTCATTGCCTGGCACTTGTGTGGCACGAATGTTACTTGTCACTTATCAGCCCAAGCCTGAATGTCGACCAGGTCTTGCTGCATGTGGGCACGGACTGCTTCATTATCTGAGGAGTTGCAAAAGGCACTGAACACTGTGCAGTCATCAGCGAACATCCCCACTTCTGACCTTATGATGGAGGGAAGACAATCGGCAAAACCACAGTGTCTTGAAGAAATCACTTAATTCAATTTCTGATGTTTAGTATTAGAATTTCAGATACACAGTAGAATGAAATGTAACTAGTGAATATACACAGCTGTTTCTGCACAAAGTAAACGGAGCACTTAAAACGCTATAACCGGCAACTTTGAAATTGGCATTAATGCAAATGGCTAATGGTTAGCGCATTTTGGCCGATATAAGCGACTGCCCATTTTAAACATGTACATTTTAAGTGATGGTGACTGTATTGCATTGGTTTAGAGGGGACCTTTCATGTGGCAGTTAAGTACAATGAATGGACTGACTGCTCCCTGAAGGGGTAGTGGACAACTGCACTGCTTGGTACAGTACTGAGTCACACAGAGCAGAAAGGTCCCATGTTTGATCTCTATGCTTAATGATGGCAGTAGTGGAAAATATGTACATTTAGATATCGGGATGAGAATAAGATTCGGTTGCGATGCCCCTCGCGCTCAAATAACCCGCAACATAGGATCACACGAGATTTGGGCATTTGGATGGTATAACAGAAGGCTCTACATGTGGAACTGTGCGCAAGAGCCAACACCTTCAAGAGGAGGGGAGAAATTTGGGCTAAAAAGAATCAGGTGCTCTTCCTTACAGTAAATGATCCGTACTTACCTTATGGCAATAATTTATATCAACCACTTTTGTCCTTTTTTTCCATCTACTGAACAGGAACAGGGGTAGGCCATTCAGCCCCTCGAGCCTATTCCACCATTTTATTAGATCATGGCCGATCTGTACCTGAACTCCATTTGCCTGCCGTAGCTCCATATCTCACGATACTCTTACCTAACAAAAAGCGATTGATCTGTCTTGAAAATTTCAATTGACCACCCCCCCGACAACTACTGCCTACTTGGAGGAGAGTTTTCCAGATTTCTAATACCCTAGATGTGCTTCCTGATTTCACTCCCAAATGGCCTAGCTCTCATTTTAAAATTGTGCCCTCTTCTTCTGGATTCCCTCACCAGAGGAAATAGTTTTTCTGTATCTAGCCTAGCGAATCCCTTTATCATTTAAAAACCTTGATTAGATCACCCTGCAACCTTCCAAACTCAAGGGAATACAGACCAAGTTTATGTAAATTGACCTCATACCACTCCTAAAAGTCTGAAATGACATGCATCAAGACGAGAAAGACTAGAACGGGTTGGGTGCGTACAGGATTGGGCGAGACTGGAAGTCCTCCTGGTTCATCCTCTCGGACTGCCGGATTTTCAGGATCTCGGTGTAACTCAAGTTCTGCAATTTGCTCTTGAACTGGTCCAGTGAGTTAGGCTTGGTGGTCAGTGCTCTCATTATCTGCTCCTTTACAACTTGCATCACCTGAAGAGAAAGACAAAATAAAAACAGACAAATTCTGGTCAGTTCATCATCTGCTCACGCTTCATCCAGTGGCTCTGAAGCAGCAGGGGCTCCAGGTGTTGCATTAACAATTTAGAACGTTTCAGTTTACAAAAATCGAATGCAGTCGCAAAGAGCAGGTATAGGTACAGATGCGCGCACACACACGTTAATCTGACCAACTCATGCAGTCTAAATGTGGGATATACCCTAATCAGGTCAGCAGTTACAATTTTTTTCCCTGTGTGTTGAGATCACTTTCGACACTACGATGTAGCTCGCTATGTTCTTGGCATGATTAACATGGCCTAATTGGTGTCAATCCATAAATTTGACAGTAATTGGCAAAATACATCTTAATGACACTTATAGATTGTATCTTTATATTGTGCACAAAGTACTGTTTCCGAGTTGCAAAGCTTAGAACACAGTATTGAAACTATGCTTGTTCAGTACATTGATACCAATGCACTTTGATGATGTATTAATACGCTTCTTGCATGATACTCTTGATTAATCACCTCAAATTACATTACCAACAGTAACAGATCGATAACCACCAGTATTTACAACAACTTGTACTTATATAGCACCTTTAATGTAGTAAATGGTCCCAAGGTGCTTCAAATAAGGTCAATAAGAGCATAATCAGACAAAAATTGACACTGAGCAAAAGGAGGAGACATTAGGAGAGGTGATCAAAATCTTGGTCAAAGAGGTAGGTTTTAAGGAGGCTATTAAAGGAGGAGAGGTGGAGAGGAGGAGAGAGAGGTAGCGAGGCAAAGAGGTTTAGGGAGGAATTCCAGAGCTTAGGGCCTAGACGGCTGAAGGAACGGCCTCCAATAACAACGGGGTGAAGTACGTCAGGGTTGCACATGAAGCCAGAATTGGAGGAATGCAGAGTTCTCACAGGATTTGTAGACAACAGTATTATATAGCTCAAAATGCTCTCAAAAGATTCATATTTTCAAGGGAACAGAATATAAAAATTTTACACTTCCACTATTACGATATAATAAAGTCCTTGTCACAACACTGGAAAAGAAATGACAAGATTTACCACCCCCATTGTTTGCTCATCCTCCTTTATTTTGAAAGCTATTTTCTTTCATATTCCGAGCCCCCCTTCCTCTATGTACCAAGATGGCAGACACGACTAGTTTCCAGTACTCTCACCATTTTAAGCAATCTGTAAAGTATTACCCTTAAGTAAGAATTTAAAGAAACAGCTTAAACTGCAATGCGTATGCAACAGAATTCCTACAAATATTTTATCATTGGCATTTTGTGCTCAACATTGCCTAGTCACTTAAATTCACAGTGGAATCCCTTAGCAAGTACAGTACTTCTCATTCCCCACTCACTTCACTCCACTTTCAGGTACTATGTCCCAATCCTCTGAAGCTTGTTCCCTCAGTACTTCTGCCTGATCACCTCCTTCCTTGCCTTCAGAAAGCTCCTTAAGGTCCTTCTATTCAACTGCGCTTTTGTCCCATTCCACCCCCTCTCTCTCCTGCTCAGTGTCCACTGCCCAACATTGTACATGAAATGTGCTATGGAAATGCGAATTGTTCAGTGATTCAAAGTGCCATGCAGAGAGTTTGATACTCTGAATGTGATAAACTCGTATTATTTAAAAGCATACATGATGTGAATACAGTAATATTGCAAAGATACCAACCAAAATTTGCTTCCTCTCTGCACCCACTACGCGTTTGTAGTGTTGGTATATTTCTAAATATCCTGGCTTTCTTCACTACCCATATCGAGGCTCTAAAGAGAACTGCTCCCTGGTCAAAGCTTTACTGAGGTTCTTTCTAGTGAGAGTGTTCCTAGATCATAGTTAACCTGAGGCAAAACTGCCTCAGCTATTTGATTCTCCCCCAATGGTGGGTGTCAGTGGGAGCCATCTTTCTGTGTGTCAGCATAACCTGAAGAGTAGCTGGTCAGTATTAGACACCCACTCTTCCCTGCAGTGTTGGGAAGTATATAGCACTAGATATTTCAGACCCATTTAAGAACGGTAGGAGAGATAAACTAGGAAATCATAGGCCTATTAGTCCAATGCCTGTTGTGGGGAAGTTACTAGAATCTATTATTAGGAACAGAGTGAGTGAGCACTTGGACAAATATGAGCTGATCAGAGAGCCAGCATGGATTTGTAAAGGGTAAGTCATGTCTAATGAACATAGTTACATTTTTTTGAAGAGATAACTAACGTGGCAGATAAGGGAATGTCTACGGATGTTATTTATATGGATTACTAGAAGGCATTCGATAAGGTTGCACATAAGAGACTTAACAAATATGAGAGTGCATGCAATTGGAGGCAACCCATTGGCTTGGATAGGGAACTGGTTAGGAGGTAGGAGACAGAAGAGTAGGGATAATGGGTATATACTCAAATTGGCAGGATGTGACTAGTTATGTCCCCCAGGAATCTGTACTGGGGCCGCAACTTTTCACAATATTTATAAATGACTTGGCAGCTGCTCAGGGAATCAGATTAAAATCGCGGGCAGCGGGAATCTTGGCAGCTCCAGGGAAGGTAAGTAACTCGGAGCATTTTAACTCCAGTTTCCGCCAGGCGAATAGGGTTAAAATTGTTCCCATGTTCTTTTTGAATGCTTCTACAAGGTCACTATACATAGCAACTGCAGCTATTTTTCTGCCCTCCCATACTCATCTTGTGAAATCCTCTTATCTGGATTTGAAGACACGCAAATGTCTTTGCTTTTATGTTATAGAATTCTTCATTTCGTAACTCAAATCTCAGCTTGCAGTATTGTGTCCAATTCTGGGCACCACACTTTAGGAAGGACGTGAAGGGTTTGGAGGAGGTACAGAAGAGATTTACTGGAATGGTTCCACAGATGAGGGATTACAGTTACGTGGATAGACTAGAGAAGCTGGAGTTGTTCTCCTTGGAGCAGAGAAGGCTGAGAGGAGATTTGATAGAGGTGTTTGAATTATGAAGGGTTTAGATAGAGTAAATAAAGAGAAACTGTTTCCATTGACTGAAGGGTCGATAACGAGAGGGCACAGATTTAAGGTGATTGGCAAAAGAATCAGAGGCGACATGAGGAAAAACTTTACACAATGAGTGGTTAGGATTTGGAATACACTGTCTGCTAGGGTGGTGGATACAAATTCAATAGCAGCCTTCAAAAGGGAATTGGATAAATACTTGAAGGAGAAAAAATTGCAGGGGTATGGGGAAAGAGCAGTGATGGTAGTGGGACTAACTGCATAGCTCTTTGAAAGAGCTGGCATAGACTTGATGGGCCGAATGGCCTTCTTCTGTGCTGTACTAATCTATGATTCTATGATCATCTGTCTTGAAGCCCACTTTGCTGTCTTTATAATCTGCTCCTCTAACTTGAGGGCTCGAGGGGCCTACTCCTGCTCCTATCTTCTATGAGTTACTGTGGTTTCCAGAGCAAAGTTGACTGCCTGCTTGATTTCCATTCTGTTATGAAATGCATGTGTGTTCTTTTTGGAAGAGAAATGACATCTGATTTTATTGCTCGAACATCCCCCTGGCGGGACCGATGATGGATGTTTCCAGGTTGCTCAGCTCATTGAACAGTAACTGCAGGATTTCCCAAATACCCAGAGGCAGGTCCTGCTCCACCCCTGGAGACTCTTGGGCATAATTTACGTGAGGTTGTTCGTACTACTTGTCTGGCATTAAAATATCTCCCTCCTTTTCTCTGCTCATTTTTGAGAACGGGTAATATGTGATTTTGGTGCAAAATTGGATTTGGAAAAGCAGTTTCAGACTGGGGTCTCCCAGATAGAACGGGAGCTCAGCAACCAGCTGACAACCAAGAGCAAGTTTTCACGAGTCCAATAATGGGGATCGTCAAAAGCACCCTCATGGTTGTAATGAATTTTAATTAAAACTAAATTTGAAAAAAGAATATACAGTAAACTCTTGTTTAAATGGCACTTAATCATCCGGAATTCTTTAATAACTGGCAAAATAGATAACCGGTAATCTTGCCGAATCCATCCATTTTTCATTTTTCCGAGTCCAAGTTTCCCGCGGTGGCCGAGTTAGTCCGTGGTTTTTATTGTTTCTGTGTTAAAAATTGCCTACCTCTGTTATCCAGAATTTTTCATCAACCGGCACCATCCTGGTCCCGTAGGTGCCGGATACGAAAGCGTTTACATATATATATATATGGATTTTCTAGTTATACATTTTATGTTGTGAATGGATTTCAAAAAATCTTATTAAGGTCACTGAAAAGAGAAAAAGAACCAACATTCGCGCCACAGAAGTGCCAGGCAATGACTATCTCCAACAAGCGAGAGTCTAACCATTTCCCCATGACATTCAACGCCGTTACCATCACCAAATCTCCCACCATCAACATCCTGGGGGTCACCATTGACCAGAAACTTCACTGGACCAGCCACATAAAAACTGTGGCAACAAGAGCAAGTCAGAGGCTAGGTATTCTGCGGCGAGTGTCTCACCTCCTGGCTCCCCAAAGCCTTTCCACCATCTACAAGGCACAAGTCAGGAGTGTGATGGAATACTTTCCACTTGTCTGGATGAATGCAGCTCCAACAACACTCAAGAAGCTCGACATCATCCAGGACAAGGCAGCCCGCTTGATTGACACCCCATCCACCACCTTAAACATTCACTCCCTCCACCACCAGCGTACCGTGGCTGCAGTGTGTACCATCTACAAGATGCACTGCAGCAACTTGCTAAGGCTTCTTCGGCAGCACCTCCCAAACCCGCGACCTCTTCCATCTAGAAGGACAAGGGCAGCAGGCGCATGGGAACACCACCACCTCCAAGCTCCCCTCCAAGTCACACACCATCCTGACTTAGAAGTATATCGCCGATCCTTCATCGTCGCTGGGTCAAAATCCTGGAACTCCCTACCTAACAGCACTGTGGGAGTACCTTCACCACACGGACTGCAGCGTTTCAAGAAGGCGGCTCACCACCACCTTCTCAAGGGTAACTAGGGATGGGCAATAAATGCTAGCCTTGCCAACGACGCCCAGATCCCATAAGCAAATTTAAAAACATTTATATTGTGTCTTTCATGACCTCAGGATGTCCCAAAGTGCTTCACAGTCAATTAAGTACTTTTTAAGTTACTGTTGTAATGTAGGGAAATGTGGCAAGGTCCCACAAACAACAATGTGAGTGTGACCAGACAATCTATTTCTTTAGAGATGTTGGCTGAAGGATAAATATTGGCCAGGAGACAGGGTGAACTCCCCTGCTCTTCTTCAACTGGGATCTTTTACATACACCTGACAGGGCAGATGTGGCCTTGGTTTAACATCTCATCCAAAAGGCACTCCCTCAGCACTGCACTGGAGTGTCAGCCTAGATTATGTGCTCAAGTCTCTGGTGTGGGGCTTCAAACCAGAACCTTCTTACCCAGAGGTGAGAGTGCTACCACTGAGCCACAGCTCACACCTACTTCAGTTGTTGGCAAGGTCTACAGCTATTCAGAATGTTTCTTGAGCATTTCTTCACCAACAGTCTCCTGCTCGGGAGCCACATCAGGGTTACAGATGGTACGTAAACAAACACATTAGGCAGGCGGTCTGAGTTGCAGGACTGAATGTCAACTAGAGTCACTTAAGAGTGATTTGCAGATAAATGGTAAACTCTGTTTCTCTCTCCACAGATGCTGCCTGGCCTGGTGAGTATTTCCAGCATTTTCAGTTTTTATTTCAGATTTCCAGCATCCGCAGTATTTTGCTTTTGTAGATAAATGGTGTTTTCTTTTACTCTGCACTGACAGCACCATGCATTATTCATATGCACAGGACAACTTATCAAAAGATTGGTAGAATCTACATTAAAAAGAGGCCATGGTCAAATGCTCAGAACCCACAACCATCTGACTCAAAGTCTACCATTGAGCCATGCCTGACACCTTGTACTTGTGTCTAAACCTGACAGCAAAGAGTTGAGTGGCGGTCTTAACCTGTCACCAAATACAGTGCATACGGATTACTGGGGATGTCAGTGAGGCTCAGCTGGTAAAAGGCCTCCCCATTTATTGGCTGTCAATGCGACCCCGGAGAGCATTATTGCAAGTGGGCAATATTACTGTCTTGGTAATATTCCAACAGACAGCCAATACAGGAGACTTTGGTTTATCCGGAGGTTGTATGTCCGGAAACCTCGATCTACCGGCAGAAATCAGGAGCCGTTCTGTTAGGTTGTTTTTCTTCTTGTGGCTTTCTTTTCCAACAGTTAGGCTTTGGAAAGTCTCTCTGAAGCTGTTGCTAAGCTACAGAGACGCTTCCAAGGTACGGGCTGACTGTTTGAAGCTGTTGCTAAGCAACAGTGTTTGTTGTCAGATACGGAGATGAAAATCTCCGTATGCTTCAACATTAACTTTGTATGTCCGGCAGTTTTGATAGATCGGCAACAGCTCGGTCCCGTCGGTGCCGGATATAACAAAGTTTCCTGTATATCCAATCGAGTGAAAAATCCCCTGTGCTGCTTTGCTCTCTCTACTCTTTGCCATGTCTGTGCGAGGTGAATATTTTTTTTTGAAGTTCATTGTTATTCATCGCAGCCCTTCAGTCAGGATCCAAATGAAACATACATGTTTACAACCGTACCGTAACAGCTTTGGTTATTAAGCCCACTTGTATTATGAATTTCAGGTAGTTCGCTCCAGTTTGCCAATGCAACCAGAGGTCAATGAAAAACAAAATCAATCAGCAATAAAAGGAATTTAGTTTAGGTTGCAGAGCGGTTGTGGGAGGGAGTGAATGAGATTACAGGACTCACTACAACAACAACTTGCATGTATATAGAATCATACAAATTTATGGCACAGGAGGACATTCGGCCCATCAAGTCTAAGCCGGCTGACAAAGAGCTATCCAGCCTAATCCCACTTTCCAGCTCTTAGTCCGTAGCTTTGTAGGTTACAGCACTTCATGTGCATATCCAAGTACTTTTTAAATGCGATGAGGGTTTCTGCCTCTACCACCCTTTCAGGCAGCGAGTTCCAGACCCCCACCACCTTCTGGGTGAAAAAGTTCTCAACTCCCCTCTAATTGTTCTTCCAATTACTTGAAATCTATGTCCCCTGTTTATTGACTGCTCTGCTAGGGAAAATAGGTCCTTCTTATCCACTCTATCTAGGCCTCTCATGATTTTATACACCTCAATCAAGTCTCCCCTCAGCCCCCTCTGTTCCAAAGAAAACAACCCCAGCCTATCCAATCTTTCCTCATAGCTAAAATTCTCCGGTCCTGGCAACATCCTCGTAAATCTCCTCTGTATCCTCTCTAGTGCGATCACACCCTTCCTGTAATGTGGTGACCAGAACTTTACGCAGTATTCTAGCTGTGGCCTAACTAGTGTTTTATACAGTTCAAGCATCACCTTCCCGCTCTTATATTCTATGCCTCGGCTAATAAAGGAAAGTATCCCATATGCCTTCTTAACCATCTTGTCTACCTGCCCTGCTACCTTCAGGGATCTGTGGACATGCACTCCATTTCTCAGTATTCTACCATTTATTGTGTATTCCCTTGCCTTGTTAGCCCTCCCAAAATGCATTACCTCACACATCTCTGGATTGAATTTCATTTGCCACTTTTCTGCCCACCTGACCAGTCCATTGATATCTTCCTGCAATCTACATCTTTCTTCCTCACTTAATTGGCTGTAAAGCACTTTGGGATATCCTGAGATCCTGAAAGACGCTATATAAACGCAAGTTTTTTTTTCTTTTCAGTGACCTTCCACCTATCTCTTAGACCAAGCTTTTGCTCACCACTACCAAATCCTCCTGTTATAAAAAAAACCCAAAGAAAGCAAGACTTGCATTTATATAGCGACTTTCACAATCTCAGGGCGTCCCAAAGCACTTTACAGCCAATGAAGTACTTTTGAAGTGTAGTCCCTGTTGTTATCTAGGAAACGCGGCAGCCAATTTGCACACAGCAAGGTTCCACAAACAGCAGCGAGATAATGACCAGATAATCTGTTTTAGCAATATTGGTTGAGGGACAAATATTGGCAAGGACAGTGGGGCGAACTCCCTGCTGTTCTTCAAATAGTGCCATGTGATCTTTTACCTTCCCAAGAGGGCAGATGGGGCCTACGACAGCATTCCCTCACTACTAGGGGGAAGTGTCAGCCTAGATTTTGTGCTCAAGTGTCTCGAGTGGGACTTGAATCCACAACCTTCTGACTCAGAGGCGAGAGTACTATCAACTGAGCTATAGCCGACACCGTTCCACTCAGTACCCGTTCCATTTTTTCCCTCCTTGGACATTTTGCTAGATTAAAGGCGCTATACAAATACCTGCTCTTTTCAGCAGGAATTATTGGATCATGTTCAGAAAAGGGAATTACCAAATGGCTGATTTTACCTCCTCCCTGCAACATCCCTGTGGCCATCCTGTTAAGATCATCTAACTCAGAACAGACGAAGTATTGAACCTGCGACCTTCCTGGTGTGTACAGCTTCAGACTACACCATACAGGGTATTCGCCCATTGCGACAGTAGGAAGCCCACAGTGCAGGTTAATATAGGAACAGCAACCATGTTGACTGCGATTCAATTCTCAATGCCACCAGAAAAATGCTCAACCCTGGAGGGCAATGAAAGGAAAGACAATTCTGATTTATTTTTTAAGATGATGCACAAGGTTCATTTTTCAGTTACTGGTTTCCTGTGTTCTAATCACCTCTGACAATTCACTAACTGGGGTTATGACACAGGTCATTTGGCTCCTTGAGTCTGCTCCGCCATTCAATAAGATCATGGCTGATCTGATCTTAGCCTCAACTCCACTTCCCTGCCTGCTTCCCATAACCCTGGACTCCCTTACCATTCAAAATCTGTCTATCTCCACCTTAAATGTATTTAATGACCCAGCCTCCACAGCTCTCTGGGGAAGAGAATTCCAAAGATTCACGACCCTCAGAGAAGAAATTCCTCATTTCCATTTTAAATGGGTGCCCCCTTATTCTGAAATTATGCTCCCTAATTCTAGATTCCCCCACGAGGGGAAACAGCCTCTCTGCATCTACCTTGTCAAGCCCCTTCAGAATCTTATGTGTTTCAATAAGATCCCCTCTCATTCTTCTAAACTCCAGTGAGTATAGGCCCAACCTGCTCAATCTTTCGTCATACGTCAACCCCTTCATCTCCAAAATCAGCCTCGTGAACTTTCTCTGAACTGCCTCCAGGAGATACTCTTACACTCAGCAGAAAACTACACAGATCCTGATTTGTTGCGAAGACCCACTTGGACCTAGTGGGAATACTCATTATTGGAACAAGAAACAACTAATAAGTGGGAGAATTTTCCAATACAAAGTAATGCCCCACATCGCCTAATCAAGGAACACGACAAATTCCTCCTACTTTGCACGAGGGATTTGAGATTTCCTTCTTAATCTCTGTGTCCTCTGACAACTTACTGTTTCAAATGCACGGACTCACCGAGGGACTCCTCAGTTTTGGGCCAGCCAACAGCTCAATTGAACATCTTCGCTAGAGTTTAGAAGAATGAGAGGGGATCTCATTGAAACTTATAAAATTCTAACAGGACTAGACAGACTAGATGCAGGAAGGATGTTCCCGATGGTGGGGGAGTCCAGAACCAGGGGTCACAGTCTAAGGATAAGGGGTAAGCCATTTAGGACTGAGAAGAGGAGGAATTTCTTCACCCAGAGTGGTGAACCTGTGGAATTCTCTACCACAGAAGACAGTTGAGGCCAATTCATTTAATATATTCAAGAAGGAGTTGGATATATTTCTTAAGGCTAAGGGGATCAAGGGATATGGGGAGAAAGCAGGGACAGGGTACTAAATTTGGATGATCAGCCATGATCACATTGAATGGTGGAGCAGGCTCGAGGGGCCGAATGGCCTACTCCTGCTCCTATCTTCTATGTTTCTATCCCAACAACAGCTGGCTTGGCAAAGGCACTGCGCAGTGTAGAACGGAGACAGGCGGACTGTGAAGATGCCAGGTTCAATGGCCAGTCTGAACTGAGTTCTCTCGGGCAGCAGCAGCAGACCTACAGTTGGCCTTGGCAGTCCTAAACGGGTGTCAGCTGTGCCATGGATTTCTCTCTGAAAATGCGCTCAGAAGATCGCAGCATTGCTAAGGCTGAGCACTGAAACATGGAATTGCCACGATCAGTCACAGCACCTTGCACCCTCCACACTACATACACCATGGGGAAGTGAGGGGAGGTACTGGGAACTAAAGCTGATAAAAGAAACTCTATTTCAGCACAACTGCAATGAAGACAGCGCTCCCGATTGGGAAACCAGCTACCACAACCTATAGCTTAGAAAATTGAAAAGTTAAGGATATGGTGGGGGATGGCTTGCTACTTTTGTCCAAATTCTCCACAATAATCCATCGAAGCGTCTTAGCCCGAAATATTCCTGTAAAGTGGCATTCTAAGCACAAGCTACCTGTCAACATGAAATTTGTTCCAAATTTGTATTTCCTTTCCGGCTGCAAGCTAAAATAATGCATGACCAAAACGTGCAATTTTTATAATCAAGAAATTCTCAAGCAGCGTTACTTACATTCTCGAACAGCAGCAAGAAAAAAATCATACAGTGAAAGGTCTCCGTGAAAGGTTTACTGTGCATTAGATACAGTTGCTGTGCTCAACAGTGTACAGGGAACAGCAGTACTCGTTATTTAATTTAGAATGAGCTTTACTTCTCAAATGGAAGAAAAATCTGGTTTCATTATCAGGCTGAAATGCATGCCTGGTTATTCCCAGTACTGGGTCATCGGGGGTGGCGGGGGGCCGGGTTGATTCTAATCACTAAAACAGTCAGGACTACCTCTGTGCAATCTCTCTCTCTCTCCCTCTCCTCAGTTGATGTGATAGATGCAGAGGATGAAAACAAGGCCTGGAAAATCATGCACACACTTCACACACTGAAGTACAAGGGCAAGAATGATGGAAAGTGTGGAGGAACAACATACTGTGTGCATCTTTGAGCTCTCTGGGTCAACCATCAGTCTCCTGTCTGATGCAGAAGTAGCAGAGCACATAAATCATTCATAAAGAAAAGCCTTTCTATTCTCTGTACACAAAATGTGTTTTCCTTTGTTCTAATTCTTCTGAGCATTCATTTAATATAGCATAGATGGTGCAGAGTACTAATGCATAAAGTACAGTTATACATGCTGTTAACACATTGCCCATATATAGTCACTTTCATCTTCCCTACCCCCATACAGAACAACAGCCATGGTCTGATCAAGAGGTGTGACAGCATCACAAATCACAACAGCAAAGGTGGAGAGCTTCACGAATGTAACTGGAACACTAGAGATCAGATTGTGCACTTGTAATCGTTGCCTTCATTATTTAAACTACCTGCTGGATTACGCTAGCTAATGTCATTTGGTTAGTCTCACTGTCTCCTTTCTGATCGCAATACGTGTTGGGAATGAGCAATTACAAAACAAAAAATATATGGTTCTTGTGGGTAAAATGATCTGTCACCACTAAAAAGAGTAATAAAGGGAGGCTTGGCAGAAACTGAGGGTTAAAAGTTGCAGAATTTGGGAGACTGCTCGTGTGTTTTCCTGATAAACTGATAGCTTAGGGCACCATATTGTGACATCCACCGAGGAGTATTAAAGGTGTTACATGTTCAGTAACCTACAGATAGTTACAGGGAGACTGAATTTTCAATAATCAGCACTGTAACAACAGATATACAGAAGTAGCACTAGACGCTACACATTGGATAACCATTTGCCTATCCTGAATCACATATCAAGGCAAACGTTGAGATAAATGTCAGTCAGTAGTTTCAAACAAGCAGTTGTTCCTTTAGCCCTACAACCCTGCGCGATCTCTGCGCTGCTCCAATTCTGGCCTCTAGCACAATTTTCTTCGCTTCATCATTGGCAGTCATGCATTCAACTGCCTGGGCCCTAAGCTCTGGGATTCCCTCCCTGAACCTCTCCGCCCCTCTACCTCCTTGAAGACTCTCCTTAAAATCTACCTCTTTTCATCTATCCTAATATCTCCTTACGTTGCTCGGTGTCAGATTTTGTTTGATAACGTTCCTGTGAAGTGCCCTGGGACATTTTACTACATTAAAGGGGCAAGTTGTTGTTGTTGGGACTTGTAATTCTCTCCCTATTCTCAAATGGATGAACCAGAGAGGGTGAATGAATCCGATCCCCAGCATCACCCAGCTATTCCAACTCGTGGGCCTGATTAAAATCCAAGTAAGCCAACATGAATTCCAGATTTAAAGCTTTTATTTAAGAGAATATAAAGTTTCTTACCCTTACTGAGGGTAATTTTTAAAAAAAAAAAAGTAACAATTACATTCTACTCTTAGTTTGAAGTTGCTTAATTTGAATTATCTGTTCAGTTGAATTGAAAACCTGCAAATGAAAAAAAGTCTCCTGCGTTGTTTCAGTTAAATTGCATAATTCAAATGTCTTGATGTGAACAATAAATTATTTCAAATCAACAGGAGCAGACTACAGTTGAAGTAATTCTGTTTGGGTGGAGATCTGAAAGCCAGCCAGTCTATATCCTAGTTTGTAGTTCATGGGAAATGCGCGACGAGAGAATGAGTCTACTGTGGGGTTGGGCGGGGGGGGGGCCTTTGTGTAGAACTACAGACAGGCATTGGGTGGGTGATGAAGTCCTTCAATCCATTCAGTGAAAATGGCAGGGGCATTGACAGCATCTGTCCACTGCTTTTAATAATTTAAAAAATGATAAAGGCTCCATTCCCCCCCCCACCCCCACCGCAATGCAATTTATCCAGTTTGTTACTGCTGGGATTGCACAATCAATAATAAATCGAGTCCAAGACACAGTGTGCTTCTAATGGGCAGGTTAGTGACAGCATGGTGCAATGGTACATGTGTAACTTTATATGTCATCTTGGATTCTCGTATTGTCACAGGCAGACCATTAAAAAAAAAAATCCTGTGTTTCTAAAGTGACATCACATTAATAGGGATTTTATTTTTAATTTAATTGCAGTAAGGCAACAACAACAATGCCTTTCATTTATATAGCACCTTTACCGTAGTAAAATATCCCAAGGTGCTTCACAGAAGCTTAATCAGAAAAATTTGACACTGAGCCACATCCTAAGATATCAAATGACCAAATGCTTGGTCAAAGAGGTAGGTTTTAAGGGGTGAGTGTCTTAAAAGGAGCAGAGAGACCTAAAGGAGGAGAGAAAGCTAGAGAAGCAGAGAGGTTTTGGGCGGGAATTCTTGAGCTTAGGGCCCAGGCAGCTGAAAGCACGGCCGCCAATGGTGGAGCGATGAAAATCGGGGATGCACAAGAGGCCAGAATTGGAGGAGCACAGAGATCTTGGAGGGTTGTAGGGCTGGAGGAGGTTTCAGAGATAGGTATTTTAAAATAGAGGTGTTGCCGGACCAGAGCAACTGTAGGTCAGTGAGCGCAGGGGTGATGGGTGAATGGCACATGTGCGAGATAGTATATGGGCAGCAGAATTTTGGATGAGCTCAAGTTTATGGAGAATGGTAGATGAGAGGCTGGCCAGGAGGGCAATATTAACAACTCCCTTTTGTCTAGGGTGTCTGTAGCACCAACCACTTCAGGCACTCTTAGGCCCAGATATTTCTGGGGAGGCGGGGAAGGCCGAAATTGGCTGAAGAAGCTGGTAAGGCCGGAGACGCGGAGGTCCTGCCATACTTAAACAGCAGGACTTTATCATTTTTGGATCAGTTTCATGCCTGGCAGATGGCCAAATGGACAGCCTAGCCAGTGAGTGGGAGGGAAAACCAGTGGCAGGAGAATGGTCCCCTGCAATTGGCCGGGGGGGGGGGGGGGGGGGGGGGAGGTTGGTCATTGCTGTAGGGGTGGGTTGGGGGAGATTGTACATCACGGTCGGGGGGGGTGGGAGGCTGGCGGAGACATAGGACAATGGGGCTGGCGGTGGGGAGGTTGGTAATCAGGAGGGGGGCGTGGGGGGGAGGAAGAGAAAGGCTACAATCGGCAGAATGGAGGCCGGAGGTTTGCATGAGGGACCGGGGACAGCACTCCTGCTCCCAGGCTCACAAGGAGTACTGTAAAAGGGATTTACCTTGTGGAGCAGGCAGCTTCTGCCTCCCTTTCACTGCTGGGTTTTCGGAGCCTGGGAAACTGGCGCGGCAACAGTGAATTTTAAATCTGGCTCCCACTTGCACAATGGGAGCCCGATTTAAATATGTTAATGAGAGGCCCCGCTGTGAGGCCCCAATAACCACCGCACAAAAAAGGCAACAGGCTGTGTGCGGCAGGTTAGAGTCGCATGACGCGCTTTTGACCGTTTAACCCCGCTCCCTCTGACCCTCTCCTGACCTTCATTTGGGGCGGGGGGGGGGGAGGAGGAGGAGATTGTGGAAGAGGGTTGTTTAATATCGAAGTCTTAGGGTTGGATTTTACTTACCAAGTTGAGTTGAGGGCGGGACTGCTGCCTTCCGGCTTCTAGTCCTGCCCCCAGCGACGTCTGATGAACAGACCCTATTTTGCCCTGATTGGCCTCATTAAGCCCGCCCTGCGGGCTTGCCGGCCAATTAAGGGAAAGCCGGTGTCAGATGACATCAGTTGACGACGCTTCATCTGCCGGTTTTTTTTAAAAGGCATATGCACCACACTTGTTTGACAGATGAATTGTCAGTGTTTGACAGCATTGAGGTGCTGTCAAACACTGACAATCACTGTACACAGGTGAGCCCTTGTACCCAGGCTCTCCAATTACTCTCTCAAGATAAAACAGCTGCAGCTGAGATTGCAGAAGCCATCTGTCACTTCTCCCGATGAGATGAGGCTACACAAACACTTCACAGCTTGTCACCTGCAGAAACATCTAACCACATTAAAAATTAATTTCACAACATTTCCTTACCTCTGATACTAACCTGTGTCCCATTGCATCCTTCATACCACTTCTGCAGCTGTCATCCAAACACCAACATAACAACAGACCCACAGCATGCTCACTTACCCTGGCAGGGTTCCCTGACGTCGGGAAGCCCGCAGAAGTCGAAAAATTGGGAAAAGCCTCTTAACTGCCTGTTAAGTGGTTATAATCCTCTTTCCGCAACTAGGAGTCGGGTCCCTGCGCAAATTGGGGACCTGACTCCCGGGAAGTTTGGTTGGAGGCGGGTTGGGAGCGGGTTCGGGACCTGCTCCCATTCTTTTTGACTTTCCCAGCAGTCCCGCCTCTAAACCCACCTCCTCAGGGCTGGTTAGCAACCCATCAGGGGTTTATGCAGCTAGTCGAACAGCTGCAAAAGCTTTAATTGCTTTTTCTTTCAATACAGTGAACAATCCATTAAAACAACAGGAATAGTTACCACAATACCTTAGCACAACGGTACTTTTGTAGTGTAGTCACTGTTCCTACATTACAACAGTGACTGCACTCCAAAAGTACTTCATTGGCCGTAAAGCACTTTGAGACATCCGGTGGTCATGAAAGGCACTATATAAATGCAAATCTTTCTTTCTTTCAAAAGCATTTGACTACTGCCTCTTGAGTCTACCAATCAATTTATCCTGTACACTTGAATAATGCAAGGGGTGTCAGTGCAGAGTAAAAGGAAACGCCATTTATCTGCAAATCACTCTAAGTGACTCTGGCTGATATTCAGTTCTGCAACTTCGAGCTTCTGCCTAATGTGTTTACGTACCGTCTGATGTGGCTCCCGAGCAGGAGACTGCTGGGGGAAAAAATAGTCAAGAAACATTCTGAATAGCAACGTAGACAATGCCATCAACTGAAGTAGGTGTCAGCTGTGGTTCAGAGATGGCACTCTCTGAGTCAGAAGGTCATGGATGACAATCAAGCACTCCGAGCTTTTAATGAGTTACTTTATTAGCTGTGTCTCGGTGTAAAGTATCAGCGGTGGCTCAGTGGTAGCACTCTCGCCCGAGTCAGAAGGTTGTGGGTTCAAGTCCCACTCCAGAGACCCGAGCACAAAATTTAGTGCAGTACTGAGGAAATGCTGCATTGACAGAGGTGCCATCTTTCAGATGAGACATTAAACCGAGACCACGCCTGCCCTCTTAGGTGGACATGAAAGATCCCATGACACTATTTCGACGAAGTGTTGGGGAGTTCTCTCCGGTGTCCTGGCCAATATTAATCCCTCAACCATCACCTCAGATTATTCCAGTTCTGACGAAAAGTCATCGACCTGAAACGTTAACTCGGTTTCTCTCTTCACAGATGCTGCCTGACCTGCTGAGTGTCTCCAGCATTTTCTGTTTTTATTTCAGATTTCCAGCATCTGCAGTATTTTCTTTTTGTATTCGAGTTTAATTCACTGCCACCTCTCTTCCAGGAATGCCCACCTTGAAGAAGTTCTGCTCTTCTCTCCGACGGGATTTCCGTTTGTCTCTTTTACCTTGTTCATCTTCATGGCTTTCTGTCTCCCTTCTCGTGTTTGATCAGGTATCTACCAAAACCCACTTTCACAGCCACATCTCTTTCCTCAGCAACTGTTTCCGGCTCCGACTTACTCCACGTGGATTCCAACTGAAATTCCACCCTTCATGTTTTGGATCCACCCAGGACTACAGATATCTCAAAGATATTCAGCGTTCCTCGAACCACTTTATCCTGAGATCCACGCTGAATGCCATGTGATGCCACATGAACACCCTCGACCTCTCTCTTCAGCAGCACCGACTCACTCTATCTCAAAGCTGTCCTAGTCCGCAGTTCCATTTCATCCTTCGCCTCATCTGGCACTTTAACAAAAAACTTTTTTTCTTCCTTTCAGGAGTCAAGGATCGCAAGCTTCAACAACTCTTGGACACCAATGCCCCTCCGGGACCTTCTTCCCCTTCACTTTCCTCTGACCCCATCCCTTCTCCCAATCGCACCCCCTGCCGCATTTTCACTATCCCCTCTAACCTTCCCCTCTCTGAGCCCGAACGATCAGTCCTTAGCAAAAGCCTGAGCTTCATCCCCTTACGCCCCCACCTCAATGAATTTCGAGCTTGGCACGAAGCTGAGCTCTTTTTTTTTTTTAATTCATTGATGGGATGTGAGCGTCGCTGGCTAGGCCTGCATTTAGTGCCCATCCCTAATTGCCCTTGAGAAGATGGTGGTGAGCCGCCTTCTTGAACCACTGCAGTCCAAAGGGTGTAGGTACACCCACAATGCTGTTAGGAAGGGAGTTCCAGGATTTTGGCCCAGCGACAGTGAAGGAACGGCGATACAGGTCCAAGTCAGGATGGTGTGTGGCTTGGAGGGGAACTTGTAGGTGGTGATGTTCCCATGCGTCTGCTGCCCTTGTCCTTCTAAGTGGTAGAGGTCGCAGGTTTGGAAGGTGCTGTTGAAGGAGCTTTGGCGAGTTGCTGCAGTGCATCTTGCAGATGGTACACACTGCAGCCACAGTGCGCCGGTGGTGGAGGGAGTGAATGTTGAAGGTGGTGGATGGAGTGCCAATCAAGCGGGCTGCTTTATCCTGAATGGTGTCGAGCTTCTTGAGTGTTGTTGGAGCTGCACTCATCCAGGCAAGTGGAGAGTATTCCATCACTCTCCTGACTTGTGCCTTGTAGATGGTGGAAAGGCTTTGGGGAGTCAGGAGGTGAGACACTCACCGCAGAATTCCCAGCCTCTGGCCTGCTCTTGTAGCCACAGTATTTATATGGCTGGTCCAGTTCAGTTTCTGATCAATGGTAACCCCCAGGATGTTGATAGTGGGGGATTCAGCGATGGTAATGCCATTGAATGTCAAGGGGAGATGGTTAGAGTCTCGCTTGCTGGAGGTGGTTATTGCCTGGCACTTGTGTGGTGCGAATGTTACTTGCCACTTGTCAGCCCAAGTCTGAATGTTGTCCAGGTCTTGCTGCATATGGACACGGACTGCGTCAGTATCTGACGAGTTTCGAATGGTGCTGAACAGTGTGCAATCATCAGCGAACATCCCCACTTCTGACCTTATGATGGAGGGAAGGTCATTGATGAAACAGCTGAAGATGGTTGGGCCTAGGACACTGCCCTGAGGAACTCCTGCAGTGATGTCATGTGATTGAGATGAATGACCTCCAACAACCACAGCCAACTTCCTTTGTGTTAGGTATGATTCCAACCAATGGAGAGTTTTCCCCTCGATTCCCATTGACTTCAGTTTTGCTAGGGCTCCTTGATGCCACACTCGATCAAATGCTGCCTTGATGTCAAGGGCAGTCACTCTCGCCTCACCTCTTGAGTTCAGCTCTTTTGTCCATGTTTGGACCAAGGCTGTAATGAGGTCAGGAGCTGAGTGGCCCTGGCAGAACCCAAACTGGGCGTCAGTTAGCAGGTTATTGCTGAGTAAGTGCCGCTTGATAGCACTGTCGACGACACCTTCCATCACTTTGCTGATGATTGAGAGTAGACTGATGGGACGGTAATTGGCCGGGTCGGATTTGTCCTGTTTTTTGTAGACAGGACATACTTGGGCAATTTTCCACATTGCCGGGTAGATGCCAGTGTTGTAGCTGTACTGGAACAGCTTGGTTAGGGGCGCAGCTAGTTCTGGGGCACAAGTCTTCAGTACTATTGCCGGAATGTTGTCAGGGCCCATAGCTTTTGCAGTATCCAGTGTCTTCAGCCGTTTCTTGACATCACGTGGAGTGAATTGAATGGGCTGAAGACTGGCATCTGTGATGCTGGGGACCTCAGGGGGAGGCCGAGATGGATCATCCACTCGGCACTTCTGGCTGAAGATAGTTGCAAATGCTTCAGCCTTGTCTTTTGCACTCACGCCGCCTTTGTCTCCGTGCCACTTCTTTGGCCAGGAGTCTTCCCCCCGCATGGCTGACCCTTTCTCCCGCTTTCAGATTTCTCATTCTACCTGGACCCCTCCCTCTGGCCTCTTAACCTCTCTAGATCTTTTCATTGCAAACTGTGACATCAGCCATCTCCATTTCTCTGCTCCCCTCACTCACTCCAACCTACCTCCCTCTGAACTTGCAGCACTCCATTCTCTCAGATCCAACCCCAACATTGTCATTAAACCTGCTGACAAGGATGGTGCTGTTGTTGTTTGGCGAACCGACCTCCACCTAGCGGAAGTTGAACACCAACTCTCCGACACCTTTTCTACCTCCACCTGGACCATGACCCCACTATCGAACATCAAGCCACCGTTTCCAAGACTGTCACTGACCTCATCTCCTCTGGAGATCTTCCCCCCACGGCCGCCAACCTCATAGTTCCCCAAACCCGCACAGCCCAATTCTACCTCCTTCGCAACATCCACAAACAGGACTGCCCTGGTAGACCCATCATTTCAGCCTGTTCTTGCCCCACGGAACTTCTCTCTTCCTATCTCGACTCTTTTTTCTCCCCTTGTCCAGTCTCTTCCCACCTACATCTGCGACTCTTCGGACGCCCACCACCACTTTAACAGTTTCCCGTTTCCTGGCCCCAACCGCCTCCTTTTCACTATGGACGTACAATCCCTCTAAACCTCCATCCCCCACTAGGATGGCCTGAGGGCGCTCCGGTTCTTTCTTGAACAGAGGCCCGACCAGTCCCCATCCACCACCACCCTCCTCCGCCTGGTTGAACTTGTTCTCACATTGACCAACTTCTCCTTTGGCTCCACTCACTTCCTCCAAATCAAAAGTGCTACTATGGGAACCCGCATGGGTCCTAGCTATGCCTGCCTTTTTGTGGGATATGTGGAACACTTTTTGTTCCAGTCCTACTCAGGTCCCCTCCCTCACCTTTTTTTCGGTACATTGATGACTGTATCGGTGCCGTTTCCTGCTCTCGCCCTGAACTAGATAATTTCATTCACTTTGCTTCCAATTTCCACCCTTCCCTCAACTTCACATGGTCCATCTCCGACTCTTCCCTTCCCCGACTTCTCTGTCTCCATCTCTGGGGATAGGTTATTGACAAACATTCACTACAAGCCCACTGACTCCCACAGCTACCTGGACAACACTTCCTCCCACCCTACATCCTGTAAGGACTCTATTCCATTCTCCCAGTTTCTCCGTCTCAACCGCATCGGCTCTGACGATGCCACCTTCCATACCAGTGCTTTCGACATGTCTTCCTTTTTCCTCAACCGAGGATTCCCTTCCACCGTGGTTGACACAGTCCTTGACCGTGTCCGTTCCATCTCCCGCACTTCTGCTCTCACTCTTTCCCCTTCCTCCCAGAACCACGATAGAATTCCCCTTGTCCTCACCTTTCACCCCACCAGCCTCCACATTCAACAGATCATCCTCTGCCATCTCCAGCGTGATCCCACCACCAAACACATCTTCCCATCACCTCCCCTTTCAGCATTCCGAAGGGACCGCTCCCTCCACGACACCCTGGTCCACTCCTCTCTCACCCCCAACACCCCTTCCCATGGCACCTTCCTGTGCAAGCGCAGGAGATGCAACACATGCCCTTATACCTCCCCCCTTCCCACTGTCCAGGGCCCCAAACACCCCTTCCAGGTGAAACAGCGATTTACTTGTACTTCTTGCGATTTAGTATACTGTGTTCGCTGCTCACGATGCAGTCTCCTCCACAAAGATTGGGTGACCGCTTTGCGGAACACCTCCATTCAGTCCGTAAGGGGGACCCCGAGCTCCGGTTGCCTGTCACTTTAATTCACCGCTCCATTCCCACTCAGATCTCACCGTCCTCGGCCTCTTGCATTGTTCCACTGAAGCTCAGCGGAAGCTCGAGAAACAGCACCTCATCTTTCGATTAGGCACTTTACATCCTTCTGGACTCAACATAGAGTTCAACAATTTCAGATCATAACCTCGGCCCCTATCATATATATTTTTCATCCACTTTTTGTCTGTGTCTTTTTTTCTTCTCTCCCACATGGCAGCTGTCTTTTAATCTTCCAGCGCAATTCATACTTCATCTAGAGCCATCCCTTGTTTCTTAACCTGTTCCATTACCATCTCTTTTTGCCTTGAATATCTCTTAATGTCTCTTAACCTCTCCTGCCTTCTATCCTATCACAGGCCTTCCCTTTTGTTCTTTCCCTCTTTCCTTGCTTAAAAATTTGTTCCATTTCCTGCTTTTTTCCAGTTCTGACAAAAGTTCATCGACCTGAAACGTTAACTCTGTTTCTCTCTTCACAGATGCTGCCTGACCTGCTGAGTATCTCCAGCATTTTCTGTTTTTAATTTCAGATTTCCAGCATCTGCAGTATTTTCTTTTTGTACCACAGATTATCTTATCATTATCACACTGCTGTTTGTGGGAGCTTGCTGTGCTCAAATTGTCTGCTGTGTTTGCTACATTACAACAGTGACTGCACTTCAAAAGTACTTCATTGGCTGTAATGCGCTTTGGAATGTCCGAGGTCATGAAAGGCTCTATATAAGTACAAGTCTTTCTTTCTTCAATATCTGCCACGTGCACTGCATGCAGCCTTTACAAACTGCTTTGACAATTACCTGGTGCTGGTGTGGGGGAGGGGAAGTCGATTCAATTGATGTTTTGCTGTTTCACTGTTTGTGCAGTATGCCCAAAACTGCCAAATCTCTCAAGTCAACGTCTATATAAGTAACACTGTGAAAATGGTGCTTGTTCTAATTTGAAGGAAAATCACAACTTTTGTTAAGAGAACAGGAAACCACATTTATTATAGCGTTCAGTACCTGTAGCACACCAGGAACTTTCTGCGCTATGTGACATTTGTTAAATGAATGTATAATTTAAATTTTACATCATTAATGTTAATGTGCTCCGTCGTGAACTAATTTGATTTCGCTGATGATTTCTTCTACATACAAGTGCTGGCTATGCTAGGGTTTTGAAAAACTTCATGTGTGAGCCTAGATGCTGGATGTTGGCAGGATTGTTAACCATGGTTGGACATCACAGCTGGGCCCCCTCCTGGAGACAGAGCAAGAGACTCGGGGCTGGATTTTACCAACCCTGAGGAGGCGGGTCTGGAGGCGGGACTGCTAGGAAAATTCCCCAAAATAGGAGCGGGTCCCAAACCCGCCTCCAACCAATCTTCCTGGGAGTTGGGTCCCCGATTTGCGCAGGGTCCCGACTCCTAGAGGCGGGAAGAGGATTACAGCCACTTAACTGCCTGTTAACAGGTAGTTAACAGATAGTTAAGAGGCTTTTTCCCATTTTTCCACTGCTGCTGCAGGCTTCCCGACGTCAGGGAACCCCACCACGGTAAGTGAGGTGTGATGTGGGTCTACTGTAATTTTTGTGTATATATGACAGCTGCAGAAATGGTTTAAAGGATTTAATGGGACACTGGTGAGTATCAGAGGTAAGGAAAAGTTATGAAAGTTATGAAGTTATGTTTAATGTATTTAGGCGTTTCTGCAGGTGACAAGCTGTGAAGTGTTTGTGTAGGCTCATCTCATTGGGAAAAGTGACAGATGGTTTCTGCAATCTCAGCTGCAGCTGCCATCTGTTTCATCCTAAGGAGAAAGTAATTGGAGAGCCTGGGTGCAAGGGCTTACCTTTGGACAGTGATTGTCAGTTTTTGACAGCACCTCAATTCTGTCAAACACTGTCAAATCATGTGTCAAACAAGTGTGCTGCATAAGTCTTTAAGAAAACCGGCAGATGAAGCGTCATCAACTGATGTCATCCGACACCGGCTTTCCCTTAATTGGCTGGCAAGTCCGCAGGGCGGGCTTAACAAGGCCAATCAGGGGAAAATAGCGTCAGCTCGTCAGACGTCGCTGGGGGCGGGACTGGAACCCGAAAATCAGCAGTCCCGCCTTGAGCTCAGCCTTCCAGGTAAGATTCCACTGAGACAGACAGAACGAGAGACAGAGAGGGAGAGGGAGACACACAGACATACACACTCCCAGCAAGGGTCAGTGGATGTTAATCAGAAATGGGAAACTTGGCTCACTCACCCTCTCACCACCCACCCCCCCAAATCCAGAAACTAATTGCAGCATCCCTCACCAGGACCGAAGAACGAACCTCTGGATCCGCGTGGGCTGGCTGCTCATTGTTTCAATTAGCTGAGACCTCAGCGAGCAGGAGCCATGTGCTGAGATTTAACTTTCAATATAGCAGGTTCTTGAGAAATCAATTAGAACTGTTTCTTTACTAATTTTTAATCTTGTGATGGTGCAAAATCAAACCAAAATATTTCTTGCTGCAGACAAGGACGAGGCAATATTAATAACCGACTTTCAGCACATTTTGAAATATATGCTGAAAATAAACAACAAACAGCACGAATCTAATTAGTTTCACACTATTTGCTATGCTCATCAGACACAAACAAAGGTGTAATTATAGCTTTCCGCCATTTAACGCACTCAGCGCAAGTGATAAACAAGCAGCTACTGACTGCACTGAGGTGTAGTCTTGAATAATGATGAATTGTTCTTTTTTTAAAATTTGTAAACAATTTTTCATACAATGAGGATGCAAAACACTACAAATAAAGCTTTGCCAACCTCTCAAAGTTACTAAATTTGATCATGTCTAAGAGACATAAGCGGGTCTATGGCGCTGATATAAGTGACCAACGAGCTGACTGACCAACACCACCAACCCAAGTGACCAACGAGCTGACCAACATCACCCAATCCAAATGAACATGCTGACTGACCAACACCTAACCCAAGTGACCAACAAGCTGAATGACCAACACTACCCAACCCAAGTGACCAATATGCTGACTGACCAACACCCAACCCAAGTGATCAACAAGCTGACCAACACCGAACCCAAGTGACCAGCAACACCCAACCCAAGTGAACTACATGCTGACTGTCCAAAGCCACCCAACAAATCTCAACTGACATCATTACCAAGTGACTGGAGCAATCTGCCTTCTGCCATGAAAGAGCAGAGATAGAGATGCCTATCATTGGTGGTATGGAGCATCATATCCTTAAGGTAGTTAAACGGTTTTTCAGGCAAATGAAAGAATGCTTGGAACAAAGAATCCCTGGCGAGCTACTGTGTCAGTTTTATATGGGTACATGGAATCTGGCAGGTTACTCGCCTGTTTAAATTAATCCCAGTGTCCCATACTGTTGAGTGTCATTACGTAGGTCCTATGACCAATGATACCCATCTGTGTTTCTGAAAAAAACTGCCATTAAAGAACAGATTTACACACATCTAATTAATATCATTGTGGGGGAAAGAAATTGGGGAAATATTCTCTGAATAATTATAAATTGGGATGCAATGTATAAATATAGGTGCTAGGTGTAGGGAGCTTTAACTGACACTCAGAACTTGACCATTTCAGTTTAATTACCCTTCTGTATTTGTCCATTTACGTTAGTTTTTCAAAATGGAACAGCTGTATTGTGTATTTAGCTCCTATGAAACTGATTAAACACAGCCAGCTGAAGCATAATCCCACTGTACCTCCAATACAGCCTTTCTACAGAACCACAGTGTACATAGAAACATAGAAGATAGGAGCAGGAGTAGGCCATTCGGCCCCTCGAACCTGCTCCGCCATTCAATGCGATCATGCCTGATCACCAAGTTCAATACCCGGTCCCTGCTTTCTCCCCATACCCCTTGATCCCTTTAGCCTTAAGAAATATATCCAACTCCTTCTTGAATATATTTAATGAATTGGCCTCTACTGCCTTCTGCGGTAGAGAATTCCACAGGTTCACCACTCTCTGGGTGAAAAAATTCCTCCTCATTTCTGTCCTAAAAGGCCTACCCCTTATCCTTAGACTATGACCCCTGGTTCTGGATTCCCCGACCATCGGGAACATCCTCCCTGCATCTAGTCTGTCCAGTCCTGCCAGAATTTTATAAGTTTCAATGATATCCCCTCTCATTCTTCTAAACTCCAGCGAGTACAAGCCCAATCGACCCAATCTCTCCTCATAAGTCATTCCTGCCATCCCAGGTATCAGCCTGGTGAATCTTCGCTGAACTCCTTCCATGGCAAGAACATCCTTCCTCAGATAAGGCGACCAAAACTGCACACAATACTCAAGAGGTGGTCTCACCAAGGCCCTGTACAACTGCAGCAAGACATCCTTGTTCCTGTACTCAAACCCTCTCGCTATGAAGGCCAACATACCATTTGCCTTCTTAACCGCCTGCTGCACCTGCATGCTTACCTTCAGCGACTGGTGCACAAGGACACCCAGGTCTCGTTGCACTTCCCCTTCTCCCAATCTATTGCCATTCAGATAATAATCTGCCTTCCTGTTTTTGCTACCAAAGTGGATAACCTCACATTTATCCACGTTATATTGCATCTGCCATGCTTCTGCCCAATCGCCCAACCTGTTCAAATCATCCTGGAGTTTCTCGGCATCCTCCTCACAACACACACGCCCACCCAGCTTTGTGTCGTCTGCAAATTTGAAGATATTACATCTAGTTCCCTTGTCTAAATCATCTATATATATAAAGCGGCTCTTCTGTCTGTCTGTCCCGATGTCTGTCTGTCCGTTCTCTATACGTTTGAAAGTTACAGAGTGTACCGACGCGCGCGTCGCCTCAAAAGAAAGCTTGCCATTCCGGACCGGTCATAGGCGTATTTATGTTTCGGCTGGACAAAAATCCCGCCCGCGGTATCCCAAAAACGTTCAGCGTTCCGCTCATTAGCATCTCATTAGCGACCGTGTGACGTCGAGGTCGACCAATCGGACGGCGGGTTCCTTCCTACAGTTGAGTGTCGAGTGACTCGACGATTGACCAATCCTACGCTTCGGTGACCTGACCGGTCGACCAATCGGTGCGTGTGTGGGCGGGCCTTATCCTTCTGAACCGAGGTGAGTGGCCGCCATCTTGATTTTTCACGATTTTTTCCCCACACTTTCAGTGTGTTAGGGAAGTAAGGTAAATATTTGAATTATGTGTTAGGGAATTAATTAACAATTTATTTGAGTTTTATATTGTGTTTAGCAACCCCCCCCTCCTCCTCACCCTCGCGCAGGGGGGACTCGGGGCCTGAAGCTCAAAAAATTTCTCTCTCTCTCTCTCTCTTTCTTCCCTCTCGCTCTCTCCTTCTCCTCTTCCCTCTCTCTCCTTCTCCTCTTCCCTCTCTCCTCTTCCCTCTCTCTCCTTCTCCTCTTCCCTGTCTCTCTCTACTTCGCCCTCTCAGGTTTCACGGTGTCGGGGCCGTAGCGCGGGCGGGCCGCCCGAAGTTTCCCGCTCGCTAACGGCCACCAGGCCGCCTCGCGCCGCCCGCACTGACCGCGCATGCGCCGCCCGCGAGAGCCCGATCCCGGCGCCGGCCGCCGCTCAGCATTCCTCGTCTGTGCTGAGTTAGCTGTTCCCAGCTGGTGGGGGAGCAAGATCGGTGTCCTTGATGGAGACGGGGTCGTGGGGGGGCGGTGGGGGGAGACAGTGATTACACGGGGGGGGGGGGGGGGGGGGGGCGGTGAGGAGACAGTGGTTACACGGAGGGGGGGGAGGGAGACAGTGATTACACGGGGGGAGACAGTGATTTCACGGGGGGGGGGAGACAGTGATTACAGGGGGGGGGGAGACAGTGATTACACAGGGGGGAGACAGTGATTACACGGGGGGAGACAGTGATTACATGGGGGGGGAGACATTGATTACACGGGAGACAGTCATTACACAGGGGGAGACAGTGATTACATGGGGGGGAGACAGTGATTACACGGGGGGAGACAGTGATTACCCCGGGGGGGGGGGGGGGGGGGGAGACAGTGATTACACGGGGGAGACAGTGATTGCACGGGGCGAGACAGTGATTTCACGGGGGTGGGGGAGACAGTGATTACACGGGGGGAGACAGTGGTTACACGGAGGGGGGGGAGGGAGACAGTGATTACACGGGGGGAGACAGTGATTTCACGGGGGGGGGGAGACAGTGATTACAGGGGGGGGGAGACAGTGATTACACAGGGGGGAGACAGTGATTACACGGGGGGAGACAGTGATTACATGGGGGGGGAGACATTGATTACACGGGAGACAGTCATTACACAGGGGGAGACAGTGATTACATGGGGGGGAGACAGTGATTACACGGGGGGAGACAGTGATTACCCCGGGGGGGGGGGGGGGGGGGGAGACAGTGATTACACGGGGGAGACAGTGATTACACGGGGCGAGACAGTGATTTCACGGGGGTGGGGGAGACAGTGATTACACGGGGGGAGACAGTGATTACACGGGGGGAGACAGTGATTACACGGGGGGAGACAGTGATTACACGGGGGGAGACAGTGATTACACGGGGGGGAGACAGTGATTACACGGGGGGAGACAGTGATTACACGGGGGGAGACAGTGATTACACGGGGGGAGACAGTGATTACACGGGGGGAGACAGTGATTACACGGGGGGAGACAGTGATTACACGGGGGGAGACAGTGATTACACGGGGGGAGACAGTGATTACACGGGGGGAGACAGTGATTACACGGGGGGAGACAGTGATTACACGGGGGGAGACAGTGATTACACGGGGGGAGACAGTGATTACACGGGGGGAGACAGTGATTACACGGGGGGGAGACAGTGATTACACGGGGGAGACAGTGATTACACGGGGCGAGACAGTGATTTCACGGGGGGGGGAGACAGTGATTACACAGGGGAGACAGTGATTACACGGGGGGAGACAGTGATTACACGGGGGGGGAGACAGTGATTACACGGGGGGAGACAGTGATTACACGGTGGGGAGACAGTGATTACACGGGGGGGGGGGGAGACAGTGATTACACGAGTGGGGAGTGTGAGGGGAGGGAGAGGAGGGGAGGGGGGGAGGGGAGGGAGGGATAGGACAGGGAGAGGACATGACAGGGAGAGGGGGGACACACAGGGGCAGGGAGACCAAGCGCCCCAAAATTGCCCTCGCAACGCGGGGCTTCCCAGCTAGTTAATATATATATTGTGAATAGCTGGGGTCCAAGGACCGATCCCTGCGGTACCCCACTAGTCACTGCCTGCCACTCGGAAAAAGACCCGTTTATTCCAACTCTGCTTTCTATCTGCCAACCAGTTCGCTATCCAAGTCAATACCTTGCCCCCAATCCCATGTGCCTTAACTTTACACGCTAATCTCTTATGTGGGACCTTATCGAAAGCCTTCTGAAAGTCCAAATACACCACATCCACTGGTTCTCCCTTATCTATTTTGCTAGTTACATCCTCAAAAAATTCCAGTAGATTAGTCAAGCACGATTTACCTTTTGTAAATCCATGTTGACTTTGTCCGACCCTGTTACTGCTTTCCAAGTGCTCTGCTATTACTGTACATCTTTTATAATGGACTCTAGCATTTTCCCCACTACCGATGTCAGGCTTACCGGTCTGTAATTCCCCGTTTTCTCTCTACCACCTTTTTTGAATAGTGGGGTAACATTAGCTACCCTCCAATCCATGGGTACTGTTCCAGATTCCATTGAATGTTGGAAGATGATCAGCAATGCATCTACTATTTCTAGGGCCACTTCCTTAAGTACCCTAGGATGTAGATTATCAGGCCCTGGGGATTTATCGGCCTTCAATCCCATCAATTTCCCTAACACCATTTCCCTACAAATACGGATTTCTTTCAGTTCCTCCCTTTCATCAGACCCTATGTTCCCCGACATTTCTGGGAGGTTATTTATGTCCTCCTTTGTGAAGACAGAACCAAAATATGTATTTAATTGGTCTGCCATTTCTTTGTTCCCCATTATAAATTCCCGATTCTGACTGCAAGGGACCTACACTTGACTTCACCAATCTTTTCTCTTCACATATCTATAAAAGCTTTTACAGTCAGTTTTTATGTTCCCTGCAAGCTTACTCTCATATTCTATTTTCCCTTTCTTAATTAATCCCTTTGTCCTCCTTTGTTGAATCCTAAACTGCTCCCAATCCTCTGGATTACTGCTTTTTCTGGCCAATTTATATGTCATCTCCTTGGTTCTTATGCTATCCCTAATTTCCCTTGTTAGCCACGGTTGAGTCACCTTTTTTGTTTTATTTTTATGCCAAACTGGGATGAACAAATTCTGTAGTTCATCCATACGGTCTTTGAATGTTTGCCATTGTCTATCCACTGTTAACCCTTTGAGTGACATTCCCCAATCAATCCTACCCAATTCGCGCCTCCAATCCAATCCCTCCTACTACAGAACCCCAGTGTACCAATCCAATCCCTCCTACTACACAGAACCCCAGCGTACCAACTCAATCCCTCCTACAATACAGAATCCCAGTGTACTGATCCAATCTCTCCTACTCTACAGAACCCCAGTTTACCAACCCAATCCATCCAATATACAGAACCCCAGTGCACCAATCAATCCCTTCTTTTTTTACAGAACCTCAGTGTAACAACCCAACCCCTCCGACAATTCAATCCCTCCATTCAACTGCTCCCAATACACAGAATATTATACTTGATCCAACCATTAAGAGTTCTTTAATTAGTGCTTTTAAAATTCCCTTGTATTTGATCTAGAAGCAACATTACATTGGAGAAGTCTAATAACTTTGTAAAAAAACATTTTCATTTCATTTTTGTCTGAATCTCAGGTTGTTAAATAGGATATGGCACAATGGTATGCGAGTTGGCTGCTTTTAAATGTACAGTTCCAGAATTCTAGATGTGAACATACGTACTTACAACCCGCCATGACTGTTTCTTTTTTCCTCCAGAGCCAATTACTGTTGAAGCGATTCCCAGTTTACCCTGCATTAGCCTGAATTTTAGTGTTGAGAGCTCAAAACAAAAGAAAACCTTAAAACAGAATTTGCTGTTCCCTATGCCGGAAATTATGATGAACCTGTATAAAACACTGGTTCAGCCCAAGCTGGAGCACTGTGTCCAATTCTGGGCACCACACTTTAGGAAGGATGTGAAGGCTTTAGAGAAGGTGCAGAAAAGATGTACGAGAATGATTCCAGGAATGAGGGACTTGTTACACTGATAGACTGGAGAAGCTGGGGTTGTTCTCCTTGGAGCAGAGAAGATTGAGAGGAGATTTGATAGAGGTGTTCAAAATCATGAGAGAAACTGTTCCTATTGACAGAAGGGTTGAGAACCAGAGGACACAGCTTTAAGTTGACTGGCAAAAGAACCAAAGGCGACATAAGAAAAAACTTTTTTACGCAACGAGTGGTTAAGATCAGGAATGCACTGCCTGAAAGGGTGGTGGAGACAGACTCAGTCTTACCTTTCAAAAGGGAGTTGGATAAGTATCTGAAGGAAAAAAATTTGAAAGGCTACAGGGAAAGGGCAGGGGAGTGAGACTAGCTGAAAGTCGGCATGGGCTCGACGGGCTGAATGGCCTTCTTCCGTGCTGTAACCAGTCTATGATTCTATAATCCAATTATTCCTCTATCTCCCTCCATTCTCTGGTTGCAGCCTTGCCCTGGTCTCCACCCACCCACCCAAACAGACTTTTCCCCCACCATCTCCAATATTTTGAAACTGTGGCGGAGCCACTAAGGGACTCCAATCAATTGTATATAATTCCCTTTAATAATATGTTGGCTGCAGCCTGAGTCTGTATCTTTGTTTTCACTGTTTACATGTACAGAGCGCGATCACTTTAATAGCGCGGGCAAACGCGATGACGTCACGCCGTTCATCACGTGATCCCCCACCGGCGGGAAAAACGTGATGACGTCATGACGCCAGCCACGGGACCGCCCTAGTAGTCCTCGTGGAGCCTCCGAACTGACTAGACCTATATTCGATGTTCGCCTGTAGTTATCTGTTAAACTCTGTTACTTATCATTAAACCTTGTTGATTTGATCGCCTGAGTGAACCTCAGTCTTTTGGATAGAAACTAGACATTCCTACATTGGTGACCCCGACTTTTGTGAACGGTTTTCGCAGAAGTTACCGAACATGGAATCGAACGCCGTTGCTTTAAAGCTACCACAGTTCTGGGAGCAACAGCCAGCCGCGTGGCTCATCCAGGCTGAAGCCCAGTTCGCCATCAGGAACATCGTTGCGGATTAGACCCATTACTATCACGTGGTCTCCGCCCTCGACAGCGCCACAGCCTCGCGGATCGTCAGCCTGCTTGGTAATCCACCAGAAGACCGCAAGTATGATACGATAAATGCGTGGTTGTTACAGGTCTTCGGGCTCACGAAGTCGGAGCACGCCCGCTGGCTGCTCAATCTGCCCGGCCTTGGGGACTCCAAGCCGTCCGAGCTTATGAGCCAAATGCTCACGCTCTTGGGCTCCGAACTGGAATGCTTCTTCTTCAGGGAGCTAATCCTCAGCCAGCTACCGGAGCAAGTTCAAGCTGCCCTAGCCAGGTCGGAAGTCACCGACTGCGCAGAGCTGGCTGCCGATGCAGACAAGATCTTCGCAGTGACACGGCAGTGCTGCGCTGCCACGAGGCACCCATCCCCCACGGACGCGCTCCAGCCCCTCAACCTGCGGGGTTGTGCTTCTACCACGCCCGTTTTGGCGCGAAAGCAATATCCTGCCGCCCTCCCTGCAGCTTTTCGCTTATAAAAAAAAAAACAGCAGCCACCCTGTCGAAGGAGGACCGGTTATAACGAGCGCCCCGCGACTGCGATGGCAATCGGTAATTCGGGAAAACTCCTCTTCGTCAACGATTCCCTATCTGGTCGACATTTCCTTTGCGACACCGTGGCGCAGTGTAGCATCCTACCCGTGTCCAATCTTGATCTAAAAGTTGGGGGGCACGGGCCCCCCCCCCCTCCAGGCGGCTAATGGCGGGCCATTCGGACCTTCGGAAGCCGGCGGGTCCAGGTGTGCTTCAGCGGCCAGCAGTTTTACTGGGATTTCATCACGGCCAAAGTCTCTCAAGCCATCCTCGGGGCGGATTTTTTCTGCGCCAACGGCCTCCTGGTGGACGTACGGCACCGCCGGTTGATCAATGTGACCACTTTTCACTCCATCCCGTGCTACCGCGGTAACACCGTGGCGCGCACAGTCTCCTGCGCGTCCCCACCTCCGGATGACTTCACTCGTCTCCTCGGAGATTTCCCAGACCTGACCAGACCCACTTTCTCTTCCACGGCCACGAAACATGGTGTCGAACATCACATCACCACTACTGGCTCCCCGGTCTATGCACGGGCCCGGCGCCTCGAACCTGGCAAGCTCGCGGCTGCGAAAGCAGAGTTCGACACGATGGAGCGGCTAGGGATTATTCGCCGGTCGAATAGTCCCTGGTCTTCGCCTCTCTACATTGTTCCGAAACCCGGCGGCGGATGGCGGCCTTGCAGCGACTACCGACGCCACTACTCCTGATCGGTACCTGATCCCTCATATTCAGGATTTCTCTGCACATTTGGCGGGAAATACCATTTTTTCAAAAGTCGACCTTGTCCGTGGCTACCACCAGGTCCCCGTACACCCGCAAGACGTCCCGAAAACTGCAGTCATCACCCCATTCGGCCTGTTTGAATTTCTGCGGATGCCGTTTGGATTGAAGAACGCTGCACAGGCTTTCCAGCGCTTGATGGGCTCCGTGCTTCGGGACCTCAAGTTTCTCTTCGTCTACCTCGACGACATCCTCATCGCCAGCCCTACTAAAGAGGAGCACATCAGCCATTTGCGCACCCTCTTTAGACGCCTCAGTCAACATGGCTTGATCATCAACCCAGCCAAGTGCCAGTTCGGCCTGCAGCAGATTGATTTTTTAGGCCATCGCATCACAACAGACAACGCAATTCCCCTGCAAACGAAGGTGGAGGCAGTTACTTCGTTCCCGCGCCCACAGTCCGTCAAGGCCCTGCAGGAGTTCCTCGGGATGGTAAATTTTTATCACTGGTTCGTCCCTAATGCAGCTCTGCTTATGCAGCCCCTGTACGAGGCCCTCAAGGGCAAGTCCGGCAAGGATCCGATCAGCTGGATGGTCGAAATGGACCGGGCGTTCGTCGACACAAAAGGCGCTTTAGCCAACGCAACCATGCTGGCACACCCGCTGCCAGGTGCCACCATCGCCCTTACCACCGACGCGTCAGACTATGCCATCGGCGCAGTGCAGGAACAGTGGGTGCATGGGACGTGGCAACCGCTGGCGTTTTCCAGCCGTCAACTGCGGCGAAACGAACGAAAGTACAGCACGTTTGACCGGGAGTTGCTGGCCCTTTTTCTGGCCATCCACCATTTCCGGTTCTTGCTAGAAGGACGTCCGTTCACGGCTTTTGTGGACCCTAAGCCACTAACGTTCGTTATGGCCAAGACCGCCGAACCGTGGTCAGCTCGGCAACAACATCAGCTGACGTTTATCTCAGAATTCACCACTGACATTCAGCATGTGTCCGGTAAGGACAACCTGATGGCGGATTGCCTCTCCCGTGCGACCGTTCATGCAGTCCAGCTCGGCACCGACTATGCCCTCATGGCTGCGGACCAAGCCTCGGATCCGGAGGTCCAATCTTACAGAACCAACCCCTCTAGCCTCCAAGCGGCTGACGTCAAATTCCATGCCGCGGGCACTACGCTACTCTGCGACGTCGCCGTAGGAGATCCTCGCCCTATCGTCCTGGTCGCCTGGCGCCGAAAAGTTTTTGACGCCATACATGGGTTGTCGCACCCTGGCATGAAGGCCTCGCAACGGTTGACGTCGTCCAAATTCGTGTGGCGGGGCATGCACATGGATGTTCGCGACTGGGCCAACACCTGCGTGGTCTGCCAAAAGGCCAAGGTGTAGCGTCATGTTAAGGCTCCATTGGCCACTTTCACTGTCCCGGAACGTCGGTTTGATCATGTGCATGTGGACCTGATGGGGCCTGTTCTGCCTTCGCACGGGTTTACTCATCTTCTTGCAATGGTGGACCGTACCACTCGATGGCCGGAGGCGGTTCCTCTGTCTTCCACCACTTCCGCAGACGTCGCCAGGGCATTCATCTCCTCTTGGGTCGCCCGCTTTGGGGTACCGGCAGTCATCTCGTCCGATCGTGGGCCGCAGTTCTCTTCGGAGCTCTGGAACGCTGTGGCTCAGGGGCTCGGCATCAAGCTACATCGCACCACTGCCTACCATCCACAGGCGAACGGCCTGTGTGAACGATTCCACAGGTCGCTCAAAGCCGCACTGCGAGCCAGCCTTCAAGGCGCGGGCTGGGTGGACAGGCTTCCATGGGTCCTTTTGGGTCTTCGTACGGCATCTAAGGAAGATCTTCAATCGTCCTCGGCGGAGCTCGTGTGTGGCCAGCCGCTACGCGTACCAGGGGATTTCCTTCCGTCTCCAACAGAGCCATGGTCCGTGCCCCAGCAGCTCATCAGCCACCAGGAGGCAGCCAAAAGTTTCGCTCCAGTGCCTACGTCGCATCACGGCTTGCAGAGTTCCCACATCCCAGCTGAGCTGAAGAACGCCGACTATGTGTTTATCCGCCACGACGCGCATCGGGACCCACTCAAACCCCCTTTCACTGGTCCTTTCCGTGTGATAGAGCTGGGAGACAAATCTTTTTCGGTCGATGCTGGAGGTAAACCGGACCACATTTTGGTTGACCGATTGAAGCCTGCTCACTTGGACCTTGACCGCCCAGTCGAGATCGCACAACCGCCGAAACGTGGCCGACCGCCCACAGTCGCCGTGCCAGATCAAAAACAACCGCCCGCCAGCTCGCCCGCCGTCCATAAGCTTCCACTTCCAGGCTACAGAAGTCGATCTGACAACCTTGTCAGGCCTCCTCGCCAGGCCTCCTCGCCGTTTTACTTTTGCTATTAAAGACAATTCTGGGGGGGCGCATGTGGCGGAGCCACTAAGGGACTCCAATCAATTGTATATAATTCCCTTTAATAATATGTTGCCTGCAGCCTGAGTCTGTATCTTTGTTTTCACTGTTTACATGTACAGAGCGCGATCACTTTAATAGCGCGGGCAAATGCGATGACGTCACGCCGTTCATCACGTGATCCCCCACCGGCGGGAAAAACGTGATGACGTCAGCCACGGGACCGCCCTAGCAGTCCTCATGGAGCCTCCAAACTGACTAGACCTATATTCGATGTTCTCCTGTAGTTATCTGTTAAACTCTGTTACTTATCATTAAACCTCGTTGATTTGATCACCTGAGTGGACTTCAGTCTTTTGGATAGGAACTAGACATTCCTACAAAACCCTATTTGAAGAAAAAAAACTTATTTTTATTGCCCCAGTGATTTTTCTCCTGGGTTGCTCGCAGCCGTGTCCAGAAAATTAATATTTAATTCCTGGCGACTCCAGGACAATCCTGGAGGGTTGGCAACCCTACCATTCACCTATACCTGTCTAAAGGTATAGGATCAGCAAGTGCTGGGAAGTAGGAAGTACAACGTATCTTGGCCAACACATTATGCGTTTACGAAGACTTCAATGTATTAGTGCATTGTAAGTATTTGCAGCATCAACATTTCATGGAGATTTAGCGCCTACTAGCAATTCACAGATTGCTTCATGTAATCACCGACGTAATCATTCAATCTTTCAAACCCCAGCCATGAGGCACCAGATCTATACTCTGCAGCCGGTGGCAGCTGATGACTTTAACCCTGTCTGCTTAACAACCAAGAGTTCAAAGGTTCAGGAGGTAGCTGACCTGTTTGGGGGGGGGGGGGGGGTGTGGGGGAAAGAGGGGATGGGGGCTTGATGTTGAACCTGGGACACGTGTACAGATTGTTTCCTGGGCTTTGGCTGGTGAATATTTGAATGACAAGACACAACAGCTCAGGGTTCTCTGCGATGCCTGCAAAATAAAACAGTTTTTCACCCTATTTCGCTCTTTGTTCAAACATCACAGAGTCATGAATTCTCAGAGGTGAGAAAGCGATTCCAATCGCTCAAAATTCATCTATGTTTGGAAGAAGGTTCTGTACACTCCATCACATTTCTAACCCGTCTCTTCATTTCATTAGTGTGATGTTTTCTTTTCTCAGTCATACCCCATTTTTTATTCTGTTTGGTTTCAGTTTATTTATCCTCTCTTTCCCCCCCTGCCCGCCCTCAACTCTTTTCAACATTGTTACAGTTCTGCATGAATGGCCTTTGCCCTTACCTGAGTCTATTACAAAAACTAGCTTAGGCCACCAAGGAAGCCACAACATTTTGATGTTGAGAAGTATTTAATCTCGGAGGATGTGGTTCCTGTGCATAGCACATCCTGTCTCTCGAATTCATTACTTAGAAGAGAAGGATGTTTTGGGGCTGGTTTCTATACAAGTCTGCTGAACATTTATTGACAATCCCTAGCAGCAGAAAGGGAACACTGGAACTGTAGATGGTCTAAATAAGAGAACAAAGAAATCAGGCCCGAGGAATATAAAACTCAAATATTAACTAAGTAGAGCGAATAACATGGTGAAAGGGATAGTATTCCCTTGTGAAGTTTCTCTTTCAATAAAAAATAACAGGTTGTCATGTGCAATTCTACTTGTATTTGAGACAATTATTTGAACACCAAATGCCTTGAAGCACAGAAATTCTGATACAGAACTAAATATGTGCCACAGGGAATCACTTTCAAAGTCCCGAGCAAGTTGTGTAGACAAGAATCTGGGAAAATAAAACAAAATAACCTAGATAACTGAGCAATGTTCACAAAAATCCATTACCTTTCGCTAACAAAAATCTATGCATGTTTTGAAATTTTCAATTGACCGAACCTCAACACCTTTTTGTGGGCGAGAAGACCTTTCCTATGAAATACAATTGTGCAACAACACAACGATTAAATTTGTCGACAAGCAGGGGAAAAGAAAAGAAACCCACAATCTGATGACAGCTAAATACTTAGCCAATATTTGTGAGCACACACGCTTAAAACACACACCGGCATCAATGTTCCCTCTAAGCTGCGTACGTGCGTGGCCGTGCAGCAATCAGGAAGGGACTGCGCAGGCTGTTCACAAGCTGATCCCTCCAATAGACAGCGCGTGTGGCCGTGCAGCAATCAGGAAGGGACTGCGCAGGCTGCTCACAAGCTGATCCCTCCAATAGACAGCGCGTGTAGCCGTGCAGCAATCAGGAAGGGACTGCGCAGGCTGCTCACAAGCTGATCCATCCAATAGACAGCGCGTGTGGCTGTGCAGCAATCAGGAAGGGACTGCGCAGGCTGCTCACAAGCTGATCCCTCCAATAGACAGCGCGTGTGGACGCGCAGCAAATTTAAAAGGTACTGCGCGTAACATTTTTTTTTTTAAAGAGGGAACATTGATCTACATGCGTGCAAATAAGGCAAGTACAGGTTACAACTCATGGAGGGTGAAAGGTACCATGGTCTGATGAGGAATAATTCCTCACCATGTTAATCAGTGGTCCAGCTAGTGTTTATAGACACAGGGGCAATTTGCAAACACAAGTCATTCTGCTTCCAGTGGAACTGATGAACTATGAACCTTCCATAGTTCCCGTGCACTGTAGCTGGCCAATATTAGATATGAAATCTGATCCAACTACAATAGCTCCAGAAATCTGAGCACAAAATCTAAGCCAACACTCCAATGCAGTATTGAGGGAGTGCTGCAATGTAGGAGCTGCCGTCTTTCGGATGAGACGTTAAATCGAGACCCTGTCTGCCCCCTCAGGGGTAAGTACAAGGTCCCACAGCATTATCCGAAGAAGAGCAGGGGAGTTCTCCTCAGTCCTGGCCAATAGTTATCCCTCAACCAACATCACTAAAACAGATTACATGGTCATTATCTCATTGTTTGTGAAAGCTTGCTGTGTGCAGATTGGCTGCTGCGTTTCCTTCAATAATACAATGATGGCACTGCAAAAGTACTTCATTAGCTGTGAAGCGCTTTGGAACATCCTGCGGTCATGAAAGGCGCTACATAAATGCAAGTTCTTTCTTTCTTTATATACCCAGATAAAGTTTGTATTAACTGATAATGCAATCATTTTGAATGTTATTTATATATGAACAAGATTTTCCCCCCTCTATTTGGTGAATTCTGTGCTCAAGAATGTTAATGTAGTATTTGACAAATGGCATATTATTGATTGTTTGAAGCCAATATCAGCACCAAGCACTCCCAAATCAGATTCAGCACAGGTGCACAGGGAATCAAGTGTTCCTTGACCCAATCTCAGAAAAGCATTCTTTACTGTACCTATGTGATTTGGTTTGTCTAAACCAGCCATTCGCATATGATCTCTCTTTGGTGTTAAGTTGTGCCCAATAATGAGCAGTTGTCCACTAGAAATTAGGTTGAGGCTGCCCATATCCGGGTGATTTTCATCGTGAAGTGTGCATACTTTCGGGCCATTAGTACAGGCTTGGTACAAACACAGGTCCCAGAGGTGAAAGAATGATGTGTTGGATCACTCTCCAACATTTGAGTGTCTCCATAAATGACCACCTCTCCTAATCAATTTGCAGTCACTAGCAGTAGAGTCATGTTATGTTCCTGATCATTGAAAGCACTCAAAATCAGCAGTGCATAGTCTTTTGCTAAACAGACACCATATGTTCAGTTAGTGATTACCAGAGAGTTTGTTTCAAGTAACAGAAAACAGTAATATGTCAAAAGCATCATAGATTCATAGAAGATAGGAGCAGGAGTAGGCCATTCGGCCCTTCGAGCCTGCTCCACCATTCAATGAGATCATGGCTGATCATCCAAATTCAGTACCCTGTTCCTGCCTTCTCCCCATATTCCTTGGTCCCTTTAGCATCAAGAAATATATCCAACTCTTTCTTGAATATATTTAATGAACTGGCCTCCACTGCCCTCTGTGGCAGAGAATTCCACAGGTTCACCACTCTCTGGGTGAAGAAATTCCTCCTCATTTCAGTCCTAAATGGCTTACCCCTTATCCTTAGACTATGACCCCTGGTTCTGGACTCCCCCGCCATCGGGAACATCCTTCCTGCATCTAGTCTGTCCAGACCTGACAGAATTTTATAGGTTTCGATGAGATCCCCTCTCAATCTTCTAAACGCCAGTGAGTATAAGCCCAATCGACACAATCTCTCCTCGTACGTCATTCTTGCCATCCCAGGTATCAGCCTGGTGAATCTTCGCTGCACTCCCTCCATGGCAAGAACATCCTTCCTCAGGTAAGGTGACCAAAACTGCACACAGTATTCAAGGTGCAGTCTCACCAAGGCCCTGTACAACTGCAGCAAGACATCCTTCGTATAGGGAGCACATTATAGGGATAGAATACAAATGTGAAGAAGAGGACAAAAAGAGTTCATTACACAACAACTGCTTGCATTTATATAGCGCCTTTAGCGTAGTAAAACATCCCAAGGCACTTCACAGGAGCATAATCAGATAAAAATTGACAGAGCCAAAGGAGGAGATATTAGGACAGGTGACTAAAAACTTAGTCAGAGGAAAAGAAAAAATATTTTTAAAAAAACTTTTATTTATTTGGCACCTTTCACGGCTTCAGGATGTCCCAAAAAGTGTTTTACAGCCAATGAAGTACTTTTGAGTTGTAGTCACTGTTGTAATGTAGGAAACCCAGCAGCCAATTTGCACACAGCAAGGTCCCACAAACAACAATGAGTTAAATGACCAGATAATCTGTCTTAGGCATTGAATGAGGGATAAATGATAGCCAAGACACCAGGAAGAACTCCCTAGCTCTTCTTCGAATAGTGCCATAGGATCTTTTACATCCACCCGAGAGGGCAGATGGAGCCTCGCTTTATTGTCTCATCCGTAAGGTAGGTTTTAAGGAGTGTCTTAAAGGAGTAGAGAGAGGCAGAGGTGTTCAAGGAAGGAATTCCAGAGCTTACATTATAGTGATCTTGCTGTTGGGGTTGTCCATGAGGGTCCTGACGTTCCAGGTCCCAAACTTCATTTTAAAAGGGTGGAAGATGCCTGTGCGTGAATTCTTTTAACGTGGGGTGGCCGTTGCACACCAGCTACCACACGGGCTTGACAGAGCAAGGTCTTGGTCCAATGGCAAGGGGATCCAAGATGATTGGAGACCAGGCTCTGCTACATTGGCCTAGCACACACACACAAACATACTCCTACTGTCGTCCTCCTTCCTTCCTTCCCGGGAGCTCAGACGTTTTGACATAGACATTACCGCCCTAAGCGAGACTCGGCGGGCAGGGGAAGGCCAGCTCAAGGAGCAAGGCGGTGGTTACACATTCTTCTGGAAAGGCAAACTTGAAGTAGAACGCCGCCTCCATGGGGTAGGCTTCGACATAAAAAATGAGCTAGTTGAACGGCTCAGAGACTCCCCTTGTGGAATAAATGAATGCCTCATGACTCTACGACTCACCCTAGCCCGGAACCAGTGCGTACGCCCCAACACTGGAAGCCACAGACGAGACCAAAGAGGAATTCTACTCCAGCCTCGAACAATCCCTGTCCCGAGTCCCAACGGGCGACAAGCTGATCCTCCTTGTCGACTTCAACGCCAGAGTTGGAAAGGACACAGATCTCTGGGGAGGTGTGATTGGCAGAGAGGAGGTAGGGAAAGCCAATTCCAATGGTACCCTCCTCCTGACGATATGCTTAGATCATGGCCTTGTCATAACCAACACCTTGTTCTGTCAGAGAAACAAGTACAAGGCTTCATGGCAACACCCCCGCTCCAAGCACCGGCATCTGCTGGACTACGTCATCGTCCAAGCGAGGGACCGCATGGATGTCCGCATCACCCACGCCATGACAGGAGCCGACGACTGCTGGACAGGCCACTGCCTAATCCGCTCTGTCATCGTCATCAACGTAGCCCCAAAACAGCGGCGGCAACAGAAGCAATGCCGCAGGAAAATCAACGCTGGAGCACTCAAAGACCCTGCAAAGAAAGCCCTATTCAAGCGCCTCACAACCAACCTGACAACTCCCAGTGATTCAGAGACACAGCGTCCATAGCGCCTGGTCTGCACCCAAGGCCTCCATAATCAGCACCTGTGAAGAGACGCTCGGTCACTCGACCAGGAAACATCAAGACTGGTTCGACGAGAACGACCAGGAGATCCAGGAGCTAATAAACCGCAAGCGCAAGGCATTCCTGATCTGGAAACAGTAACAGAACTCGAGAGCAGGAAAGTAGCTCTACAAATGCCTGAAGGCCGAGGGCCAACAAAAAACTTGTGACCTAAAGAACAGATGGTGGGTGGAGAAAGCACAGGAGATCCAGCAGCTAGCCGACAACCACGATGTGCGTGGATTCTTTAGCGCAGTCAAGACCATCTACAGCCCAAGCACCCAAGGTCCTACCCCACTGTGGGCCAAGAACGGAGAGGTGCTCATCAAGGACAGAGAGGCAGTCAGTGCCCGCTGGAAGGAGCACTTCGAAGATCTCCTTAACCGAGACTCTGTCTTCAACGCGAGTGTCCTCCACTCCATCCCGCAGCATGCTACCCTCCACCACCTCAGCACAACCCCAGCCCGGCATGAGGTTGAAAAAGCCATCCAACAACTGAAGAATAAGAAGGCCTCAGGAGCAGATGGAAATCGCTGCCGAGGCGCTAAAACATGGCGGAGAAGCACTTTTGGCGCGAATACATGAACTCATTTCTCTTATTCGGAAGGAGGAGAGCATGCCAGGGGATCTCAGAGACGCCATAATTGTGATCATCTTCAAGAAAGGTGACAAGTCTGATTGCGGTAACTACAGAGGAGTCTCCCTGCTGTCTGCCACAGGGAAAGTCATCGCAAGAATCCTCCTCAATCGCCTTCTCCCAGTGGCTGAAGAGCTCCTCCCAGAGTTGCAATGCAGATTCCGCCCATTAAGGAGCACAATGGACATGATCTTCACCGCACGTCAACTACAAGAGAAATGCAGGGAACAGCACCAACCGCTGTACATGGCCTTCTTTGACCTCACAAAGGCCTTCGATGACATCAACCGTGAGGGATTATGGAGTGTCCTCCTCAAATTCGTCTGCCCTCAAAAGTTTGTCACCATCCTCCGCCTGCTTCACGATGACATGCAAGCCGTGATCCTGATCAACGGATCCACCACAGACCCAATTCACGTACGGACTGGGGTCAAGCAAGGCTGTGTCATCGCACCAACTCTCTTCTCGATCTTCCTGGCTGCAATGCTCCTCTCACCCTCAGTAAGCTCCCCGCTGGAGTGGAGCTAATCTACAGAACAAACAGGAAATTGTTCAACCTCCGTCGCCTCCAGTCCAGATCCAAGGTCGTCCCATCGTCTGTCATCGAATTACAGTATGCAGATGATGCTTGCGTCTGCGCACACTTGGGAGATCGAACTCCAAACCATCGTCAACACCTACACCGAAGCGTATGAGAGCATGGGCCTTACACTAAAGATCCGTAAGACAAAGGTCCTCTACCAACTTGCCCCCGCCACACAGTACTGCTCCCCGATTATCAAAATCCATGACGAGGCCATGGACAACGTGGACCACTTTCCATGCCTCAACAATGTGGTGAAGATCATGTACAATGTCAACAAGGGCAGATGTCGATGATGAAATCCAACACCACCTTCAGTGTGCCAGTGCAGCCTTTGGTCGCCTGAGGAAGAGTGTGTTTGAAGACCAGGACCTCAAACCCAGCACCAAGCTCATGGTCTACAGAGCAGTAGTGATACCCGCCCTCCTGTATGCTTCAGAGACATGGACCATGTACAGCAGGCACCTCAAAGCAATGGAGAGGTACCACCAATGCTGCCTCCGTAAGATCCTGCAAATCCATTGGCAGGATAGGCGCACCAACATCAGTGTTCTCGCTCAGGCCAACATTCCCAGCATCAAAGCTTTGACCACGCTCGATCAGCTCCGATGGACGGGCCACATCGTCCGCATGCCCGATACGAGACTCCCAAAACAAGCGCTCTACTCAGAGCTCCGACATGACAAGAGAGCCCCAGGGTGGCAGAGGAAACGCTTCAAGGACACTCTCAAAGCCTCCTTGAAAAAGTGCAACGTCCCCACCGACACCTGGGAATCCCTGGCCCAAGACTGCACAAAGTGGAGGAGAAGCATCCGGGAAGGCGCCGAACACCTCGAGTCTCTTCGCCAGGAGCAAGTGGAAGCCAAACGCAAACAGTGGAAGGAGCGCACGCCAACTCAAGCACCCCACCCACCCGCCCCTTCAACCACCGTCTGTCCCACCTGTGACAGAGGCTGTAGGTCCCTCATTGGACTCATCGGTCACCTGAGAACTCATTTTAGTGTGGAAGCAAATCATCCTTGGTTCCGAGGGACTGCCTAAGAAGAAGAATTATAGTGATCTCCAATGGCTTAGAGGGTAGAGGGTAAAGTTTGTCCAATATAGCACCAAACTACACCAACCATAACTCAAACTGCCCCAAACTCATGCTGGTTGAATAACCTTACACGCAGCAGAGGGAGGCGACTTTCACACCCATCAGTTCAGGCTGGATTCAAACACGGGTCCAAAAAGGCCATTTGCCAGCCCATTCAACAATGCTGGAGCAACCGCATGAATGATCACCACCACTGATCAGAGGTGAGAGCAGCAAGCTGCTTTGATTCCCAGTTTGTCCCGAGCTCGCTGATCTCTGCCGGGCTGTCAACTAAAGCAGTACAATTGGCCTCAGCAGCCCTGGTCTGGGGCAATAAAATAGGCCCGTGTTTCCGTTCCTGATCGGTGTCGAGTGATTCCTGCTAGAATGTGCACGCGTGTAGAGGTTGGGTAAGGACAGGATTGGCTGTGATGCTGCCCATAGTTGAACATGGCATGTTAATGCTCGCCATCTATACCCACACAGGAATCATGGCTATTTGAGTGAGGCGCTCCATACCCGAAAACTTTTCTGAGATGCATAAAGTTCAGACAGGCATAGCAAAGGGGTAAAACCTGACAGCCACAGCCCCCCAAATTAATGGTTGAGCACATAGTATTCAAAATCATGAAGCATGTTAGACCCCAAAATTATCCAAACATAAGGGTAGAATACCATGTAATCTGTGCATTTTTTTCCATTAGAAAATAAGTCATACAACATTTTCATATCACTACATCCTCCATTAAAACAGTTAATAAAAATGAATGGTCAAAATACTTTCACACTTGGTGGACCACTCACAAAGACTGCATTTAGGTTACTATCCACAAACACACAGCCATTAACTTTATTAAGCAACTGGGAAGAGTTCAGCACTTCCTACATTTGTATAGCTTACCTTTAACCAGCAACTGCAGAGTTTTCATTACTGAAACACTTGCGTTATTTTTGATTGATTCCTGGTTTTAAGCTGAAAGGTGCGAGTTACAGGTTAGATAAAAGATTTAGAAGAAACAGCAAGTCGGCGAGCTTTGTAAAATTAGGTAGCCTTACGCTTTAGGTAATGAATACAAGACCTAGATCCTTAATTATCAGCAAATAGGCCCTTACCAGACCCTATTTTTTATTTTTAAGCAAGTAGCCCCACTAACATAGAATCATAAGGGTCATTTTGGATCAATTGTTAGCACTCCCACCTCTCGAGTCAGAAGGTAGTGGATTCAAGTCCCACTCCAGGTTTTGAGCACATAATTTAGACCGACACTTCAGTGGAGTACTGAGGGAATGGCGCATTGTCAGAGGTGCCATCTTTCAGATGAGATGAAAAAGATCCCATGACACTGTTCAAGGAGCAGGGCGCGATTATCGGACCTTTTACTACTGGGGGTAACTTTGCTGTTTATAGGACCTTGCTATGCACAAATTGGGAACAGTGTTAACAACTTCATTGGGTGTAAAGTGCTTTAGGATATCCTGAAGTTGTGAAAGGAGGTATATAAGAAAGAAAAACTTGCATTCATATAGCATATTTTACAACCTCAGGACATCCCAAAGCTTTTTACAGCCATTGTAGTATTTTTGAAGTGTATGTAGAAAAGTGCAAGTTTGTTCTTTCTTTACTGAAATAACTGATGCCAACGAACCAGAGAAGGCATCAACAGCAGACGCAAATTTGTAACAAGCTTCATTTACGCGTAAGCTCAGGAAAACCTTCTTGTCTCCTCCTGGCATTCTGCAGACCTGTAACATAATTCGCTGCTGCACCACTGTTCAGAGTCTCAAGCCCATCTGCACATAGGGAAGGAGGGAAAAGAACTGGAAGAATAGTCTCTCCGAACCATTCCTGCACTTTTCCTAGCAGCTAGCTTTAGAGTAGCTCCAAAGAATCTCAATCTCAAAAACACTTTCTTTTGCCGTGCAACTTAATTAACCCCATATATCGCTGTGTGAGAGAATACCCCAGCAGGTGGACTATCAGCTCATGCAAACCACTCCAGCCTAACCCACGGGACCCAGCATTTTGTTCCTGTGCTTCCACGGCAACTGCCTTCCAAATTAAATAACAGGCAACAACACACATGGCAGAGGGTCCTTCTTCCCTCTCCTCAGCACAAACATAATAACCACCTAGAAATGAGACACTTACCCTAAAATAAAAGGAAAGCACATCAGGCTCCCGCTAAATGTAATACTTACGTGACGAGTGAACCTATTCCAAGACTTCACTTGTGCAGCATTTAGCCAGGTCTGCTCACTGGAAATCCAACAAAACCTAGAGGAGCTCCTCCTGTACTGCACTGGAATAGGGACTAATCAGTATTTACACAGCTCAGCTCACTGTGTTTATATTAACAGCAGGACTGCATTTCAGGGCTAAAACTTTGTTAAGAGGCTATTGAAAAATTGGAACACAACTTTTGTACAAATGACTCTACGGCTTTACAACTGAAAGTATTACAGAACAAGGTTTTAATGCAAACTCCAGTTTGTTTCATAATATGTGCCATGAATTCCACATGTGGTGTGAATTTACAATACAATGTGCTTCAATTCAAAAGTGTCTCTTCTCATCTCCTGGGTGTTTCTCCATCAAGGTCGCAGTTATAAAATGCATTTTCCTGTCTTTGCAAATATTGCAATGTTATTTTTTTTGTTCCCTCAGGTTTCTCCCCTCCTCCTCAGCTGACTCTTCCACAGGAACCAGCAGCCCTCCAGTGGCCATACAATTATGTGGGCCTAAGACAAGGAGCTTCAGCACACTGGTCAACCATGGGAAGGGGCAGGGAGGGAATCAATGCCCACCAGATCCTGTCCTCCACTGACCTTCACACATGAACAGCTTCTAGCGGGGGGGGGGGGGGGCACGGTCGGATAATAAGCAGCAGCAACCCCAGTGGTGCTGAGGCCAACAGTAGTCCCTCCGTTGCCTTCCCAGTTGGGATCAGTTAACTTGGCAGAAACTGTGGATCGAACCTAGAGCTTTCCTGAGCTACAGGGCTCAGTTCTACCATTAGACAATGAATTTACCAAGTGATCCATCAGGGCGAGTTCTCATTTCCTTCACTTCAGGAACTTTGTCCCAAGGATCTCATTGCTGTTTATGGGAGCTTGCTGTGTGCAAATTGGATGCCACGTTTCCTACATTACAACAGCAAAAAATGTACTTCATTGGCTGTAAAGCGCTTTCGGACATCCTGAGGTCGTGAAAGGAGCTATATAAATGCAAGATCTTTCTTTCTTTGAGGGTAATATATCTCAAGAAGAATGTATTATTTTGATGAAATAAGGGAATAAGTGCACACGGTTATTACTCCTCCTTTCAGTTCCTTTTTTTCCTCTTTCAGTTTCTTTGTGCCATACAGCATTTCCCGACAGGTCAAAGATCAGCAATTAGCCTGCACTTGATCGTTATCCGTGACCCCTGCAGGAGACATGCTCGCATGGAGGATGGTCCATTGATGACTGGTTCAGACTTGCCTGTGATGCCCTCCTGTGGTCGAACACCTAGTCGACACTCACCGTCAAAGCTAACACATGAAGAACGGCCACTTCATGGAGATTGGAGGGCGCCCTGCTCCCTTGAACTGTGGTCCATCATGAACCAGTGCTTTCAGGAGAGGCGGAGGGGAGGGACAGAATAAAGAAGGAGATGTACTAATGAAATTGCTTTTGTCCGACTGGCTCAAATTTTCCTGCCTTGATGACATAGACTTTTCTAATTTTAGAACAGACTCAGATAAAGATATGTGTTCATCTGTAACATCAAGACACCGAGTTAAAAGGATCAAAATTCAGATCTTCGAACAGTCCAAAGCTAATGCCTGGCATTGAATGGGCACGACAGGCTTACCGAGCCACACGCAGGAGTTGCGTGTATGAGCCTCCGATCTCCTGCCTGCCCACTGTTCATTGTACTTAAGTGGTATATAGCAATTGAGTGTTAATTGTATGCAGGTGGTGGGAATTATTTGGGGACTCTCTTGCTCTCATATATATGGGAGTAGGCTGGGGAAGGATTGCAAGCTTATCTTGGGGGTGCACAATATGTAATGTGTGTCTCTGCGAATAGAGGCTTGTAAGCAAGCCTTTATTCACAGACCAGGCTCGTCTTTTATCCTTCACCAACTGGCTACCCGATTTTTACACCCTCCTCAGGATCTGAATCTCATGCTTGTGTGTGGTGCCCACCTCAGTATTTCTCGTGCTGTTTTGCTGGGATAGACTCATCTTCGGAGTGAGGGAAAGCGAAAGCAAACACTCGCAAATCATAGGCAGATTGTGAAGAGAGAGAAATAGTGAGAAAGGTAAGCAGAGGAAGAATTAAAAAATTGAGAAAGGAGAGAAAGAGACCAAGGAAGAGAAGAAGGAGACCATATTCGAGTCACTTTGCTGTTCCAAGGCCCACAGTATTGCGTTTGTCCAGTGTTGACATCACTGACATACTGTGTATCGCCATTAGATTTCCCAGACTGGGACACACATAGCCCTAGACTGCCATGGAATTTCAACAGGTTAGAACCTCTCACATACGACCACTAACTGTGAAACTTAAAAAAGCCATTTTTGTTTTCCAAAAATTTTGGGGACACAAACACAGGCATAGCAACTCCAGCCATTGACCAGCATGATAGCAGCTCAATGAAAATGGTGACAAATATGGTATGAAAGGAATCATCTGCCCTCCTGTGACAGATGGGCCAGCTTATAAACAGTTCAATTAAAGGCTGCCCAATGCTAGAGTATAGCCTAAAATATGTTACTTGAGATTTTCAAACCTCATCCATAATCAGTGTCTCAAATGTTCTGACTAGTATGCATGTATATAAATGGGCAATGCTTCAAAAATACTACGTTTAGTCTCCACACTGCTTGATTTGGTCTCATTTAAAAGCCACTTTCACCTCACGACCTCCCTTGATACAAGGTTCGCAGTTTGATTACACTGTCAGGGACTGACTACAATGAAAGATTCACTGTACTCCTACTGAGAAACAGCATCTGGAATGTCGCTGTGAAATTCCACCTTAGTTTATGACTAGATAAGCACTGTGCTTAATATCCCCAACCTGGAGATTTCTCTAGGTGCAGCATTAAAACAATCAAAGAGAAAAAGCCCACCCTGCAACAAAACCCATCAGAGAAAGTATCAAATCACTAAAACATAAATTCAAGTGAAAGATTTCAAACTAAATCTTTTAAAAAAAAAAAAATTACATAATGCACTTGGAGACAGCACAAGTCAAGGAACACATTTGAACACCAACTAATTTTTTTTTTTTTTTTTGAGAGTCGCGACGTGGAAACGGAAAGGAGAGAGAAGGGAGGTCATTGTTTTTTTAAAGTGCAATGTTGAGAGCTGGGTTTCTTCACAGTGCAACAGCTTGTGGTTGACAACACTTGGCACATGTGTAACAATCAATTGAAATGCACTCCCAATACTTTTGTTATCTGTTCAAATCTCACCCGTTTTCCACCAGGTTTCCCTGTGCTATAACTTCCACGAATAAGGGGACGTGTGTTGAAGAACTGCTGTGAGTTGGATGTGGAGAGATGTGTGTGTGAGGGGGATTGGGCTGACGGCCCCCAAGATTTGCTTTCCCTCCTTCCCTGCGGGATAGGACTTGGTTTTCAATCAGCAATCCCTTCCGACCAACCCAGTGGTGTGATCAAAATCGTCAACCCCAAATTTGGAACAGGATCCCTAACTTCACCACTTCTGAGTTTTTTTTCCTCTGTCACAGCCTGCCTGCCATCCTTATGATCGCTCAGTTTCCTATCAGTTTTGGATGTCAAGCCACACCCATTAGGTTCAGTATTCCCTGCACCCAACTCATTCTCCCAATTTTTCCTCCTTTCCATCTTCTTCAGCGGGAAAGACAGGAGTCTAAACTGTAACGGTCAACCCCATTCATATCAGCCAATGTTAAGTGCACTTTATATCCCACATTATGGGAATTCTAGAAAAAATCCTACAGGAACAAGTGATATATATATTCTTGGGGATTTCTGCACCTGTGTCCAAACAGTTTCTTAACATGGATCTGACAAAGCAACTTAAAGTCACTTCAGACAATTCGATCAAGGTTATCCAAAAAAATATTAGATCACTAACCACTTTCAGATTTACTGTGACTATTCAAGTTCACTATTAGACAGGCGTCCAGGACTGGATTACTGAATGTAAATATTTAAAGGTTAATGAAGAAGCAGGCTTCATTTGCACGGATGAATATCTTACTTAGGGCGAGCTTTCTATAGTCAAGTTAAATAATTGCTTTAATCCTCTGGTGCGGTCATTCCTTTTAATCTTGGGAGTATTTTCCCCACACTGATTTAACAGTATCACCAACCGTTAATAAAGTACATGTTAAACAGCAGTCCTGACCCCACTGAGCATTATAATAGTGGAATTGTAAAGTCACGACTGTTATCATTCCAATTATTAGGATATGAAATCTATCGGTTTTCCCTGTAAGCTTACAACACACGAGGGGGAGAAATCCAATGGGAAAATAGAACCTCTGACAGAAGAAAAACAGAAAAGCTGGGAAACTTGCAAATCCCAGGGCAACAGTCCTACTTCTGCCAGTTTATACAAAACAGAGGCATTAACATGCAAATAAAAAAATTAAAATTAACCCATACATGCAGTAAATAGCTGCAATTGCGCGGAGAATTGTAACAGCTACTCACACAGATGCTGCTGGTCCATCGTGGCAGGTTGCAAATCTATATTTACGGAGCTCAAAGAAAAAGCAAGGGGGTGTGGGGTGGGGGTTGGAGGGGGTGGGTGGGTGGAGGAAGGAACAATCTTGTTCCAAGATTATCAGCAGACACTAGTAACAGATGGTCCCCCAATGGAGCTCTTTTGATGCAAAATATTTTAAAACAAAACACTTTCAATCCATCCAAGGGAGATTTGCTGGTATCAACTTCAAGCGGCAAAGCTCCAAATCTGAAGAGGAGTGAGCGGCTTTGCCCATGTTTATAGAGTAATCTCTACCTGTCGACGTGCGGATTGGCCAGTGCTTCTGTGCAAACGTCCAATCGCGGGAGACGGCTAAAGATGCCGAAAAGCCTGCCCACTTCTCCAGTATCCCTCGGCACTACAAGCATTGTGCGCGCACTAACAGCCCGATCTTATGTATCTCAGCCTGTCAGGCAGGAGATATAGGGGCTCGACAATTAAGGAGAGAGAGAGAGAGATCAAATTCATTAAAATCACCAATGTGTCATGGAGCGGAGAGAGAGAAAAAGCACCCAGGCTTAGTAATTACCATTTTCCATTACCATGGAAACAGACTCCGGCAGCAAGTCAAGATCTGTAGTGAACATCTGCTGTCAGCCTCATTAGAGATGCCGGCCCATCTTTTTATACTTGTTTGTAATTTTAACCTAGAGGCTGACAGAATCTTTTTTGTCTTTCGCCTCCGCCTGTTAGCAGGAACTATTACATTCTTCCACTGTTTACTCTTCAGTCCAATTCTCCCTCGGCACAAAACGCAAAGACCTGGAGACTATTATGTCAGGCACTACAAACAGTTCCTTGAATATGACTGCCTCAAAATTTGATACACTTAAAACAGCAAACTAGGGGCTCACTCGCTCTCTCTCTCTACATCACGGAATACGCACCATATTTTCTTTTCTGTCTGGTTTTTCAAGCATCTAGATGTCATGTCACGATCAATTAAAAACAAATTTACCTGCCATCGCTTAGATTACATTTTGCTTTTTAACGGTGGTAATAATCCTTGGAGTTTCACGCCAACTTATTAACTATTCTACGAAAGTTGCGATAAGCTAACAAGATGAGAACTGTTGTTTGTAATTTATTCAAGCGTGTATATTCCGATTGAGAATGACATGCATGCAATGTTTTGACAGCCAGCATTGAATAGCTAGTGGTACATTCTGCCTTGAAATGGTCGATACTCAGAGCCACAGCTCCCCATCGACCCCCCCCCCCAAACACAAGAGTGACTGTGATGTGAGGTTGTCAGACTTCCCTTTCCCCATTTTACATTGAATCCCATCAAAGGCAGGTCAGTACTATGCAGTGAAAGCCTTCACTGTAACCATGTTTTTATAAGCTAGTCCACCAAAGGCCAAGCTGGAAATAAGGGGTAGGATAATATGATCATCATCATAGAGTATTTTATAGCTTCCTCATTGTGCTATGAAATGCAAGCTCTTCACGATGTCAGCCGTGGCTCAGCTGGTAGCATTCTCACCTCGGAAGGTTGTGGGTTCAAGTTCCACTCCAGAGATTGGAGCACAAAATCCAGGCTGACACTCCCAGTGCAGTACCAAGAGAGTGCTGCACTGTCGGAGGTGCCGTCCTTCGGATGGGACGAGGCCCCGTTGGCCCCCTCAGGTGGATGTAAAAGATCCCAGGACACTATTTTGAATAAGAGCAGGGGAGTTCTCTCCTGGCCAATATTGATCCCTCAGCCAACATCACAAACAGATTATCCGGTCATTTATCTCATGACTTTTTGTTGGATCTTGCTGTGTGCAAATTGGCTGCCGTGCTTCCTACACTACAACAGTGACTACACTTCAAAAGTACTTCATTATCTGTAAAGTGCTTTGGGACAGCCCGAGCTCTTGAAAGGCACTATATAAATGCAAGTATTTCTTTCTTAAATATTAATACTGAAATCAAAGGCAACTTTTACAATGCCTGCATCTACAAATAATCCTATTAATTTTTCAAATAAAACCACATTTTAATCTGTTTAAGTGATGCTCTGAAACTGGCTGATTTCACTTTTATTGTTTTAATGCCTTGAAATGCACTATGAGAGAGGAACTTGATGATGGTAATTAAGATATATTTCCTTTTTTACTCTCTTAATCTACATAACTGCAAGCTTTTAATTCTGAACATTTTTAAGTGTTATAAAACCCAGACATCATTTTGCATATTGAGCAGATGTTTAAGGGATATTACAGACTGTACCATCAATCTCCATAAAAAACATTTACTATTAATCCAGGAGAGTCTGACAAGTCCCCCTGGTGGTTAGATCCCTGATCTGCTGCAAAGAATTAATCTGTGAAGAGCGCATTTGTACATCATATGTCCGGTATCGCCACTAAACTCAGGGTTCCAAACCTCTCCCCTCAAGGAGCCAGAGCTATTTTCACAGATCAAACCCATCTTCTCACCATATCCAACCTCTCTCCAAAAGAGCAATTAATAGTTTCTTGAAGCCATTTATACTGTTCACATCAAAAGCTTATTTCATAATCCTTAGCACCACCTGGGCAAAAATATTCTTATTCCCAAACTGTAAACTGTGTTGTTTGGTGTTTGAACCCTTCATCACAATAAGCATAGTGCCTGAATCAATGCCCTTCACAATCATGAAAACTTTAATTAGGTCCTCTCCAAGTGTCACTCTTCACCAATGATTACTGATGTTTGCAGCCTTCAGCATGGTTTGGCAGGGTTTCCTGAGTAGTCCTCAGATTGGCTTGAAGCCACAGCTCCTGCTGTTTTCTGTTGAGCCGGCATTGGGTGCATACAGTCGTTTCCCATCGATGACCATCAGCGGAGTGGGCTAGCAATGAGGGTGACACGTAAAACTTCCACTAATGAAACCTGTATTATTGATCCAGATAGTATGAGTGACTCCATTGAACAGGAAGTACTCCTGTAGACTTTTCTGCCTCTTTAACCTTTCCTGAGACGCTAAAGACTGGAGCCCATAATCCAGGCCGACACTCCAGTGCAGTGCTGAGGGACTGCTGCACTGTCGGAGGTGCCGTCTTCCAGATGAGACGTTAAACCGAGGCCCCGGATGAGAAGCATAGGGGAGTATTCCCCAGAGTCCTGGTAAATATTTATCCCTCATCCACCATCTAAAACAGATTTTCTGGTTATTTATCTCACGTCTCAAAGCACTTTACAGCCAATTAAGTACTTTTGGAGTGTAGTCACTGTTGTAATGTGGGAAATGAGACAGCCAATTTGCACACATCAAGCTCCCACAAACAGCAATGTGATAATGACCAGATAACCTGTTTTTTTGTTATGTTGATTGAGGGATAAATACTGGCCAGGACACCAGGGATAACTCCCCTGCTCTTCTTCGAAATAGTGCCTTGGGATCTTTTACGTCCACCTGAGAAAGCAGACAGGGCCTCGGTTTAACGTCTCATCCGAAAGACGGCACCTCTGACAATGCAGCACTCCCTCAGTACTGCACTGGAGTGTCAGCCTAGCTTTATGTGCTCAAGTCCCTGGAGTGGGACTTGAAACCACAACCTTCTGACTCAGAGACGAGTGTGCTACCCACTGAGCCACAGCTGACTGAGCCATAACCACCTGGGCTCTTTCCTGATCAGCTCTATTGTACCATGCAACACATACTAGATTCCCACCGCTATTGAGATGTGGGATTAGAAGACTCCTTTGAATTACTGCTAAATTGAATATATATTTTAATATATTAGGAATTTTTTGAGGATGTAACTGGTAAAATAGATAAGGGAGAACCAGTGGATGTGGTGTATTTGGACTTTCAGAAGGCTTTCGATAAGGTCCCACATAAGAGATTAGCGTGTAAAGTTAAGACACATGGGATTGGGGGCAAGGTACTGACTTGGATAGAGAACTGGTTGGCAGACAGAAAGCAAAGAGTTGGAATAAACGAGTCTTTTTCCGAGTGGCAGGCAGTGACTAGTGGGGTACCGCAGGGATCGGTCCTTGGACCCCAGCTATTCACAATATATATTAATGATCTAGACAAGGGAACTAGATGTAATATCTCCAAGTTTGCAGACGACACAAAGCTGGGTGGGCGTGTGTGCTGCGAGGAGGATGCCGAGAAACTCCAGGATGATTTGGACAGGTTGGGAGATTGGGCAGAAGCATGGCAGATGCAATATAACGTGGATAAATGTGAGGTTATCCACTTTGATGGCAAAAACAGGAAGGCAGATTATCTGAATGGCAATAGATTGGGAGAAGGGGAAGTGCAACGAGACCTGGGTGTCCTTGTGCACCAGTCGCTGAAGGTAAGCATGCAGGTGCAGCAGGCGGCAAATGGTATGTTGGCCTCCGTAGCAAGAGGGTTTGAGTACAGGAACAAGGATGTCTTGCTGCAGTTGTACAGGGCCTTGGTGAGACCACATCTTGAGTATTGTGTGCAGTTTTGGTCGCCTTATCTGAGGAAGGATGTTCTTGCCATGGAAGGAGTTCAGCGAAGATTCACCAGGCTGATACCTGGGATGGCAGGAATGACGTATGAGGAGATTGGGTCGATTGGGCTTATACTCGCTGGACTTTAGAAGAATGAGAGGGGATCTCATTGAAACTTATAAAATTCTGACAGGACTGGACAGACTAGATGCAAGAAAGATGTTCCCAATGGTCAGGGTGTCCAGAACCAGGGGTCACAGTCTAAGGATAAGGGGTAAGCCATTTAGGACAGAAATGAGGAGGAATTTCTTCACCCAGAGAGTGGTGAACCTGTGGAATTCTCTACCACAGAAGGCAGTAGAGGCCAATTCATTAAATATATTCAAGAAGGAGTTGGATATATTTCTTAAGGCTAAAGGGATCAAGGGGTATGGGGAGAAAGCAGGGACAGGGTACTGAATTTGGACGATCAGCCATGATCGCATTGAATGGCGGAGCAGGCTCGAGGGGCCGAATGGCCTACCTCTGCTCCTATCTTCTATGTTTCAATATAGGGACTTGATGGCACAGCCTGGAAAAGGCCTGTGGGATCAGATCATGAGTGTAAGTTGAAGCAGTGAAAGCGATATTGAGGAATGGTAACTGCTTCCTGTATAATAAATCTTTGAAGGCTTTAAGATGTGCAATTAGTTCTGATAAAAGTAAAATCCAGTCACAATTTATCTAATTAAAATGTATAGCTGAGCTATTAAAGTAATAGTAAAGCACGGTTTGGGTATTCGGCTGCATTTTTGTTGGTCTTTTCTCTCAACAAATATCCCGATAATGTTTAACTGCCTTTTAAACTCAACTCCTTGAGATATCGTTTGCAAAACTGGAACAGAACGGTTAAATCAGAGTAGCTCTCAAGAATCAGTGAAATGAAATCCCGTCATCTCTTAAACAAACACGGAGCAGATTTGAAACCCTAAGTATGAGATTTTATACCTTTTACTAGCATCCTTTGAGCTAGCATATATCATCGTGCTTTTAAGGGGTACAATATCTGGAGGCCAGAATATAAATACCAAATCTTCCTTCTTGGATTCTTTTGTCTCATGTAACATCATGCAAAGCATAACGACAGGGCTAAATGGCCTACTCCTGTTTCTATGACAGTCACTCAGAGGTAGCAACTGAACGAAGAATGTGTAGGGGTTCTGCACGGTTTCTCCGATTTCACCCACCAAAATTTCTTTGGTTTCCTCCACAACAATCTATTTTTTTAATCATTGCTAAGGCTTTCTTTTTTAGACTTCTTCTGGTGATGCTAATTAATGCTCAGTCAATTAATGCTAAAGGACCAGCATGACTGGTGAATACTGATGAGACTTGGGTTCAGAATTCACTGCAGTATACAACCACAAATGTTTGAAATGTTAGCAGGCAGCCAACTACCTGAGAATATTGTAAGTATGTATGTCTGTGAATGATGTGGATGAGGCACAGCAAGGTTCCAATATCTTGACAACAGCGCGCAGCAATGAGTCAGAACTGGCGGAGCGTGTACATGCCTCATTGCACTCTATGTCAGCTGGGCCTACCTAGCTGTGCAGTCATACTCTATCCTTAGTCCTATGCAAACTGCCTGGGTCAATGATTACTGCATCAGTCAAAATAAACCCTTACTCTGTTAAATAAAACAGAAACTCGTAATACAGTTTTTGTAGCGAGAGGGTTTGAGTACAGGAACAAGGATGTCTTGCTGCAGTTGTACAGGGCCTTGGTGAGACCACATCTTGAGTATTGTGTGCAGTTTTGGTCGCCTTATCTGAGGAAGGATGTTCTTGCCATGGAAGGAGTGCAGCGAAGATTCACCAGGCTGATACCTGGGATGGCAGGAATGACGTATGAGGAGAGATTGTGTCGATTGGGCTTATACTCGCTGGAGTTTAGAAGAATGAGAGGGGATCTCATTGAAACTTATAAAATTCTAACAGGACTAGACAGACTAGATGCAGAAAGGATGTTCCTGATGGTCGGGGAGTCCAGAACCAGGGGTCACAGTCTAAGGATAAGGGTTAAGCCATTTAGGACAGAGATGAGGAGGAATTTCTTCACCCAGAGAGTGGTGAACCTGTGGAATTCTCTTCCACAGAAGGCAGTAGAGGCCAATTCATTAAATATATTCAAGAAGGAGTTGGATATATTTCTTAAGGCTAAAGGGATCAAGGGATATGGGGAGAAAGCAGGGACACGGTACTGAATTTGGATGATCAGCCATGATCGGAATTGAATGGCGGAGCAGGCTCGAGGGGCCGAATGGCCTACTCCTGCTCCTATCTTCTATGTTTCTATGTAACTCCAATACAGCTACCATACCCAATGCCAAAATTAACACTTTTGAAACAGTTCCCTCCCTTTTTATTTCCTTGCTTAAAACTGAGGAAATGTTGCTGTTAAACGGTGTGCGACACGGGGCGTGATATAAACAGCATCATTTGATGTACACGCTTGAGGATTAAGCTGATGACATCACTACTGTACATGTCCCAAAGAAGGTTTTACAATAGCCTCAATCTGCTTTGAGACTCAGTGGTGGCATCACTCCTTATGTCCAACTTAGATGTCAGCTGTGGCTCAGTGGCACTCTCACCTTTGGGGAGTCAGAAGGTCGTGGGTTCAAGTCCCTCTTTGGATACTTGAGCACATAATCCAGGTTAACGCTCCAGTGCAATACTGAGTGAGTGCTGCACTGTCAGAGGTGCTGTCTTTCAGACGAGACATTAAACCGAGGCCCCGTCTGTCCTCTCAGGTGGACATAAAGGATCCCATGGCATTTCTTTTCCAAAGAAGAGCAGGGTAGTTTTCCCAGTATCCTGGCCAACATTTATCCCTCAACCAACATCACTAAAACAGATCATCTGGTCATTATCTCTCTGCTGTTTGTGGGACCTTGCTGTGCACAAAGTGGCTCCCGCTTTTCCCTACATTACAACAGTGACTACACTTCAAAAGTACTTTATTGGCTGTAAAGTGCTTTCTGATGCCGAGGTCACGAAAGGCGCTATATAATTGCAAGTGCTCTCGTCTTCTTTCTCACTGTTTATAAATACTATTCAGTCAATGAAGGGGGTGCTTTTAATGCTCTAGTATCAGTGCACTAACCATACAGAGTTCTTGTTTGCTCAGCAGTGTGTGCTTTACAACTTGTATCAGCTGCCAGATGGCAGTGTATCGAACGTGATGGCTCCTCAAATGGACAGGCTGCTAACCGTAGAAATCATGTGCGATAAACTCCCCACCCTTCAAACAGGACCTGCCCTGCCAGCTGTTCTCTACTGGTACAGGCTGGCACACAGCACTAACCTCATGCTGCTGCAACCCAGTGGAAAAGAGGACTGTTTCTTTTTTTTTTTAAAAACACCTACCATCATTGTTCAACTGTTTATTTTCTTTGGGAGAATGAAACCCGAATTCCAACGAACAAGTGCACTGGACATCGGCACCTAGACATGATGCGTCAAACTATGAGTTGCTGACATTCTTAAAACAGGTAGGATTACTTTTCTTCATTTTCAAATTGGATCATTTTTAATTTGGATTATATTTACATTTGTGAGAGAGGCAGGAGACGAATGGTTTGATTGGGAGACACTAGAGGGTTACCAGTGAATGGCTGGGGGTTTGGGGTATGACATAGTGGTATGGGATAGAAAGAGGGTATGGAACAGGGGGTATCTGATAGGGCTATGGGGAAAGAGCAGGGTAGTGGAACTAATTGGACAGCTCTTTCAAAGAGCTGGCATAGGCACGATGGGCTGAATGGCCTCCTTCTGTGCTGTATGATTCTATGATTAACTTTACTTGTGTAAGCTTTACATAAATGTTTTTTTCTTTCATATAAGACTTTCACTCATCAATTGTGTAAGATTTGTTTTAAAAAAAGATTTGTAATGATTAGTTGATGAAAAATGTTGGCATTGTTTACATCTTATAAATGTGATGTATAGTACCATGTGCTGCATTTTCCATTTCTAAAATATTACCCATTAAATTCTCAGAGGGCTATAAGTCTGCTGACAGAAGGGAGAAGTTTGCGATAAGTCAGCAATACTATTTTTGTTAAATTGTAAATCGAATTTTGTAGTTGCAGTCTTTGAGCATGATAAATGTATATAACTTAAAGTCTGCATCTAGTGTATGTCCATTGAGTCACATGTCAAAACTGTAACTTCTATTGAGCACAAAATTGTGATCAGCTCAAGTTGTCTCTTAACTTAACCACGCTGAATGGTTCAAATATCCCACTGATTAAATACAAACCAATCAATATGCCATTAACTAAATATGAACCAATCAAAACCTGTCCCATTCACTTAACAGGTACGAAAAGCTATTGAATCAACAACTGATAACAATCAAGTGTTCATTCTTGTACCCCAAAACTATTATTCACAAACTAGCAAATACCATAAAATTGACCAATCAATCCCCTCAAACAATATTTTTTTAGGTCCTTTTATTGACCTTGTTGATTTTTTACATACCCAATTAATGCTGCAGAAAAGCTCTCAAGAAGTTTCCCCTACATAGGTCTTCCGCTTTTTCTGGCGCTTGGGACGCAAGTTCTGCCCTGTTCCCATAACTTTGATTCTTCAACTGACATGGGGAGATTTAGCTCCTGTTGTCAAATTGTGTGTGTGAAAGAGCTGAATCATGGGACTTGGCCATTTTCATCGGGTTGAACTATAATACTCAGAGTGCACCACAGAAACCCACGTCACAGGACAACCGGGTTGAATCGCAGCAACAGCCATGAGATGCAATTAGTGCAAAGAAAATGAAAAAAAAACGATTTCATTTTATTTCTGAACTAAAAAAATTATTGTTTGGGATAAGGTGTTTTTTGTGTTGTGGAGAGGAACTGATGTTTGTGACGGGATAAAGAAAAGAAAGAAATATAAGGATGGGAGGAAGATGTTGATGAGGTACTCTGATGTGGAGTTTGAGCTCCAGTTCCAGCTGGAGCCAGTCCGGCCCAAAGCTTGACAAATGACCATCTGTTCTGACTGGAGATCTGATGGTTGGAAAAACCTCTTTGATGAAGCATTACATAAATGGCAGCTTCAGCATTAACTACAAGCCTATTGTGAGGTGTTAGAGGATGAAAAAAATATGTTTTATGTAACTTCAGTAAAAGGTTTTGGGGAGGGAGGAGGGACACTAAATAAAAGTACTTTCTTTAACCAGCTGAATGCCAACAAATATGTATTTTATAATGCAAATAATTGATGAGACATTTTGAGCAGGGATGACTGCATCATAAGCAAATTCTGTAAAGCGATTGGTAAAATATTTTATCTGTGAGCCCTGTATTTTTCAGTATCAGAATGATACTGGGGCTTATGAGGACAGGTTGCATAAACTTGGTTTGTAATCCATGAGTATATAAGAGATTGAGGGGTGATCTCATCGAGGTGTTTAAAAGGTTAAAACAATTTGATGGAGTAGATACAGAGAAACTATTTCCACTGGTGGGGGAAATCAAGAACAAGGGGATATAATATTAAAATTAAAGCTATGCCAATCAGGAGTAAAATCAGGAAACACCTCTTCACACAAAGGGTGGTAGAAATTTGCAACTCTCCCTCGAAAGGCTGAGAGTGCCGGGACAATTGGAGCTTTCAAGACCGAGACAGAGAGTGTTTTTTTTTAGGTAAAGGTATCGAGGAATATGGAGCAAAGGCAGGAAACTAGAGTCGAGGTACAGATCAGCTATGATCTGACCGAATGGCAGAGCAGGCCCGAGAAGGCAAATGGCCTACTCCTGTTTCTATATTCCGAGGAAGATGTGTAAATATTTATCTCATGTCAGCCGTTATATTTTGCTTCAGTAAATCTGGTGCATTATAGTGATGTGTGAAGCAATGTCACATTCAGGTTGCAGCAGGGCCCCAGTAAACATCAGAAACCACTCTCCAGGCCCTAGAATACCCCTTAGCAATGCCGAGAGAGAGAGAGAGAGAGAGAGAGAGAGAGAGATCCACTGGTGTACGTTAAATATTTTTAGCCATGCTAATAGGATAGCAAATGTGCAGGAATTCTGAAAGCATTTAGCACTGGAATAGGCCAGAATGTTGCTGACGTTTTTGCTGCTGAACTTTATTGCTACAAATAATCGGCATAAATTAAACAAGAAAAAAAACGACAAACAAAATGCTATTGTCCTTGTCAAGATCACTAAATAAAATCTAAACTTCAAACCTGATCAGTCAGACCTAAAGGGAGGGACGTGTTTTGAATTTAAATGCACTTCTCGGTGAATAATAAAACACCATCAAAATGCTCTTCAAAATCAGGATACATTTATTCTAAGCTACAGGAAAGGTACTAAAAGTTGTAAACAGAAAGCGTGATTTGACTTCAGATTGGTTCTGCTAATTAATCTCTACCTGGTTGGGATTAAAGTAATGCAACTGGGGAGATGTCCTCAGTCAATTTGTTTTCTGTGTGTCATACCCCTTCTTTAGAATGATGCAGTATCTTCTCTTCAATATGATCTACCAACATACCCTAAGCAATAATTCAACAAAGCGACCATTAATAAGGAGTAGGTAAAGGGAACTTCACTGGGAATAAGCTCAGATATATTACTGCCCACATAGAGACAGATTCATGGCTTCAGAGACTAAGTCAAGCATTTCACAAAAAGAAAATAATGACTGGACCAGTCAGCAGATACATTATCCAAGTATGCTCAAAGAAAAAAGAAATTAAGGAAAGCGCTCACGAAACCACATTTATCAAGAAACACTTGCAACTCCCAGCAGTGAATTAGTGACATAGAATCCCTAGACACATTGGGAAAACAAATTGGTTGCCAACAAGGAATTTAAGTAACAATCTTGTTAAATGCTTATGCTAGATCACATTGCTCAATAAGTGGAAAATTCACAGCATAACATGGAAGTATTTAAGTTAGCGGGTTGCCTTTTATCAGTGATACTGGAAATCCTGAGATTAATACCGGCATATACCTGTTGGGCAGAATGGCCTGCTTCTGTACTGTAAATCTATGTAATAACAGCACACACAGTCTGCTGTGTCATGTATCAAGCAGTAACCCCTTGAGGATCAATTTATTTTTATAACTTTCAAAAGTTCTCCATCTACCATCAACAAAAAGGCCTGTGACTTTCAACCAATTAATATTTTAACAGAACCACCCCAGCATTTCCTGATCAGAGGGTACCAATTCTGGATAGAATAATGATGATCCTAAGTTGGGCAACTGTCAAACCAAATCTGGTGTCTTTGGGCCAGCTGAGCAACACTGAGTAGACACTTTTGGTACATTGTAAATCAGCCTCGAGAGGCTTACTGTGTTACCAGCAAACAGAAGGAGACGAGGCTCCTATTTGTTACATTACACAGACTAACAGAAGCACAGAAACAGGCCATTCTGCCCAACAAGTATGCTGGGATATTTGGCAACATTTCATACTAGACTATCAGAGGGAGGCTGATTTTACAGAAAAATGCAGGATTTTTCACTGTTTGCAGTGGGTTATTGCTGATTCAATTCAGTGTGAAGATCTTGAATACCCCAATATCATTACCATGGATGAGATACGGTGGTTCTTGCACAGGCTTCAGACCTTGCACTGGGAGAGTAGGAGCTTGGTACGGAGTTAATTAGCTAAATGTAAACTCATTGGCATGCACAGCGATCCATAGAAGGCAGTGAAAAATCTGTTATTAGGCTGTTATTTAGTTGTGTCTCTAATTGTGTTGGTGAGACAGCTGCTATAGACACATCACAAGGCCAAACACATATTTTTCACGCAGTCAGTCACTGACAGGCTGCAACGCAGAGGGTTACTGCTCTTTGGAATCTAAGTCTAGTCCTGAGGAAGCCCCCACAACCTCCACTCTCCAATTCCAGTGTGAAGGGTGGTCATGAAACAGCTCCCCATCCCCCATACGCAGAGGGCCTATAAAGAAGCACCTTTTCCATTAGAATGTCAAACTTTCAACAAGCGTTTTCTTTAACAAAATCTGCTGTAGCAGCATTAAAGCAAGAAAGACTTCCATTTATATAGTGCCTTTCACGACCTCAGGACATCCCAAAGGCACTGTATAAACGCAATTTCTTTCTTTGCAGCAAATCTAGTCCCTCTCATGTTTCTGCCCCATCCCCTGATGACTGAACACTCATTGCAAGAGCTCACACATGAAGTGATACCACTCAGAAGGCATCCTTCGAACCGCCTCTGCCCGCCCACCCCCCACAACCAGTCGACATCTTCAGGAAAGGAGGAGAAAACTGGGAGCGTGGGTGCGAAGGATGGGGAAATTGCACTACCATATATTTGCTGTGGTTAGATACAGGAGAGATGCACCCAAATGTAAATGAAGTTTCACTGTACTTCGAACATAGCGAGGATAGATACCTCTTTGTGATCTGCAAGGCAGTGTGCTCAAGAGGTTCAGGTGACCCACAAACTAAAGTACAGCTCGAGTGTTTGATATTCGTCATCTGAACCCCCACAATTAGGTAACTGCTGAGAATCCACCCAGGAATCTCCCTCTCTATTTAGAAGCGTAATATCATAGAAGGTAGTGATTTGCCTTTGGTTGCACTGCCACATTTCCACTTTTTTTTAAATTAGTTCCTGGGATGTGACCAGCATTTATTGCCCATCCCTAATTGCCCTTGAAAAGGTGGTGGTGAGCTGCCTTCTTGAACTGCTGCAGTCCGTGTGGTGAAGGTACTCCCACAGTGCTGTTAGGGAGGGAGTTCCAGGATCTTGACCCAGCGACGATGAAGGATCGCGATATACTTCTAAGTCAGGATGGTGTGTGACTTGGGAGGGGAACTAGGAGGTGATGTGGTTGCCATGCACCTGTTGCTCTTGTCCTTCTAGGTGGCAGAGGTCACGGGTTTGGGAGGTGGTGCCGAAGAAGCCTTGGTGAGTTGCTGCAGTGCATCTTGTAGATGGTACACACTGCAGCACGGAGGGAGTGAATGTTTAAGGTGGTGGATGGGGTGCCAATCAAACGGGCTGCTTTGTCCTGGATGGTGTCGAGCTTCTTAAGTGTTGTTGGAGCTGCACTCCTCCAGGCAAGTGGAGAGTATTCCATCACACTCCTGACAAGTGCCTTGTAGATGGTGGAAAGGCTTTGGGGAGTCAGGAGGTGAGACACTTGCCACAGAATAGCCAGCCTCATTTCATTCAGATAATGGCTCCGAATTTCCACGGGCACTTGTGCCAGGAGACCATCCGACGGTGCAGTCCAGCATTGATCCCACTGGAGTATGCTGGGTTGCTGGAGGGTGTCTAATTTGTACCCGCCCCCGCCCAACATCACATCATATGGGGTGTAGCTCAGGCACCTGCCTTGCCCCGCAGGCTGGAAAGTCTGGTAATGTCTGCCGTTCCTGGGAGGGGGGGGGGTGGGGGAGGTGGGCGGCTGCAGTTACAAAACTCTGAAAAAAATATGATCTCAACAGCTTTACACTTGTAGCACTGTGACTAGATGCAAAACACATGTTATAAAATGGAAATCACTCACTGGGCTGTCAGTGAGAAAGCAAGACAGCTCCTGCAATTTAGATTTCAGTACAGAAAGCTGCAAGTCCAGTAACCCCAACTGTCTGAAATACAGGCATCAGTAGAGCTCTGTACATCTTTAGTTAATGGAGAGGCGAAAAGAAAGAACTCAAACACTGAAATTGAAAATAAAATGGAAAAGGCTGGAAATGGCCAAAATCTGAAAGGTAGGCCAATTTTTTGGCTGGTACCTTTCAATACCCAACACGTTAACATATCTTTAAAATTGAGATACTTAATTGAAAAGTCAAGACCTACAGTGTAGGACATCACATAGGTTGAAAAGAGTAGATCAATTATACAGGAACATCACCTCCAAGTTCCCCTTAAAGTCGCACACCATCCTGACTTGGACATACATCGCCATTCCTTCATCGGTGCTGGGTTAAAATCCTGGAACTACCCAACAACATTGTGGGCGCACCTTCACCACACTGACCGCCGTAGTTTAAGGCGGCGGCTCATCACCACCTTCGAGGGCAACTAGGGTTGGGCAATAAATGCCGGCCTTGCTAGCAACGCGCAGATCCCAGGAATGAATAAAAATATAATTGGGCAACATCAAATATGGCTTTTGAGTCGGTAGATTGTCTGGGGGAGGGGCAGAGAAAGTGCCAGAAAGAAAAAGAATGAGTTAAATGTTTAATTTTTTTTTGCTCAACAACTGAAACTGTGATAGGAAAAAAAAGTGATGGTTGAGCTTTCTTTCGTCAGTACAGATTGCAATTCTATTGTTCGTCCGACACAATGCTGGTAATCATCCAGAAAGAAAGAAAGGGATTGGTGGTCCAATTGCCCGAGAACATTTAAATGTAATATCGCAGTGCTGTTTAATGTTACAGCTCCAACAGAGGCTGCATAATATTCCCGCTTCCATATCATCTGCAAGCTTCACTGCCCATTGGCAGATCCTGAGTCTGTTCATTCAGGTACCTGGTCCTCACATGCCTCAACCACATGAAACTGTAGACAAGGAAAACCTCGTACAAACTAAATTCTTCAGCTCCCTGTGATATGTTGTGGCTGATGGGTCTACAACTTGCTGCAAGTCATGAATCTGTTGATTTCATTTAGAGCTCTATATATATATTCAGCTACATGAATAAAACAGAGTTTTAATCCAGCCCAACAAAAGTATCCTGACTGTATCTCAAAATACATTTTAATACTATTATTGGACATACAAGCCAAGCTACGCTTAAGTTGGAGTGTGCACGGCAACATTGTTTGTATAGAGTTCATCCAAACTTGGAAATGCAGGGTTGGAAATCGCCAAGTTAACCAGGTCGGACTGTGTTTTCAGAACTAAATGCTGGCAAGCTCCTGCATGGGTTTAAATACTAAATCCCGCACTCACAAACAGAGGTGAGTACATCACTGGTGACATTCCTCTGGGGAGTAGGTTGTTCAAAATAGGTTGAAGGTTGTAGCCAGTGGGAGGAGAAATGTGCAGTTCAACAATTTGCAGTTCAACAATTTGCCCTCTGGAATGCACAGTAACTGGGGAAAGTTATTTGGTGTACTGCAATAACAACTTGCATCTTTAATATAGAAAAACATCCCAAGGAGCTTCACAAGAGGCGTAAGGAAACAAATGGGACACCAAGCCAAAGAAGATTAGGAAGGGTGACCAAAACCATGGTCAAAGAGGTGGGTTTTAATGAGAGACTTAAAGGAGGAGAGGAAGATGGCGAGGTGGAGGGGTTTAGGGAGGGAATTCCAGAGCATGGTGCTGAAGACATGGCCATCAATGGTGGGGCCAAGGGAAGGGAGGGACAAATCTGGAGAGTTCGGGGGGGGAGGGTTGGTCATGCTAGAGGAGGTTAGAGAGAAAGAGTGGCATAAGGATTGGAGTGATTTAAACACAAGGATGAGAATTTTAATTGTGAGGCATTGGAGAATTTAGATCTGCAAGGACAAGCATAAAAGGCAAGCGGGACTTGCTGCGGGATAGGATATGGGCATCAGAGTTTTGGCTAAGCCGAGATTTGGAGGGTGGAGGATGGGAGGCTGGCCCAGAAGATGTCAAAGGCACAAATGAGGGTTTCAGTAGAAGATGGGTGAGCTGGGGGTGGAGGCAGGCGATGTTGTAGAGATGGAGGTAGGCAGGCGATGTTGTAGAGATGGAGGTAGGCAGGCGATGTTGTAGAGATGGAGGTAGGCAGGCGATGTTGTAGAGATGGAGGTAGGCAGGCGATGTTGTAGAGATGGAGGTAGGCAGGCGATGTTGTAGAGATGGAGGTAGGCAGGCGATGTTGTAGAGATGGAGGTAGGCAGGCGATGTTGTAGAGATGGAGGAAGGCAGGCGATGTTGTTGAGATGGAGGTAGGCAGGCGATGTTGTAGAGATGGAGGTAGGCAGGCGATGTTGTAGAGATGGAGGTAGGCAGGCGACGTTGTAGAGATGGAGGTAGGCGGTCTTTACGATGGAGAGGATATGGGGTACAAATCTCAGCTCAGGGTCGAACAGAATGTCATGGCTGCACAGTCTGGTTCAGCCTGAGACGGTGGCCAGGGTGGGGGATAGAATTGGTGGCTAGGGATCAGAGATTGTGATAAGGGCTAAAGATGATAATTTGGTCTTTTCGATATTTAATTGGAGGAAATTGTAGCTCATCATAAGACTGGATGTCGGACAAGCACTCTGACAAACACAGAGGCAGTGGAGAAGCGGAGTGAGCTGGTGGAGAGGTAGAGCTGGGCACCATCAGTGTACATATTGAAGCTGACCCCATATCTGTAAATCACTACATTTACTGTCTGTGGTGCAACTTGCTGCTCAAATACAACAATTCTGCATAAAACGTCCTGGAGGCAGTGAAAAATAACTTTGTGCCACCATCTCTCATCGGCTGCATTTTCAGTTTTTAACAATCGCTCTCAGCTCACGGGCATACATCATAGTCATTCGGTGCAGCCTGGTCAGCGTACGTCATACCACTCATTGGCTAGCTGTATACTGTTAATTAATTAATTTAGCTCGATTCAGATTCAGGGCAGAGATTTACTAATTAACTATGACAAAAACAATTGGGGAATGTTGGTGACAATGAAAGTATTTTAGGTTCCCAGACACACAGACAAATGATTGAACAGTAATGTTTGCCAATCACAACACAATGGAGATAATTAAACACAAAGGCCTAGAAATTCAGTTGGACCCCGTTTGGGGCGCCAAGCTCGCCTGGGCGCTGGAATTACCGCTGCGAGCGCAGCCACTAGCGCCATCCCGATATTCAGTTTCAGCGCCCCAAATGGAAGCGAGCCGCTAATCGAGGCTCCCCGCGTCCCGCTTGGGGCGCTGAAACTGATTATCGCAGCGCCTTCCTCCCACTGTTAAGGGGGAGGTGCCTGCAACAGCGCGAGCCCCGCTCGCGAGTGCCGGCAAATGAGCCCGGCACCAAGGAGAAGTGCCGGGCTCTCGGGAAACAGCCGGCAATGCCGCGGGGGGGGGGGGGGGGGTGGGTTTAGGAGGCCGGGGACGGAGGTGCTGGCAGGCGGCCGCCCCACACCTCCACCTTAATTTGCGCCAATACCGCCACAGGTAGGCCCTGTGAACCGGTTGCGATTTGCGACCGGCGTTAAAGAGGCGGGCGCGACCAAATATGGTGATCGGGGCAGGAGTGGGGCGCTGCGCACACCGATGACGTCATCGGTGGCGGCGCAACGCTACAGGCTAACGCCGCCATTAGCGCCCCGCTAAATATCGCGGGAGGTGTGGCCAGTGGCGCTAAAGCCACTGAGTGCCCTCTTTGGGCGCTAACTGGTGGCGCAGCCCACTGAATTTCTAGGCCAAAAGGTTTTGGGAATATTACTGTGTAACACTAGTAACAACTTAATTTTCTTGGTACGGTGCTGATGGCAAATAGTAAAGTTGGCTGAAAATGTTCAACAGGATTTTCACGTAATAGAGCTCGATTCACCCACAACAGCAGCTGAATCAATATCCCCACAAAAACAATGCTCCACCCTCCAATCCATCACAAAAATGCGATTTATTAGTCATTCATTTCTTCCTTACCTTTGTCCCCCCACCCCCTCCCCCACACATTAACTCTTTTGGTTTCAATAATACTGATATCATGGGGTAGCCAGATGGTTCAGTAGATTGGTGTACTAATGCATTGCATTCTGGAATGATTAGACACGAGTGTCCTTATATAATTATATAATAAGCGCCATTCTTCTGCAGAATCAAACTTACCCTCAGAGAGTGTAAACTGGAAGCTAGCACATAGTTGCATAAAAAGACTTGCATTTGTATAGCGCCTTTCACAACCTCAGGACCTCCCGAAGCGCATTGCAGCCAATGAAGTACTTTTGAAGTGTAGTTACTGTTGTAATGTAGGAAATGCGGAGGCCAATTTGCGCACAGCAAACTCCCACAAACAGCAATGTGGTAATGACCAGATAATCGGTTTCAGTGATGTTGGTTGAGGGCTCAGAGGAGAGAGTGCTACCCACTGGGCCATGGCTGACACCAAAAGCAGAGAACTGGGAGAAGGTTCACTGCCTTCTGTCTTGGTCAAGGGATGATGTATGGAGACCTAAAGGTGGGTGCATGGGAAAGAAGTACCCTCAATGGGGAAAATAATTAAACTGATGCTCTTAAGAAAGGTGAAGCAACCTGGACTACTGCGTATGATGGGCGTTTCTCCAAGTCCCTTTATTATTTTTTTATACATGAGGTATGACCCTGCTGGTTGCTGAGAGTATAGAACAATTTGCAGAGATTATACTAGGATATCAACAGGCAAGTCACAGATTTCCTATAGTGTATTGCATGCTCCACAGTAACCCTCGTTCAACAAGTAATGGTTAGCTCCATTTTTAAAGTTCTGTAGACATGGGTCACAGTTCCAACCATTGACTATGCCTGGGAGAGAATTCTATAGGCAGTAGGTGTGACAGCTTTTTGTTGATGTTCCCATGGAGACATCTTGGATTGATACAGAATGCGGAGGTGGAGATTCAGCAGTTTGTAGTCCTGGTATAAATATAGTTTAAGTACTTATGGCGTTGATCCAACCAGGGTCTTCCAAGTGTTGATATTCTGGCCACCTCTCTCAGAGGTGCATACTACATACAGCAATTTGTTCAAAGTCCCACTGCTCACAACCTACTTCAACCTAAGTCCCACTTGCCCATCACCCCTGCTCTCACTACCTTTCATTCGTTTCCTGATCCCCAATGCATTCTATTAAAAATGTTAACATTTGTGTAGGAACAATGTGAAGGGCATTACTTAGCCCCTTGTTATATAACACCAGACTGTGCAGTGCAAGCTATTGAAGCTATTAACTGTAACAACAGAAAATGACTGCTGGGTGCAGTGAAGTTAATAGACAGTTGACCATGCCACCCATGGAAGTTATAAACTATGCATTTTGATTTGACTGATTGACAACAAGCCTTTTAATAAGGCTACAGTTTGGTTTAAAGGTTTGTGCGCTATAGGTAGAAGGAGGATGGATTTGTCCAAGTGCTATTAATGCAGTGTTAACTCATTTTCCAGCTCTCTCCTGAGACCCTCCAGATGTTTGGCAGGATTAGAACCGTCAGCCAGCACAGAAAGAGGTGAAATACTGACCATGTTCATTGTAGATCAGGTCTCTATTTATACTACACTCAACAGACGCTGTCAAATTTTTGTGCTTCCCTTCAATAGTTCTACAATGCACTTACTCTGCACTTATTACATCTTGCCCTCATCTACTAAAATCACCAGTGTGATAGTGATGTAGACAGAAATGAGAATTACCAATATAATCATGTGCAATCAAATTAAAACAGTAAATTAAATAAGACTTCTGCACAGGAAACATAAGTGTCTATGAGTTGATCTCTCTTGGTGTTACACCTGGGGAGTCAGGACCGAGGTGCAGTGAGCTTAGAAGATGAAGGGTAATTAGACCAGGGTGTGCAGACATCATTCATTTCCCATTTTAAAGTCATACTTTCTGTCCCTATTTTAATAGTTCCATTATGAATTCATTAGCCCACGCTGATGAGGAGTCTGCCTATGTAACTTATCACGCTATAATTACACCACTGGTGGTGCTGCAGTGCCTCCACTGGAGTGGAATAATTATTGCAGACAAGTATACATAGGCAAAATCTGGCAGAAAGTGCACACAAATGTAAGATTTTTAATATATTAATAGATTGTGCAGTATTTATAAAACCGAGAGAGAAATGCATCTCATATGCATCCATATTACAGAAACCATGTATGTCCAGTATCATCATAGT